>NW_020270976.1:3996071-4596071 GCF_002803265.2 Melanaphis sacchari | reverse complement strand
CAAGGTAAACCTTTGAAATAAGTAGGTACTTAATTAAAATAAACATAAATAGATGACCGCTACAATAAAAATTAATTGTACATATTATTTAACACATCTCACCAAAAATACATTTTTAACCACACCAGTGAAGTTAAAATATTCACTGACAGTTCTAAGTCTGTAAAAGTGGGAAGGGAAATGTGTGCGCAAACCAGTGGTTACACTAGAAATAATCTGTGCGCAAACGAGTTGTAAAAATGTGCGCAAATGAGTTGTAATTTTAGTAAATGTGCGCAAACAATGTGCACCCAGATATATTATGTTCAAAATAACATATTGGTATACCTACGGTATATATAGTAAATATTCTTGATATCAAAGTGGCTTATATTATTTAACTGTTTTATTTATACAATATTCAATATTTGCTAAACAAACGCTTTGACTAAATTTTTATAAGTATAATTACCAGTGATTTCAAACCGTTTGTAGCGTGACCATAACTATTAAATTCAAATTTTTTTTACCCTTAAAACAATCATTACAATTGTAAACATAATATTTATTTGCTGACATTAATTTATAATATAAAATAATAAAAATATAAACAAAAATAGAAATCACTCATACGAGTTTATCAATTATTTATAATAATTTTTTTCTCGATCTATTTAATATTATTTAATTTTATTATTTTATAAATATCTTTTCTTTTTTTTTTTTTTTAATATCAATAAAATCATACTAAAATAATATTTGAATTATGCACTTGCTGCCCACTTTAAAAACCTTCACGATATTTTAAATTTAAACAATCTAAACAAAAATTTATTAAATGAAAAATGACTTCACGTTTTTCTATCATTTATGTACTCGTGTAGGATTAGGTGATCTTATAATGACGTTCAAATGCATATTTTATATTCACATTATTATATTAGTATTATTATTACGTGATTATAGTATACTCACGGCCAGCTGTAAATGATAATCCATTTTTTCTTAGCGCTCACACTATCATTAAACAAAAATATTTTACCGAGGAGAACACAACCTGCCGCTTGTAGTCACGACGTTAAACTGATCGTCCAGTAGGCAGTAACCGTAGGTACCTGATAAGGATAACTGATGAATTACCGCGACGCAGCGTTTTAATCTGGTCAAAGATCGAAAGTCTATGTAATATTATTTTTTGTTATATAAGTAAGCGTATCTATTTTTTTTCTATCTACTTTTTGTCAGTGACTATGATATTTCGACAATTATTTAGATGATATACAGACTTAGCCAAAACAAAAGCAAAAAACAATTTTTAATTATGTAAAATGATACCTAACAGTAATACATTTATACAAATAATACACAATAATATATACAGATAACTATAAAAAAAAAATTATTAAATGACAAAACTAGCTTCTATTACTAAATTAATTATTTTATTAATGGTAATTTCAAATTTAATATTAAGCATAGTAGAGCGTAGGTATATGGTAGGTATAGAGCGTATCTATTTAGAATTTACTATATTATGACAAGGTCAATTAAACGATTAGCACTTGAAAATTACATATTGGTATGCAGTGTATACCTATAGTATATATCCTTGATATAAAAGTGGCTTATATAATTGACTGTTTTGTTTATACAACATTCAATATTTGCTAAATAAATACTTTGACTACATTTTTATAAGTATAATATACTCTAAACCAGTGCTTTCAAACCGTAAGTAGTGTGACCATAACTATTAAATTCGAATTTTTTTTACCCTTAAAACAATCGTTATAATTGTATACATAATATTTATTTGCTGACATTAATTTATAATATAAAATAATAAAAATATGAACAAAAATAGAAACCACTCATACTAGTTTTATCGATTATTTATAATTATTTTTTTAGTATAAAATTATGACAGTAATACATTTATACAAATAATACACAATGATATATTATACAGATAACTATAAACTATAAAAAAATATATTAAATGACAAAACCAGCTTCAATTACCAAATTAATTAATTTATTTATGGTCATTTAAAATTTAATATTAAACATAGTAGGTCGTATATACCTAGTAGGAACTAGGTATAGGGCGTACTTATTTAGTATTTACTAATTTACTATACGATAAGATCGATTAAATGGTTAGTGCTTATAGATTTATATAATTTTCATGATCTATTTATACATT
This sequence comes from Melanaphis sacchari, assembly GCF_002803265.2. NCBI lineage: Eukaryota > Metazoa > Arthropoda > Insecta > Hemiptera > Aphididae > Melanaphis > Melanaphis sacchari. The sequence goes on along the minus strand of NW_020270976.1, from coordinate 4,593,886 downwards.
TTAATCTAATTTACATGTATAAAGTTAATATTAAAGATTATAGTATACAAAATAACTATAGTACTAAATTAAAGTAAAATTGTAATATTGTTTCTTTTTGTTCTACCGTTTTTGACTCCAAAAAATCCAATTTATAATGGTTTTTTTTTTTTTTGTTATATAATTACAATATTAAAATTGATAACTTCATTATTTATATGGAATATAAAAACATATTTATAGTAAAGTTAATTTATGTATTAAAAAATTATAAATGATATTAGTTTTTATAAATATAATTAAAATATATAATACATTTACATATTTTTTAACGGTAATAATGGAATATTACTTTTATTTTAATTATTTTTTCTAATATGGTATATGGTACCTAATTCAATACTTTTTCGTTATTGTTTTTATAATTTTATTATTCTATGGCTAGATACTAAAACACATGTTTTGCTTTTTGATTGAGTTTTGTAATGAATTATCTAATATATTTATGGTCTTATGATTATAATTTAATGCAAAATAAAAATATCCAAAACAGCTATAATTTAGCTTACAAAAACTATCGACATTTAAAAGAAAAAAGTTTTATAACAATTTTGAGTTAGGTTAAAAAAAAAAAAAAATAATAATTGAATATCAAATTCATTTGATTAAAAAACCAATTGCGATTAAAATTTAAAGTTGAGTTAAAAATAATATTCAATTATGAATAAGTATAATAAACGTAATTTATGATTATAAAATACATTATAATCATTAAAAAATTTAGAAATTCACTCTACTTAGCCTGCTATATATAGCATAATATGGGTGTCGATTGTACTTCGTCATAACCTATAGGTAACACTGTGACAGTAATGAATATATGTTATAAATCAATCAATAATTTAATTTTTATTAGTAATATTTAGGTTGAACTAATAATTTTCATAAATAAATTTTAAAAATGATTTTATGTAATATTAATATATGAGCCTAAAATAATTTGAAAATTAAATTTTTTAAAGTAAATAATTATTAACGAAGTGACGAAAGTTGCAAGTCCCAGCGAATAATATTTTTGGAATAGATTACAAAACAATAACTAAAATTCTTACTTTTCATTTAAATGTTATTGAAATTCGATTTTACAAAATGTATGCGTTTGTATCTTTTTAAATGTTAAGAAAAACTACAAATAAACCTTGTTTTAAACGTTCAGTATTTAAACCTATTAAAATTAAATAATTTATACATTTTCAACTGTAAAGTAATCTGCAATTTTTTATAGTTTTGACGAATTTTGTCAAAATTTAAATTCAAACTCTTTTAAAAAAAATTGCGCCTAGTTATTTTTAATATTTTTAAATCACTTTAAGAACAACTTAATTGAACCATGGAAAAAAATTGAAAATTTCAATTACTAATAAATAGTTCAATATTTATCTAAATATTTTGAAAATATAACCATATACCTATTAAAGGAATATAATAGCTAGATAACTAGATAAGTAATAGTGAACTTTTCAGATTTCTACGATTAATATTTTATTGAATAATGACAAAATACCAATAATTGTTTGCGGATATATCGTTATTATATATACTTGGAATACATAACGTCATCTTAATGTAAATTTCAAAAATCATAGATACAAATAAAAATAAACAGGTGTGCTGAAATTTTCTTTTTAAATGAAAAAAAAACTACCTATTGAAGAACCTTGTATTCCTTTTTTAAAACTTATTGTTTAAATAATAATTTTTATGCATTCTAAATATTAAATTTTAATAAATATTGTAAAAATTTGAGCTTAAAATATCTATATAAAATTATATGACTATGTATTTTTAGTATTTATAAATTTCTATAAGGCTATCTTATGAGAAATTTTTAATTGCACTTTTTTTTCACAAGCAATAATTGTATTATACATAAATCCGCTATAATAAACTTGTGAAGGTTAAGCTAGAATCTATAGCTGCTATAGATGCATCATGCATAAACATACCAAAACTATTTTAAAAGCTATACCGTGTTTATTAAATAGGTACTAATTTTAATAAATAATATTTAGAAAAAAGGTCAATAGTTGTTAATTAATTTTTGAATTACAACAAATAAATAATTTAGGTGTTTTTAAAAGTATTGGTTCTATGTTAAAATTTCCGTTTTTCATATTATTTTTTTCAAAATTATTTTTAAAAGCGTTAGAAACTTTTACTGTTACTAATCTTTCATAATATAATACCAATTAGTTCTAATTTTCTTCAATAAATCCCCCTCAAAGTTTAATTCATGTTTAAATATTTTTTCTACTGTAAAACGCCGTAGCGTTTGTATGATAATGTAGACAAAAACACACACATACTCGCACACATCATTGTAAAACCTGTACCTACCTACATATTAAAATCCACTCGACACTCGATGTATAACTGTATTAATATTAGTGATGTAAATATGTAATTAAGTAATATTAATTAACGTAAATAATATACGATATTTAAATGTTTAAAAATAATATTATTGGATAATTTATATTAAGTGTGTTCAATCAATGCAACTCAACTAACTTATGTTATTAACGAAACCCTCGCGAAGGTCACGAATTATGATCTATGACGTATTGTATCTACCGTAACTGAATTAGCTAAGCTCCACTAAAAGCGATTCATTAGCAAACTAACTAATCATTCCAACCCCCTTATTATCCAACTTTCATTGGGAAATATTTCAGGAAATCCCCATAAAAGATTAAAAAGACAATGATGTCGTGACCTACTTAACTAATTAAAAAAAAAAATGTATTCCTCAGCTATGATTATTTTATAACTATTGCGTATTTATGTACTATTTATATTATTTTTAGGATAAACCCTCAAATTTATATTCTAATTGAAGTACTTACGACGGGAAGCCTCTTCCCTCAGTTTCCTCTGTCTTTTGTTTAATTAGTATTATCACTTAGGCTTATTGCTCATAATTGAAACAGATGGCGTAATATAAAATTTTGTTAAAAAAAAAAACGTACAGAATACATATAGAAATTTACAATGTTTATGGACCATCATTCTTATTATTATTATGTCAGTTTATGATAGGTAGGTAAAAGTATTTGTAATTGCGTGTTTTCAAGGTCGACTGTTTTAAACTATGCCTATCATTATAATAATGTTATTGTGGCCATGGAAGTTTTTTTTTCTTAATAAGTGCCTATACAGGACTCATAATTATAATATCATCACGATAATCTGTTTAAAAAATTTATGAAGTAGTTGTTCAAGTTTTCTCTTTCTTAATAAAAGCATCAACTAATCAATTCATTCGTTTCACTGGTCATACGAAATTACAACTAACTATATTATATTAGGTAGGTATGTCTAGGATATAAATTTAATTTTGTTAAATAATCACTATAAATAACTATTTTGTGATGCAATCAAATTCTATTGTCGCACACTTTCACCTACACAGTAAACACGCTACTCGATCGTTTTCATAAAATTTATTTCATATCGTTCTAAAGTTAATTAATAATTTTATCTTGCAAGAATTACAAAAAAATTAGAATGAAATTCTATAAATAATTTTTACCGGCAATTGAAACTTAAATTTTAACATTTTATATTCACAAAAGTTCACATATAAAAAAATTATTTCTAAATAATTAATTTTAATTTTATTGTTGTAATTCAAAAAGTATTAATCGCAAAATCTTAAAACATACCACGGTTATATAAATAATTATCATAGTATAAAATCAATGCAATTTTAAAAATATTTAAAGTAAACTCAATCTAGGTATCTATAAAAATTTTAAATTTAGTTTAATTTTTAAAACGTCGATAAAAATATCTAACATCGAAAATTTAGTACAAAGTCCCACAAAATTGTTTTTATAGCAATTAAGAGTAGGTACTAAAAATATATAAATACGAATTCATAAGCGTTTGAAGATTAAATGTTAATAAAATCACCAAAATAATAACTATTGTCTAATATTAAAACTATAATTTATTCTCAAACTGTTTAACGTAATTATTATTAAAAAATTGACAACTTTATGGCTTGCTGATAAATTATAAAGCTCTCTTCAGCACAGTTTTCTATTAACGCATTCAATTCTAATGAATCTGTATCTATTAATCTATCACACTTATATCTATTACAATAATCGATGAAAATTGTCAATTGGATCCAATATAATATAGTATATACCCAATGTACAAAATTTGTTACTATTTATCGCGGCTTTACTAACATTTATGTCGCAAATGGAATATTGCAAGACGATGTAAATAAAATACCAATATAATATTACATTGAAAAAATTAAATTAAAGTTAACGAAGAACATCAAATAAATATTGAAGATCAATAATTGGTACGATATTAAATATTAATACCAATGCGATATTATATGTTTGTTGCTTACAAAAAGTATTGTATATTAAATGTTGAAGTTGAAGAAAATTTATAGATGTAAAATAATAAATTAATATAAATACAAATACGATGTTATCTTATAAAAATTTTTGATAAAATATGTACCTATGTATGTATTATATATATATATATACACACACATGTATATTAATGTAATATTTATGCAATATTTTTGATTCTATTATACCTAAAAATAAATACTTATTACTTACTAATTACTATAATAATTATTTATTATTTTTAAAATAGTTTGGTAAATTACAATTTATTTCAAACATAATATATTGAACTACCTATTTATAAAACAGTCGGTAAGTATTACATGATCATTAATAATATATTGACTGTACATCACGAGTACGACTATTTCTAATTCTCCTTAGTTTATAGTCCTCACTTCCACAGTCTTGTTTCCCTGCAGCGTCAGATGCTGTAGATTTTATTTTATCCCACTCTTATAATTTAGTTTTACAAAATTGAATCATAATTCATAACTAATATAAGACCTATGTCTTTTCCGCTCGTAGTTATAACTTTAAAATTTAACATTATAACTAAATGTTTTAATTGTAGGTGCATTGAAATTATAATTATTGTTACATCATTTTATATGTTTAAATATTATTTACTATTTAATTAATCAAATTGGTTACACGATTGAAAATAGATTTTAGTGGTTATTATATTAAAGCAAAGCTTTATTTTTAATTTTTTAATTTTCATACAGTATCTATCAAATAAAAATAATTTTGATATTATGATATGATATTATCTATACCTATTAATTAATTATTAATTATTAATTTATTAATATTCGTGAATTACAATAATTACAAATCAATAGTAGAGTATTGCATAGTAATTTTAAATTTACCAATTTTATTCAATTTTGTATGTAGATACATGTAATTTGTAGTGTTGTATAAATATTGCTATTGTCAAAATTAATCACGTTTGTTTTACATTATTCATATCATCATATCAGACAATATTGTAACTATGAAAAATTATGAAAAATATTAAAACTACTATTATAATCATCATAAAAAATTGCATTTACTATAAGATGTGTTGGTGGTATAAGTAGTTATGCAGCGATAATATATTATATCTAAATTCTACGTTCAAGTCAATAATCAATAATTGCATAATTAAAATAATATTTAAAAAAATAGTCTTATCAAATGCTATGAAATAATCAACAAAATAATTCGGGAAGTTAACACCGGGTTCCGGGCGGCAAAACGGAAATCGATTGGTAACAAATGGGGCGCGAAAAAATATCGACAATATCGAAATGTCGATATTTTGTGAAAAATATCGATATTTTTGTTCTAATATTAGTAGTGATGTCTCGTACAGGATATGGATATTAATAATTGATTGTAATTTTATATAATATTATTATCGAAAGAAAAGGTTATTTTTAGAAAAATATTCACGTTAGATATCGTCGGATGGGAGTGACATAATGTAACCAACGTAAGAATATAGTAGAAGGTAACAATAATACTAAATAAATATATTTAGCACAATAATATGCGTAGACCTGCAATACCATAGCGAATTGTAAAATAATAACATTAAATTATACAAACACCTGACTCGAAAAAATTAACTTACGGTCCTAAAATAACGTCTGGGCTAATGCGCTGTGCGCTGGTATTGCAAAAACATATTGGGCTAGCTTTGAAAGTTCAGAGTGTTGTTCATGACGTATTGACAAACTAAAAAAAAAAAAAATTGCCATTTTTCGCTAGCAATTTTGTTTTTCCAGTCTGTTAAACTATTACTCTTACACGGAAATACCGTTTTAATAACAATAACATTTTGACTCGATTACAATATTATTCGAAAAAATTGTCCAATCAAACTGTTTTAATTATTTTCCCAAAACCGGGACACACGGGCGTCCCGAATAAAACTTGTCATTGACAAGTCAGTAGTCAGTACAGCGGCGATAAGAAACGATGGACGCGAAACGTGATACGAAATTTTGGCATGCGCTCATCCGCCCACGCGCGCGATCGATTGTTTTGCCGTGGAACTATTGTACGCATCATCGCAGGCTACACTGTTACCGTTGTTGGTACACAACCAACGCGGTCAAGGACGCGATTCGCGCGCGACAGGGTAGTGATTCTTCTCCGTTTGACACGTCATCGACTCGTCGTTTTTTTTTCCATGCTGCGTCACCTGGTGACCACGGTCCAACTTATCGTGAACGCGCGACTCCTTTGCGTCGTTGCAGTTGCATTGGGCGTTGGCTTTTCGGGAGTCTTCTTTCCAGTAAAAGTAAATCGTTTCTGGTTTTTGGTCGATGACTGTTAAATTGTTTATTATTTTCTGTTCGGCGACGATTTTCACGTTCACTCCGGCGTTCAGCAGATATCATCCACGCAAGGTTTTTATAACTTTGATTCAGTTGTAAAACAACAAGAATAGTCGTCACGCTACGTCAACATTCCGACGGTAAACACGACCCTATCGATTATTCAGATTTAAGTCAATAAGCCGTTCAATTAAAAGAAGAAAAAAGAAAAATTAATACAGGTAAACTATAATGTAGCGCTTTTTAAATGTTTCATTATAATTGTAGGGAATTATGACATTTTTGAGTTTTAATAATCGTTCTCATTTATTATTTTTATTTACCTACTAAAATGCATGTTTTAAAATACTGAATCTGAAAGTATTTGAAAACATTGTTGCTTTTATTTACACAGCAAGTAAGGTTTTTCATAATGAAAAGGTAGAACTAACAGATTTAATCACTGTTTGTACTTTTTAAGTTTTATTTAGGTACATTACCTACTATTTAGTAAATTTAATATTACAATCGACTCTAAAATATCTTTTTGAATAGGAATCAATGGGTTTTCAACCTTCCGGCAATATATTTTTATTCATATATAATTACTTTCATACAATAAACATTTTAAATAAAAACAAATAAATTGTTTTGAGTTCAATTAATTAATTTTTTAATTTTTAAAAATTGATGTTCATTTTACTATGTTATATATTTCTTACAGATAAGTGTTAAAAAAACTATTTTAATATATGATATTGATTAGTCACTGAGTTAATTTAGAGAGATATTACTGGGCTTTTAGAACATACTGTTTTTATGTATTTCTTTTTTGTATATTTTAAACTTTTGGGGCCCACGCTAACATCTGCTTGAAAAATTATAAAAATACTATTATTTTGAATAACAATCAATTGTTGTCTAGTTTTTTTTTTTTTTTGTAAAAAAATAGAAAATTTTAATTTTATACTTTACAAAAAAAATATACTATTGTTTCTGATTTTTTAATTTAAAGTACAAATAATTATTATGTACTATAGTAGAGTATGTAAAACACCATTTTGTAATATACATAACAGGTCACTCCACAAATGTATGCATATTAATTATTAACAGTGGTAATATCAATTCCTTATTTCTACTTTATACCATTGTATAATATTAAGTTAGTATTCTAGTACCTAACAGTAAACACACACATATACATATAAACTATAACCAATGCTAATGAAAAGACATATTAAAATTATTTATAATACATAGGAAATTTTATTCCTTTTCTATTATAATAAGTCCTATCTATTACTTTTTACTTTAGTTTTGCACTTTTTATTAACAGTTATAGTTTTTATGTTAATTGTTATCTTATTTTACTGTCAAAACCATTAGAGAGTTTAATCTAGTATAGCTTGTCTCAAGAATCACCATAAACTTTAGAAGAATAGTAAAGTAGTTTTTGTAATATTTCTATTGTTCTGTATTTTTTAGTTAAAAATGTTTTTTAACAGCCATTGAGAAATTTTATTTTTATTTGTAATTGAGGCTTCATGAATTGAAACTATAGTATTATTTTTCAACAGCTTAACCTCAGTTTCTAGTTGGTCACTGTTGCATGGAAAATCTTTTGGTAGAAATTGAATGTTGACAAATTATGTTTTTATAATTAATAATTTATAAACAGCATTAGTTATTTTGATTACATATTGACTAACTTGACTTATCAATGTTACAAATCATTGTATTTTTTATAAGATGAAAAGTTTTTCTTTAATTATCTGATGAAATTATATTTTAATATAGTCTATGCAAGAAACATTTTCCCTTTTTTAGTTGATAGAATTGAAATGTTTAATTTTTTACTTATGTATATACTACTGTTAAATATTGCTTTAAATGGTTTGCTGTTCTTATTTCTATAAAAGTTGGGTGGAAAGTTTTATGTTGTCCATATTTGAATATTTATTATAGCTTACTTTATAGTATTTTACAATAATTTTATTGTTTTAAAGCTTATATTAATAGTCTTCCTATAAAAATAAATATTCTAGGGCACTTCTTTATATAAATAAATATATTAATTGTATGTAATAGTAATATGATCATGCCGCCTATGACCAAAACGTATGTATGCAATGTAAACACTTTTTTTATGAATAAAAATGAGAAGTTTATTTGTTTTAAATGTTATAAAAATTATTCTATTATTCAATAAAACTAAAATAATTACAAATAATATAATATAACTACACATCATTACAATAGAATCATCTTATATATCTAAAATTTATTTTAATTTAATGTAGAAAACTTTTACAGTAAAAAGTTAATAATATTCAAAACATTTTAAAACTTCATCCTTAATTAAGGAACATAAAAAGTGAAGTATTCAGACATCCCAGAATCTATTTACCATGTTCAACATTTAGATAACTTTTTAACTAAAAAATTTTTTAATAAAGAATTTTTTCACAAAACAAATATTGTAACGTCCCCTCTTCACCTGGCTAGCGCTCTCACGTCGCCATACCGATAGAGTTATGTTTTGATTAACGAGGTCTCGGGGAATCGACCTCGGTGTGTAATATTAATATACTAGATCAGGGTTACCTTAATCAAGTAAAGCACAGTTGTTATAAATGTAATGTATATTTTACAGATAATTTGTAATTATATAATAGAATATAGGTTACCGATCTGGGTAGGTTTGACAAGCCGTGAGTGTGGATTGATGATGGCCGCATGGATCGTTTGAGGAGTCTTCTTGTCGTTTGTTCTGCTCCGTGTCGCACACTCTCCTACACTACACATATTGGTAATCATTATATACCCTAGACTGCTGCCTAAAAGCCTTAGGTCAGCAGTCAGCCCCGCTTGCCATTCCTCACACTCAGCATTTTAACAACGTGTGCCCTACTTAAAGAATAATGTACGATGTCAATAAACGACAATCGTTACATGTACCCTTGTCCATTTAAATCTGGACCCCAGATTTGGGAGGTAGAAGTAACAGTAGCTGAGTTGAATCTTAAAGTCTAATCTCAAGAAATAAAAGTACTCCAACCACCTCCGACAGTATTTTCTTGGTTGGACTTCATTTAGTTGTATATATAGTATATACACCACCAAACCAAGGCAAAGGGCTAACTTTATTTATTCTTATTATTTTTTTTTTTTTTTAATTTTCAAAATCAAGATACATAAATGTAGGTAGAGTGTAGGTGGGTAGCTCTTTCCTTTCTTCATATCGACAACCACGGTTGTTTTCTGTGAATGTAGTGAGTTTATTTTTAGTATATTATTAAAAGACATTAATGTATGTCTATTGCTCTATTGCTTATTATGTTTGTTCCAGTCATAAAAATTTGTAGAAATATTTTTATCACTTGTTGAACCTTTGAAATAATATGACATAGATATCCAGTGCCTTGTTGAAGCTTATCTCATATTTGAAGTTGAATAGATACATGATGGAATAATTCTCTAATATAGTGAATATCACAAAATCATGCAAAATAGGTACCACTAAATACAAGTTTGAATAATGTATACTTAAATTTAAATTTTTTTTAAATTGATATACTTCAATACAGTGATTAATGATTATACATGTAAAGACTTGATAAAATAGTTGGTAGATCATACAATTTTTATTTTTTAACCCGAGGGTCCAGAGTTTAAGCTCTATGTTGATACCACTGATACACTGGTATAACTGGAAGATAAGTATATACAATTTATAATAAGGATTATGATCAAAGTCACTCATTACATTTGTTATTACTTCATTTTCAATTTTATCATTGCCAAACACTATTTTTGGCATATTTACTTATAATTTATTTGAAAATATCAGGAAGTTGATAAGATAAATACATTTAAAAAAATAAAATAAAAATTGTATCAGTATTATAATACTTATTTAATTAAATTCAAATGCTTTTTCAGGAAACTAAAATTATAAGACAAAAGATCTCACTTTATATTTTATCTACCCGGTGAAAGTAATGTCTTATTTATTAATTTAATATGAATAAAAATAAATTTAAAAGACAATATCAATTTTTAATTTACCTATGCTCAAGTTTGTCTATTACTATGATGAACCACAGTAAATACTTAAAAAGATGTGTGAATTCTTATGTTATTTGTAATATGAGAACTGGTAAACTATTTTAAAGCTAAAAGATTCTGATCATTTTTGCTTGCTTATCTTTTTCTCAAATTGTTTTAAGAAGTTCAAATTTTATGTTACTAAAATTATTTAATTATTTGATATGTTTCATGTTAATAATCTTGATGAAACACTAAAATAAATAAGGAAAGCTATAAGAAAAATAAATATTTTTATTAGCTTATCTCAAAAAATATCTATTTTTATTTTAAATTTAATTACATTTTTTTCAATATATAAAATAAAATTTATAGCCAAGTAAACCAAGTTAAAACAACTTAAAACATGAAAAAACTTAGATCATTGTTAGGTATGTGTTCTCATTACAGAAAATGCATTAAAAAAATTAAGCAAACTTAGCCCGCCCTTTCACAGAATTAATAATAAAAAAAAAAAAATGATGTATTATGGAACTTTATAAAAAATTATATTTATAAAAAAACCAATCAACAGGGTTTTTCTATTTACCTTATGCTACTTCACAAACTGGTACTGAATTTAGTACCTTTTTTTTTTTTAAATAAAGCAAATAATTAAACGTATAAAAGAAATATATAATAAAATTTATAAAAATATATTAGAACATATAATCTATTGCAAATTAATAAAAATAATATAATATAAAAAAAAAAATAATATATTATATATTAAATAATTGTACTAATTCAAAAAATTCACTAAAATAATAATGTGCACAATAATCTTCAAATCAGTCTAATATTTTAGTGGATTATAAATTTTTAAATGCACTACCTTTTAATAACACAATAGTTGGTTAATATGGGTATTTCTTAGAAATATTACTTTGGGGCCCTTAGAATAAACAGAATTTAAAAAAAATAAATATTAGTAATATTACTATTTTTTTACATAGGTATTATATAAGATTGTACTACTTAAAACTTTAATATATTATATAATGATAGCCCTCTAATAGTAATGCTTTCAGAGCCTATTCCAGAAAATTCATTATATTATGTAGGACGTAGGTACATACATAAAAATAAAATTTAAATATGATGTAGTCAAAAGCATAGATAAAGTAGCAATATTGCGTTGAATTGAAACATACAGAAAAATAAACACAAAAAGAAAATTGTTTGTCGAACCATGTGTCAATAAATCACCAATATTTGTAATAAATAGATAAATAAATAAAGCTTATTATAATTTTCTTTAACACTACTTACTATTTAAATAAAATTGTTTATGTAAATTATAATATAAATTTATTTAATAATACATAATGATAATAATATAAACAGTACTTATCAATATCATTATTCATCATTATTGTTATTAAATATTTATTGAGGTGAATTACTTGATGTAATTATTCATTATTCTTTTTATTAATTTAATAAACTAAAAAATTTAATAAATTATAATATTGGTATGTACAATCATAAGTACTAGTCATATAATAGTAAGTATTTAGTGTAAAATGGTAAAATCATGTTAAATGATAGATATTAATAAAGTAATCCAGACACATTTGAAAATTAAATTATTAGTAAACAAATTTTAATATTGTGAATAATAATAAATATAATGATATAACACATTAACGTGCAGCAGCATTGGGTCATACGTGGTAACTTAAAAACCATACTAATTATACTAATACCACAGATTAAATAAAACTGCTAATACTGTAATATGAACTGTTACACCTGATATTGTAATGTGTCATCACAACATTTGTTCTTCCCTAATAAACTTATATCTTCCTATCTATATAGACAATCTATTATAACACTATTTATTGTCTATAATTTATAGGATATAATAACTTCATCACAATTTTAAATTAAATTACAATTTCATAAATAAATCAAATCCCTCGATAAAATAAGACTTGGATAGTCATATTAATAATTCTAGTCCTTGTTGTTCAAATGTTTGTAATGAAAAAGTGTGAAAAAAAGCTGGCCAACTTAGTCTCATCTGAATAACCAGGATAAATTTTGTAAATTATTTCCATTTTTTCCCTAGTTTTATTATTATTAGTACTATTTTTTAAAGCTTTATACTTCATTAAAAATTGTTAATAATTAGTGAGAACGAGAGATATGTTTTATACAGGTATGGTACCTACACTAAATGTTAAAAGTTAACTCTCCATTTCATATATTTTAATTAATTATAACTTTGGTGTTATTTATGTTAGAAACTTTATTTTTTCCCCAAACATTTTCGATTTGAATTCCTTGTAAGTCCCCTACTTAGTTCGGGGTTGTAAAATCATTTCCAAATATTTTTTTGATTTTTTCTGTAATACATTTAATTGAAGTTTTAGAATACTTTAAGGAACTATCACATTAAACTTCATACACTTTTTAAAGTTTTTTGGGAATAAATTTTGTGTTTAGGTGTTTAACTCTTATATTAAGATTGTTAGTCTATAATATTTAAATCATTTTTTTTTTTTTTAAGATTATAAATCATCCATATCATGTAATGAATCATTAATTTAATAATTATTGAATAATTGTAATCGGCAATTACTATAATAACCAATGCATGTTTAAATTAGACTCCTAATAGACTCTTTACTAGATAGTTAAATAATATTTCTAAAAAACTATTATTCATATTCATAGAATATCCAAATAAAAATTATATAATATTATGTTGAAGTTAATAATATGTTAATTTTGTATTGATATATTAATAAAAGCTTTTAATAGAATTTAAATTAACTTTAAGAGTAATATAACATAAAAATTGGAAGTATATTTATTTCTAATTCTAAGTTTTTGCTCCTTCGCCAGCTTGGCTCAGCTGTATGCTTGTAATTGTTTCAATTTTTTAAACTGATTTATGAGTAGAATTTCTAGATGTATGTGTAAGTTCTATAACAAAACAAAGTTGTATTATACTATTAGTTAAATTTTTATAATTATTTTTAACCCATGTATATTGGGCAAAATTTAAATAATCAACTAATTTATTAAGGACTATATTACCATATTTGCCACAGTATTATTCATTTTCCTATGATATATTATTAATGTAAATAAATATTTTATACAACATCTTTTTAGTTTAATTTTTTTTTAATTTATTAAAAATAATATTTTGTGTTATTAAAAAACATTTAAATATTCAACAAATAAATAGCTATCTAATATCTAAAATATATATATTTTAGATATAGTTAAAAGTAATATAAATTTATCAGTTAATTTAACTTCATTAAAATATTAAATAATAAAAAGAGTTATTAAAAATAATTAAAAATTATGCATCATTAATAATAATATGTACTTTATGAAATACATTTTGTATCAAATTTAATGTTAGCTTATTTAGATATATTTATCATACCAAATAATTTAATCTAGTATAAATGTATATTATAGGACAACTTCGAAATTAAATTTATAAAAAAAAACCAAATATTTATCTCATTAAAATTAAATTTAAGTACCTATATCTGTATTTTATTTGGGTAAATAGAGTATAGTTTAAACATAGTAAAAATTCCAAGAATAAAAAACAGGAATATATTTATAATATATATTAAACTGACTAACAATAATAAATATTATCTTATAATAAGTATAGGTTTTCAATTGAAATAGGGTAAATTGTAAATACATTTCTATATTAATGTTTTTGGCCCTGTTCAATCATTAAATTTTACACCTAATAAAAATAAATTAAATAGGTACATACTAGTTATGAAAAAAAGGTTTTATTAAAATTTAAAAGTATTTTTGGAACTTTTGTGTCCATTATAGGTGAATATTCTGGGATATTCATTTGATATTAGTTTTCTCAATATACATTTTACTAATTTTTTTATATCACCTCCTCTAATCAAGGACAACATTTTTATTACCTATGGTCAAGTATCAAGACTATTAAAAATTATAATTCATATTATAAAACATATGCTTGCGATTTTGCTATAAAAAGTTTCAGTAAATTGATTAGGAGATAATTTTTGTTTTTCTTGTATGTCATTCAAAATCATCATTATTGTGTGTTAATACTCTCTGCGTTTCTTGCTTCTTGTATTTAATGTTACTTATTGTTTAGTGATTTGTGTTTATAAAATCAATATTATTGACAATGAAATTCATTATAAATTTTAATTTTTGCTTGAATACACGCGTGATTATGTTATGGTGATCTGTAGACATTGTTCAGGCAATAGAATTTTTTTATTTTATTTCACGTAGGATTGCATGCGAATGTGATAAATAAATCTAGACGACCGTATTCAAAGACTTTATCTTTGTATCTTGTGCCTATGCATGTGCCGTGAGTTTCTTGTGAACGTAGCTGACAGTGTGACCATTTTTCTCAGTTAATTGGGATTGCAATCAGTAGCAATTGCTTTGCATAAATGAATGTATTCTTCTGAGTGTAGCTTGGTTTAATTCAATCAAATGAAGAGAAGTCGTTCTGTCTCGATTTTTGCATACATATTTACCATGTATTGATGAAACAATCGCTGAAATTATATTTGTGAACGTCTGCATTATCATGAATTCTGAATTGTTATGAATAGTAATTAATTTACACTGACTTCCTTATTGATCTCTTCATCTGTTTATTGATTTCTCGTTTTGGTACTAAAATTATATTCATCTTCTTTTTGTTGGTATAAAATTTTAACGCATCGTTTAAATGAAGGAGACTTGCTGAACATTACCATCTTTGCGATAAAGACCTATATATTACATGAATTAAATTCTTCTCCTATTATGAAAATCACCACTTCATTATTGGTGCGTTGTATTATCTTTGGTTAACTGATATTGTGGCTGTTCTAATGACAACTACATAATCATCAGTTGTCATTCGCTTGAGTGCTGTCCTTAATAGTCGAACTTATTCGTTGTGTTGATGGAACAAATTTTGTAATGTAGCAAAAATTCCTCGATTAGTGCTGGTATTGAATCGACAACGTTGACGAACTTATGCATCAGAGATTCCCATGAAATAAATTTGGATAAGTTAGTGAACTGCCCCCGGCAGTGGCAGAAGTGATCCAGCGCGATGATAAATTTGCCCTTGCTTTTAGAACTTCGCCATGTAATTGTTACATGTTATTTCTGTTGCATTGAACGATTTGAAACACGAATTGTATTTGTGTATGTTTAAAAAAATAGTGTTTCGATTAATTTGAGTCTCATGATACCAACATTGATAATGGTATTTGACTGACAAATGCAATTTTGGCAATTTAACTTTTCCACTTACGCAGCATAGTTTTAGAGTTTAATTTTTTAATTTTAATGCATTGCAAAATTCGTATAACTTATCTATTTTTCCATAAATAACATTTACGAAGATTATAATAATTGATAATTAGCATTGTAGTAATTTAACGTAGCAAGATTCAAATCAACGCGTAGATTCGTTTGAATCAAACATTGTGTTTTCATTTGATTACCAGACATATTTATCATTAGTCAATTATTTCATTCAAACGGACTTATGTAGTACGTAGTCAATCAGCTTTCAATTATTATTCTCGCTGCTCGTTCAAGAAAAACGTATTTGAGCAGTTTATATTTAAACAGCTTCTACTATTGTTTTCTGTTACTCGTTGGTTTCAGAAGTTCATAATGCCTTTTATTTCGTACTTGAGGTATAGGTTTACTAATTGACTGACGTTTAAAGGGCTTAACTGTTAACGATGCTCGCAAATTTCCGAGAAAATCATTAAAAAAATTAGAGAACACTTAACAATGTTTTGATTATTTTTTATAAGGAATTTAATTTACATACATTTTAAAATACAGTAAGTTCCTGTTACAACAAACTCCAAGGGACCGAATTTTTTTTTCGTTGTAACAAAATTTCAAAAATTCAAATAAAAAAATTATGTTATTCAAGTTCAAATAAATAATTCAAATATAAATGTAAATAATTTGCGAAAAAAAACAACTTATATTGTAGATAATCGACAATCTTTTTTTGAACAAGGTTTGCTGTTTTAATGGAAAGTAAATAATTTTTTAGTTGATGAAAGTTTGTAAAGATGAAGTTTGGTACATCACTTTGTGATATAATGAATGTTCGCATTACTTCCAAACTTGATAAGGCTTCTGATAAAGTGACATTGAACACATCATCTTCTATTACAGCTTTTTCATCTTCACTACTTTCATCAGTGGCTTCATCTTCGCTGTTTTTAATGGATTAAATTATTTCTACTTCGATTAGTTAATAACACATTGAAAGTTGTCATCTGCACTAAAACAATCTTCTAAATGCACGTCGTCAGGAACGATGTTTTATTTTTCGCAATGATTCAAATTTGCTCTAACTCAGATTTTTAGACGCCGTTCGTATTTGATTCACCATATTCGGCCACTTCTGTTGCTAAATTGGTTTCTTTGGTTGCAGTTGCATGTTTTCAACAGTTAGTTATTGTTGATTGACTGATATTATCCCAAGCTCCGCATATTAATTTGATAACTTCCTTCACATTGCATTTTCTTTGGATATTATTATTTAAATCGTATAAAATTTGATATAACAAAACAGTTTTGTAGTGTAATTTTACAGCTCTGTTGATACCTTGGTCAAGAAGTTGAAGTACAGCTGTGCAGTTAGGTGGTAAATATTTCACACGAATGTAATCCAATTTTGGTGGTTCATTATGTGGAGTACAATTATCGATAAGAAGAATTTTCCTCTTCTTCTTTTTTATTTCTCTATCAAAATCTATCAACCTATTATTAAAAATTATTTGTGTTATCCATGCTTTTTTGTTAAATTTATAGATGCATGGCAAAGATTTGCAGTTTTTAAAATAACGAGGTTTTGCGGATTTGTCGATGATGAGAATTTTTTGTTTCTCCATTCTCGATTTGTTACTTGTTGTAACAGAGCTGTGATGCGTTGTTTGGAAACTCTACTTCCTACACACTTATCTACTTATCTCTTTTTTGGGCTAATGTCTTTTTTAGTTCAAGCTGAAAAAGCACTCCAGCTTCATCTGCATTAAAGACATCGTTCGGGTTGTATTTCTTTATGAGTGCTGCAACTTCTCCATTACGCCATTCGTTAACTGAATTCATTGGCACGTCACTTGCCTCCCCAGAAATGCATTTGATCACCACACCATACCACTCACGGAAACGATTTAAGCATCTAACACTTGCTTGGAAATTCTCAACTTTGAGCATTTTAGCAAATTGTATTGAGATTCGTTTAACAATGTTTTAATAGCTTTTCGGTAGAGGACTTTTATGACATTTGTTATAACGCGATTTTTCGTTGTATCGGTATTTGTTGTAACGAAATTTACTATATATAATATATAAATTACTGAAAGAAATGTTTTATTTATGTTGAAAGTCTAACATAGACTCATTTTCTAGCGTCGAAATTCTTTTAAGAGTTATTTTAGCCACAATTAGTTTGGTGGGTTTTGATATGAAAATCGGGGCGTGATCTGAAGTTATATTGCGATTTTTGGAAAAGAATAAGCACTTATAGTGAAGAAAATGATATTTGAGCTATTTATCAACTTTGAAAAGAAGGAAATATCTGCATTTTTTCTACGACTATATAAAGTATTGAGATTGAGAATATTTTGAATATCATTTAAAGAATTATAGTTGTTATTATTATAATTATTATTATCATCACCAATAATATATTTATTTTTATTATGTGATACTAAAACTATAAATTTATAAAAATACAATTTTTAAATTAATTACCTTTCTTTTTTTTTAGTGACTATGAATAACTATATTACTGATGAAAGTTGTATCAATATGCTGAATTCTTTCCGGACTTGTGATCTCAGAGCTCTATTGGAAGCTTTCGACGATACATTTATAGGCGGAGACAGAGATGAATTAAAAAGCCGGGCAATTGAATTATTAAAGACTGATACAACTCATTTTATCCCAATCACTCACCATAAATATAAATCTAAGATATTTAAAATGCATGAGTCTTTGCCTACGACCACTTATATAAAAATAGAATGTGGTTATGAACCAATACAAATGGATCAAGCTGAATCAACTCGGGTTATACCTCAAATTCAAAGAGACAAACGTAAAAACTCAATTGATGAAAATGCTGTTCCTGCAAAGATCATGGTTGATAGTAATATTCAGTATACGGCCAACCGTCAACAATCAGTTATTACTGCAGTATCATCTCAAATGCCCTTAAATATCAATGAGGTGTCAAAAAATGTTAATAACGATAAATTGAATAATGAGAAGGATAAGTCTTTCGCCTTATTTTCAACCCATCTCAAGTTCAAAAGTTTGCCATTTTATAATAACATTTACGAAGTTATCAAGCCAAGAATTCTAAGTGATTCGCCAAAATGTATTTTATGATCATTCTTCATAAATAAATTATACTAATTATATATATTTTGTTTCAGTTGCGAATGGAGAGAAAATCAAATTTGCTCTGTCATCTGATCACGTCAAACTTCTCAACAAGATTTCAAACATTGACACTAGAAAAAATAAAAATACTTTTAAATTACAAATTAGAATTTGTGAGCTGAAAAAAAATTTTTACATGTTTTCACAATGTTTTTCACATGAGGTATCAGATTGTTTTCCTCCTGGTCTTGAAATTAGTTTTGGTACTGGATCAAATATATTTCTACCTATTGATTCGAGATCAGGAACTGAACGTAGACCATCTGCAGAACCTATTGATTGTACTAAATTTGTAATATCTACTTCAAGCATTGAAGATACTCTCAATATAAAGTGGACTCCTAACGGAAATAGATATGTTCTGAAAATGTGTGTTGTACAACTATTGACTGCCAAAGATTTGTTGGAAAGTATTCTAAAAAATAGTAGAAGAAGTTCAGAAAAGACCAAAGTTGATATAATTAAAATGTTTGCAAAATGTAATTCAGATTTGATCACTACGTATTATTGTGTTTCCTTGGTGTGTCCACTAAGTAAACTCAGAATGAATATACCTGCAAAATCAGCCAATTGTCGTCATTTAAAATGTTTCGATGCTTATACATTTCTTAAAATGAATGAAAATAAGCCAACATGGAGATGCCCAATATGTTATAAACCTTGCTTGTTCAAAGATATAATAATATTTGATTATTTTTTGGAAATTCTCAGGAATCCAAGACTAAATGGCTCTACAGATATAATGCTTTTATCAAATGGTACATGGTATGTATATGAAGATACGAGTAATACAATTAATTCGATGGGTATTACTTATGATTCTGACATTATATGTTTGGATGATTAAAAATCCATTGTTTGAGTTGGAAAAAGAACAAGATAATGAGATCAGGTTTGCTCATGCTGTATATTTAAATCCAGATGTTTTTTTTTTAAATAAGGCACAAGATTTATAATAGCTACAACAATCTGTTATTAGATTTTCAGTTCCTAACTAGTAGAAGTTATTGAAATAAATTATTTATCTCCTCAAGTTCAAAAGTTGCCATTTTATGATAATATTTACGAAGTTATCAAATCAATAGTTCTAAATGATTCACCAAAATGTATTCATAATCAGGCCCGGCGCGAGGGTAAGGCGACTCAGGCGGTCGCCTAGGGCGCCATTTTCAGGGGAGCGCCGAAATTGCTTTTTACAATTTTGCACACTTTTGTTAGTAATTTTTTTTATTAAATATAAAATTCCTAAAACTTTGTATTGAAATATAGATAATTATTATTATGGTTATTCTGTTTAGCGTACTAACGTAAAATGTTTATCTTATGTATTGTTCTACAAATATAAAAATTCCCGAATATTTGTTATCGTTTAATCGGGATCGCGTCAAGCCATTGTGACTCATGACTACGTCTCGTCCGTCCATCACTTATCAGCTTATTCTGTGTGTTTAAAAATACACGTTAATTTTATTATAGTATTATACCTATATTATTATTTTACTGATTGACGATCGTACTATACGGGTCAGTGATCATACTTTTATTGTCATTTTGTTTTTGCTCTTTGAAACGAGTACTTACGCCATCGCCTAGTTGACGATTAAATTTCACTAGTTATTAGGTAAGTTATAACTTTAACAGAAAATAGAAAGTAAATAATATAATATATTTTAATTTATTATTTATTAACACGTTTGCTGCTGCATCTGTTGGAATACTATATTTATTTTATGTTTAATATACCTTATATTAGTATATTAGTATAATTTATACTTGATAAGAATTAATTAATAATATTATACAAATTATTACAATTAATTTAGGAAACGCTTTAGTTAGAATGGCACCGAAAAAGAAATTATCTGGAGCAGAAAACTTAAAAAAAAAGATTAAGAGGGAATTAGAAATCAAGAAAAGTGTTGATCGATAACAAATTTAAATAAATATTTTATTTATGTTATGTTTTATTGTACTCTCTATTTCCATTTATTATTAATTTCTGTATTATTATTTATTTTTTTTTTTTTTGTAGTATGTAGGTATTTTATATTTATATGTGAATACTATACCTATTACATTATATTTCTTTATACGTTATTTTTTTTTTAATTAAGACGATAACAAATAATGTACAAACTACAAGTTAAGAATTATACATCATTTTTCCGTATTTTTATCCATGAATAACATTTTTTCCGAGTATTATAATATTATGGGTTGTATGTAAAAGGCGCCAATTGGCATTTTGGCCTGGGGCGTCATTTAGCCTTGCGCCGGGCCTGTTCATAATGTATTCATTCTATTTGCTATAACTGAAGTCACCTAATTTATTTTTAATTTTTTTTTATTAATACGAGCAAAACGATTTTAAAATATGGGTATAACAACTTTTTAAATTTTAATGTAAGGTTCTACTTATAGAATAGGTAATTAAAAGATAAAAATATTAATATTTTCTCTTTCAACTAAAATATTCAATTATTATTTAGAGTTTGAATCAAATATGTTGATTCGTGTTATTGTATATCTTTGGTACAGTAATGTAAATTTAAGTAAGAAAACGGACCTAGTATAGGTCATGATCAAGTATTTTAACACAACCCAGTGTTACTCCATTAAAAACTTTGTTAATTTATTACCCATCTCTACAGTGTTAAAGATTATAGGCGTAAAGGAATATTGTATTGATAGGAATAAGGTAACTTGCAAGCAGATTAAATAAATAGCTTAAGAGTTTCAAAAAAAAAAAAAAATGTTTAACATTTGTTATGCCCCATTTTTCGTTAACGACGAAAATTTATCTTTAGTTGGGTTCAAGAAAAGTGAGCGTTTCTACCCGATAATCAGAGTTCAAGAATTGTTGGAATCAAAATTGGATTTTCAATGTTGTAGTGATTTTGTGTAGTCATGGGGTTCTGTCCACGCTGTTGGGTAGAGTACAGTAGGTACTCGAATAGTCAGTTGTCACTTTTCATTAACCCTACTAAGTTTTAAATGTATTCATTATTTTCTATTTTAAGTACATACGTTTAATAATATTTTGTCTAAATGTGTGATGTTTTTATCATAAGTTTTTTAAATATTTTATTTTTTTTTTTTATTATTATTATTCTTATATTCTTAATTGATTGAAATATAATGCGTAATATGAAACAAAAATTAATTTATGTTTTGATTTTTAAAAAGCCTGAAAATTGTGTTCAATAATTTCTAACTGACTATAAAATGTTATTTCTTTACCTATCTATCGCCTTTCAATCCTATTATTCATGTTGTTTCGACGACAACAAAAACCAGTGATGATATTTTGCAACAACCAGCTGTTGAACGACATTTGGAAAATCACGTGACAATTGACATTTTAAGGTCAATGGTTAATAATTTACTTATAAGGATTATAATTCTGTGATTCACCATCATGAACCATTTATGACTGATGCTAGCACATTATACTTTAAGGATTGAACAATAGATGGGTTAAACGCAACTAAAGGTATGTCTTTATATTATATAATATATATAATTTTGTTTACTTTATTGATATTATATTTAAATAATTTATAATTATTTTTTAAATATTTACTAAAGATTTATTTAAATAATAACTATATTTATTCATGGTAAAATCCTTAAAGAATATTCGTTGTTTACTCCAATATAACTGATAATTTAATATTCATCTAATGATAATACATAGGTGCATAGTTCTTTTTTCATTAATTACAACGTGTTTATTAATTAGGTAGATACGCTATTTAAAGTTTCTTTCTTCGTTCTAACCAAAATTAATGTTAAAAGCCCTGTAGTTTGTGAAAAAATGTGTGGTATAAATTGTAAAACGTAATTATTATAAAATAAAAATAATTTGATTTTATGAAAATTACATTAATAAGTTTCTTTTGTTTCAAACGCGTGGCCGTTTCGTCATAATCTTATAAATATATGACATACAATATACACATTCAAATTTTTATTGAAAAACCTTGTATTATATTTTCTATTCTTAGTTATAAAAAAAGAATGTTTCATAAATTTATAATTATTAAATTATTTGTAAATATTCGCTATTTTATTAATATTTTAACTTAAAATAAATAAATAAATTTAATTTTTTTTAAATTCTTTTAAAAAAAGTTATCCCTATGTATTTTTAATATTTTAAAAAAACTATAATAAAACTTCTAAGGAATCTTGTATTAAATTTTCAAAATTTTAAATGTTAATAAATAACATAAAAAAGTAAAGACAATTTCTCGACTATTTAAAATTTACACTTCAGACACTTATTAATCATATTTTTTATTTTAAGCTCAACTCTTATTTTTTTTTAAATTCCAGCAATAAGTTATGAGGAATACTTTATTTTAAATTTTCAAAAATTAGGCATGAATGTATCTATGATGATTAAATTAAATTTATTGACTTACCGTTAAACGGCTTGAAAATAGGATCGTGGTATAAAATAAGCAATTATTTTAGCTTAAAACATCATTACAAAATGAATACACTTAACTTTCACTTGGTATCTAAAATATGTTTCAATAGTTTCATCATTTTTATAACCTATTAACATTGAATTGATTATGGTGAGTACCTACTGAGTAGATATAAATACTCATAATTCAACAAAAAAAAAAAAAAAAATTACCTATACTTAGCATAGTAATACTAATTTTTATTGACTGGAAATGTATTTCAATTTACTATATAATAGGTATATAGTAAATATATACTACGAGTTTCTCAAGTTTTTTTCAAGTTCTGTTTCCGGCCTAGGGTATTCACTTGCAGCGATTTTCACCAACCTAGGGTTCACCGGTTCTAGTACTTATATAAAGTAAGAACAATGATAATAAATTTTACACGATTAGAGTTATTCATAAATATTATGGTGAAAATATATTATTTTACAGTTATAGTTGAATAGGTACATATAAAATAATATTATAATTTATTGGTACTAAATAAATTTGAATTGTTTGAACTTTGAACTATAATCTTATCCTTGTTGTTTTATAGACTTACCTAAGTGTGTAGGTATTTTATATTATTATATAATATTATACACATACCAATATGACTATACAACTTGTACTTTGGATTCATTTAAAAGTTTATTATAAACGTATTATTTTCTGCAATTATTATTTTCGAGTTCTAAACAAACTATACGTGGCACATACAAGTTTTCTACTGATTTACTTGTAAAATATTAGTTACAAAATATCGTTTATTTATGTGTTATGATCTTATGGACTTATTGTTTTACTTTGATTCGTATAAAGAATAAATACACAATGATCAACATGTTATAAAAGTATTATGTATTTAATAGTGCAGGAATGTTAGTATGTAACTGAAATGAACACGATTGTAAAATGTAAATTATTGTTTAATATTGTATCTTTATTAAGTGTATGAACACCAATTGAGCGTTTATTTGGTATGCTTATAAATAATTATTAACCAACAGAAATTAGTAACGTCAAAATTATTAATAAAAAAATCTTAAAAAATACGATCTGCCAAATCATAATTATTTAGATTTCACAGGAATCTCAAACATCTAAAATAGTATAATGTAGGTAGTAACAAAATGTTAATAATACTTACGAAAATAGATTAATAGAAAATCATTAAAAATATTTTTCTTCTTGTTTCGACTTATTTGACATTTTAAATATAAAATAGGAAAAAACACCTTAAAACGTAGGTACATGTATAACATTGTTATTACTTGTGGTTTGTAAAAGTGAAAAATGCATTTTTTAATTACGACCATATGACAGTATTAATTTTGTAGAAGTGCATAACCTTATACTTCATAAATATATTGCAATTTGTATAAAATTATTTATTTAGTTTTATTAATATAATAATATTACAGTAAATAAAATAACCATAACAAATGGACAAACTATATGTATATATATATATATATATATATATATATATATATATATATATATCTAACTTAATACGTTGAGACCCAAAATAGGTATCTAAGATGTAGGTACATCCTCTTATTTTAATAGGTAATACAATTAAAAACATTGTGTATTTATCTACTTTTTTTTTTTTAAAGAAAAACTTCAATATAGTTGCTTAAAAATTATAATAATTGGAGATTAAATTAAATTTACGAAGACGTGATTTCAGAAATTATTAAGTGAATATTTGTTAACTGATCTTATTCATCCGAATAAATATATATTAATCTATCAACTAAATGTATTAATTATACATAAATACAAAAATATATGACAATTTAATTAGTAATAATTACTTATTATTAGTATACCTATGTTATACATATTACACTTATATTTATAATCTATATTAGGTACCGTACACGCATTGAGCCAATTATAATAGGTACCTACCACCCATGTTCTATCTTTATATTGTTTATTTTTCAAACGACTAAATATTTATAATTGATTGTGTTACGATATTATTTAAGAAGATTTTAGTCATTTTGAATTGACATTAAATATATTGAATGTTTTTGGGAGGTTATAAGAAAATGTTTTTCAGTCGTCATTCATCACTTTTTACGAATTGATAAACGAATAAATATTTAAAAATAACCATCGAAAGAAACAAATTTTAGAAAATTTTGTCGTGATTTTTTGATTTCATATGTCTAGTCATCTAAGTGCAACGGTTAAGCGTCAAGCGTGTACGATCCTCCGAGAAATATTTAAAAACAATGCAATGATACTACAGCATTTATTTAAGTAAATATATTTTTTATTTATTGCAAATATATTGATAATCAAGGTAAAATAAATAATATTTCTCATAGTAAATTTGCATAATATATACGTATATGGTACATATTTTTATTACTTACCGAAATATTAAATTATTTTCTGTATAATGTAATTATTGTGAGCAATACCATCTACATTATGGTTCATTATATTATTATTATTATTATTATTATTATTATTATTTAGTATTTACTGCAAGACAGATTCGTGTATAATAATTAATAATAAAGTATTAATTATTATTGTAAAATAGAGTTGTGTTTAATTTTGTTTTTTTTTTGCTTTTAAACGTTTTTCACGTAACTGAAATTCAATACATAAACAGTTTATATACCTATATAATATGTACAAAATTCAATAAACTGATCGATAACAATTATTAACTAGAAAGGTATTAAAGTTTCATGTAGGCATATTGGCGACTAGGTGCGACTATCGGATTATGTAATCATATGTGTGCTCCGCGCTCAAATATAGGAATATTGATGGTAAATATTGTTTATCGCGATTCGTAATGTAATCTAATTAACTTATAATCTATTATAATTTATAATAATATTATGTATTATTTCGTGTAAGAGTAATAAACGTAATAAAAAAACGTTCCCGGTTTCGTGGAAATTCCTAGCAAATAACAATCGGGACTCGGAATAGGAATTAAATATTTTGATTTTAATTTAAATTAATATTAGTTTTTTTCAGATTTGAATTAAAAATAATATTATATTGATTTTTTAACTTCATGATTTTTTTATCATTGCATAATATGGATTTTGAGCAAAATGATAGTCGACTGTATATTGGGCTGCGGTTGCAATTATTATTGTTGTTATATTATTGTGTTTTTTTCCCCGTTGTTGGCGGCGAGGTAACATTTCGACCACGGCGACAACACCGGCCAAATACGCAGTAAAGCATTTTTTTGATCATCCACGACGTCAATACGATTACGATCGACACCAGTAACAAGACGTCCAAAAGCAAGTATTGGAACCAATAAAGGTCGTTGGCGGCAGTCCGCAGATGTTTTGCACCGCCATGTCTGACCACATACTCGATCCAAAACACAGCATTTTCTAGTGGTGGCAGTGGATTGTCTCTGAACAAGACGGATGACTTTTTGGCGTTTTCCAGGTACCTACCAAGTTAAACAAATGGTATGATATACTTTTATTATGCATATTAAATTAGTATAAATTTTTACTTTATAAAAATGCTATACAGAGAAATAATTATTAGGTACATATATCGATTTAGAAATATTGAATAAAATTATCCAAAGGTAGCAAACTAGCGACATACATTAATTAAAATTTTTAATTTTAATTCTTTTAAATCTTTTAAATTAAATAGTTGAATTGGTTGATGAAATAAATTAGTTTGTTCCAGTTGAATTAAAAATAATTCATCAAGTTAAAACTACAAATATTTTTAAAAGTTTTGTTTTTAATCGGTTTTAATTTTTGTCAATAGTGCTAATTTAAGATATTTAAGCATAAACAATGACTTGAGAAAAACACAAAACATAAGTCCTCGGATCAACAGTGATATTATAAAAGTTATAAAAAAAATTAAAAATGTATTTAAAACTCAATCACGAACATTTATATCTACACGTGGATATTTGATCAACAAAACATCGAAATTGTGTGGCTGTCACAGGCCACAGTACACTGGTTACCAATTTAATAATATCTATCATAAAATTTATTTATTTGTTTTTAAATTACGTACTAAATGTGCTTAGTTTTTTTTTTTTTTTTTTTTTTTTTTTTTTTAAATAACTGCAAACACATAAGAATGCAACAACTGTGTACTTTATGCAAACGAATGAATGGTAAACATTCATACGGTCGTACAGCTGAATTATTGCAGGACATTTTAAATGTGTTTTCACTTCTTTGTGATCAATATGTTTTAACCGTAACAGATAATGGATCAAATTTTGAAAAAGCGTTCAAATAGTTGTTTGAATATGACATTCAAGAACACACAAAGGATGAAATGGATTTTGATGGTGAAAGTTTTATTTTTATCAATATTTATAATAATAATAACAACAATAATAATTATTATTATTGTTATTTCTATTTAGAAGCGGAAGAAACTTTACATTTTCGAGTTATTTCAGTGGATGATGATGATGGTAGTAATGAACAGGTAATATTTCTTTTTCATCATTCACTATATTATGCTAGCCATACACTTAGCCTAATAGCAATTATAAACTTAAAAATTAATTAAAAATGTATCAGTTAATAGACTTCATAACTGAGCTATTGGTAAATGTACCTACTACATTGTGGAATATGTTTAGACGGCTGAAATTTTCGGAAATAATTCACAATTTATTATCACTTTTTTATCCATCAGATATTCTTAATAGAAAACTTAGAAAACTATAGACTCGTTTATAGTATATAATAACCTATGTAGGTATGTACAATAATAGTTACTATAATTTATAAATATATATACCTACTATATAATGCTCAAATTTTATCCAATTTAAATTTTAAAAGCCACGTAATATTCAAGTATTTCTAAAATTACAGACCAACAAATGTACTCATATTTATAAAATACTAAAACAAATAAACTGAACAAGTTTCTCAGTTAGATCCTTGAGAAGTAAAAATAAAGTTAAACTTGGTAATGAAACTTTTAAATTAAACTCGAAACCACTTAAAAAATAACAGAAAGAAATTTTACATTATATTTTCTTCAAAACGTTTTGTTGAAAAATTAAAAAATCCCACCTATTATTAATGTAAATACCTACTATGTATGATGAATTTTCATTCTATTAAGAATAAAGAACTTTATCACGTTTTTTTAATATACCTATCTTATTAATTATTTTATCCAAAACTTTTACCTAATACACACAAGATTGTAAAACTAAATATTTATTAATTTGCATGTAAAATACGCGTGTATAATGCTGAGGATATTAAAATAAAATCGAATAAATGGTAAATGAAATGGAATTGCAACGATAATTACGTACATTGCGCGACGATGTAACACTATATTATAATACCAAATAAATTACGCAAATAATCGTTGACGGCGTTTACGTCAACCATTTAGCTGATAAAGATTAACCACGATTGTGATAATATTGCAATACTTTTTATTAAAATATTTGAATTAAATATATAGTTAGAGACGTATTTACGGTGAGTTTAATAGGTTATGGGGAACTTATCTTCTCCACTATGTGTTACCTATTGTGTTTTCGTTTAGAGTTAGTAAATGCTGAGAAATAAAATAAACATTAAATGACATGCACAAAATTATGAATGATATGATAATGTTGTAGACATTTCAAATGTATTTACTTTTTATGTACCTAGATATATATTTTGTTTTGTTTCACGTGTGTTGGTTAAACAAAAACATAGCTATTATATACTATGTAATATTTATATTTTTGATTTGTTACCATGCTTTAAGTAATGTATTTAATATTTCAATTATAACATAATTTTTATTTTTTTAATATCTTCGATTTATCCATATATATATATATATATAATATAATAATATTTATATACTATTATATATTAATATTTATATATTTATAAATTATAAATGAATTACCAATAATTATAGTTTTAGTTAAATCAGTCCAGGGGCGGAGTGGCCCACCGGGATACCGGGAAAAATCCAGGTGGCCTGGAAGCTAAATAGCCTGTTGACTTGAAGTATAGAAAAAAAAACATGAAAATAGTGTAGAGTAATGTGAAACGTTTTAACACGAAAACGAAATCATAGTAACTATTTAATTAATAACCCTTTTTATATTATTTTTTATATTTTGAATTCTGATAAGCGATGGCTATTCGATATGATTTTCCGTAACCCGTGCATAGTATATACGATAAATCCACGTTAATAGAGTACACATTATTTATTTTTATAACTTTCGCCGAAACTCTACAACATAATAATACCTTATCGCCTCGCGACTTTCATGTCAAATATACATTTTTCCATTATTTTGTCATCAGAGTATCTATTTAACAGAATATAGTATGATGGTCTTGTGGAGTACCTTTATACTACCTACATTTATATTTCATACATTTTAAAAAGTTTTGTTTTTAAATATTATATTTATTTCAATATTAAATATTTTCTGGGTTTCTTCAAAACGAGTGATAATAAGAAAAAGAAAGGTAGTGCTGAAAAAGAGAGAAAAAAAAGTAAAAAGTTATTTATGCTAAGTGGAAAACAATGTATGAAATTAATTTCATATTATTGTAAAAAAAATATACTTACGTAAACTTTTATCGGGTACTGAAAACATCTTTGGTCATAATAATTTATGATTAAAAACCGATCATATTATTAACATATATTTTGTAAACACTTTTTAAGATTATTAAATTTTAGTTACCTATTTTAGATTTTAAATTTAAAGTTTTTTTTAATAGTTTTATCAATAAAATACATACCTATGCTATGAATTTTTATATTCGTTATTTACCTATTTACATTTAAATATAAAATTCATCACATACATAAATTAAATAAAGTTTTTACTCAAGAGATGAAAATGTTGAATGGCCTGGAGGAAATTTATTTTACTGGCCTAAATTTTTTCACACTCCGCCCCCGGGTCAGTGGACTTTGCTGTTCATTTCCATTAAAATGCAATTTTTTATCATTTAACTTATACTTTTGTTCTATAAATATTGCTTTTCCTCGGAGCCACACCATTGAGTGTTACAAATATGTTTTTTTATATTATATTTTTATATTTATACACGGTGTTATACTTATTTTATACTCACGCTGGGTCGTTAAGCAGTTTGTGCAGTGCACTGCCAAACGCTTCCTGCGTCAAATCGAAATATGGCACTTGTATAGCAACACCTCTGTACTGTGCGCGTAGTGAATTACCCTTTTGGTCGCCAAAAACGGGGACGGCTAACATGGGCACTCCATGGTAGATGGACTCGGTGGTGCTTTGTACTCCACCGTGCGTGATAAATAACTTGCAGTTTGGATGACCTAAGTAAAAAAAAAGTATTATCCAGACGAATTATAGTCTGCTAAAGATAAAAAAAATTCCTAACATTTTCAATAATTCGTTTTATATTTTCAATGAAATTAACATTGGTAGCATAATTTCAAATAATTTTTGTATTAAAGTTTGAATATATCGTAAAATTATGTCATCAAAAAATTGAGCAGTGATCAATTCAATATCATATCTATAACACTTACTTAAAATTAATATTATTTAATAATAGAATCTACCTATTCCTATTTAACCATTTAACCTATTTTAGTCATTTTGACTCGTCATCATTATGATAAAAACTAAATCATTTATTATAATCAAATCGTTTATACGTTATCCACATAATATATAATTTGAGAACTAGGTATCCTAATTCATTTCTTTATTTCCTTATTTTCAACTTTACTCATAACATATAAATATATGAATAGTAGTAATTAGTTGATTAAAAAAATATACATAATATTATATTATATTTTTTGCATTAATTAGGTATATTGTAAAATTTCGATCTGTAGTACCACGGGCAGTTACGTGATTCTACGTGCCTGTTATCTATTTTTTCGGTGTTAAAGTCTATTGGAACTCTCCTCTCGCCTTTCTTTAAATGTATAACATAAATCATAATCATTAAAACTATTTTTTTTTCCCCGATAACATTTATTGTTTATCTAAATTCATATTAACAGAGTAAAAACAAATAATAAAACAACTTTTATACACAATAGTGTTATTTTTAAAACATTTATATTCAATAATTAAGGTAAATTTTTTGCAACTGAGTGTTTAATTTATAATTATTATTTATCAAAATGCAATAGTAAGTAACAGTTATACTCAATAAATACAAATTTAACTTAGAATTTAAATATTTACACTTATCAATTCATATCGGAAAGTCGAAATAGTGTGAAATATATTCAGAGCAATTTATATTTTTTGTAAAACTGTCAATTTAGTTCCTTTTAAAAAAAATATAGACTTAACTGGACAAAAACGATTTTTTTTTTTTATTAAAAAAGGTGTCTTTACGTATGTGTGTTGTGTTAGACATTTTTTTGTGTTAATAAAATATATTTGATAGTAATTTTTTTAAATTAATTAGTTTTTAAGTTGAAAAAATAACCTTAACCTATATTTACGTACAAATTATCTACAAAGTACAAACAATAAAATATTTCTGTTGACGTATTTACGGCATACGAGTATGCTACGTCAAATGAGAAATCAGTAGGTATGTTTTACTTACTAAACTCTTACGGGCACAGACAATCAATAATATGAATATTAAATACGTACCTAGTATGTCGTTTTGGGGAAACCATTTTCGAACGATGACATTTTTAGGTAGTTGAGGTATATCTTCCGTTTCCCATTTCCATAGGACGGTCTGTTCGATTTTCGAGAGCTCTGACAGTAATAGAGTCACTGTTTCCTTGGGCATTTTGGATGATTTTACCACTGATCCCAAACTGAAGTAAACTACACCTTCTTTAGAACTTTCCATTATTTGCTTCAGGTCCTGAAAAATGCACCAGAAAATGAGGAATTAATTTTCAATGTCAAAAAAAAGATGCACCTGATAATATTTCATGATATAATGCAGTTAAACATTGGCAAACAACAACACTATACACAATTGTCGACGACCGGAATACTTTCAAATAGTCTAATCTAAGTAACCTTATATCTAATCTAGAGTGATGGTTTTTGTAAAAAAATCGAGCTCGAAATCTTGGAATAAGAAAAAACTAAGGACCAGTACCTATAAAAAACAATTAAAAGTTAATGGCGGGGATATTGGACAAAATTATTGGCGTTTTCAATTGTATTTCGATTCAAATTTAAAAAAATATTAATAGCAAAGAAATCGATGACGCAATGCAGTGTTTGGGCTACACAATACGATATCATCATCAAAGCATTACTTCGGGCAATGGTCCGGCGGGTACACAGTGCATGCCAGCCACGTTCACGTAACTGGGGACCATTGGCACGGCTGAACCGACGACCGGGTGACTGTTGACTAGTGTTAGCGATATGTTTCGTAGCATGTCGGCGAGGTCGGGCCGGTTTTCGTGTTCCGGGTAAATAAAGTGCTTTTTAACAACGTTCCGTTGCAGTGGCAGGTATACTAGCCGGGAAACGGCAGTGTAGAAGAACGCAGACACTGCATTGGTGGTGCGCTGTGCAAACGTCATGTTGGATCCGAACGCACTGACCAGGTCCGTAATGTAGGCTGGGTTGTACGGGTTGCTTTGCCACTGCGATACTCTGGAGTTGGCGGAGAATGGCAGAAGCTGTACCACAGGCGCCCCGTACTTATGTCCGATGGCAACGAAACTCTCATGATAGAAGTTTTCGAACAGCACCAAGTCAAATGACGTCCGGTCGTTCTTGATGAAGTTTGCCACCGACGGTTTATCCAAGCTTGTATCGCTAATGTACGGCCCAAACCACCACAAATGCAATGGCGTGGGTATGAGGTTCACGAATTTTGCTATTTTTATCATGTCGATATCTTGAAAACAAAAAAATACGAAAATTAATCACATTTTGTTTTCATATAAAGGTTGGTGAACTTTTGTCTTGACGATGTATTATTCAAACAAAATGTTATTAGATATAATTTACCATCTCTTCCTACAGTGTTACTTTAAGTTTAAAAGTTTTATTTTTACTTTTTTCATTCCATCTTATCTCATCTGTAATATACAAAATCACTCTATTCACACAAAGCTTTATTAGCTTAACAAATTATTTTAATTGTATGTCCACTATAATTTACTTTATTTACGTATTACTCAATTAAATAATTCTCCATGCTTGCTTACGCTTTTCTACTATTTTTCCTCTTATACACTTACTGTCTTAACCTCTTCACTTACTATTCGTTATAAATTGTACCTACATTTTATTTGTAACTGCCGCATAGTGTCAAATATAAAATAAACAAGTAAAAAATAACATAATTTTCCAAAAAATAATAACAGGTAGGTACCTATAAGTATTTATCTTGACAAAAAAATCTCACATAATGGATTGACCACATAAAATTAAAATAGAAAATCCCTTAACATAAGAATTATTGATAACTCTGATACCTTATTAAATCTAATATGCTACTTATTACCAAACTTTTCTTTTCTATAAAGAATTATGAAGTGTAGCTAAACTATAAAACATCAGTATTTTTTATTCCCTTCAATCAATATGTTTTCGTCTCATCGCTAAGACTTCTTAGTATGTTAAATACCTATCCCACTATACATATTCACCTTAAAATTTCAATAATACTTGAGATAACCTCATGATATTACAAATAAATTCTCAATACATAACACTTGCAAATTATAACCATACTATAACCCACTTATAATCGAAAATTCCATAATACCGACTGGAAATACATTAAAACGTGTGAATTATACCGCATGTCGATTTAATACACACCTTCAAGTAAAAAATACTTGTATTGATACACGAAGAGATTCTATAGTATACACAATAAGCAGTGTGAAAACCGAGAAAATTCAAAACTGTATGTATAATTGTAAAACATTTTCTAAAAACCAACGTAAAATATTCAATATTTGTATATTATATTTCTCACTCAGTTCATAACGAGAAAAATACATAAAGATAAAGGAACATAAATAGTATTGTTCTATGTGCTTATAATATACAATATACTTAATACACGTGCAAAATATCAAATAACAGTAAAATAATACTTAACACAATTAATAAACCAATATAACTCAAAATATTAAAATCTAAAAAGTTGAATAATAAAAAAGTATTTATTTTATGAAAATCGACAGTGTCGTTTGTTTTTAAAACAGAAATGAAACTTGTGACTAACTTATAAATGACCACAATTGACGATAATATAAGTTACAATTTAAGTCATAATAATAATAACACAATATACTTTTAACAGGTTTTCAAAATGTTCACAATTGTGTGTTTTTTTTTTTTTTTTTTTTGTAAAAAATAAAAATAATAATAAGTTTATGAAACAAAGCACAACTTACGCTTATTTTATTAATAAAAACACATATTTAAACAATACAGATATAGATTTTTTTTAAATTACCTCCCAACGTCTTTTCCACTTTGACGTGACGATACGGCAGTTTGGCGCCGTCTAGCGCAAATGGTGAAACCAGTGTGACATTATGTCCTCTGGAAACAAGAGTTTCGAGTAACGGTTTAAAGCCCATGAAATGACTTTTACCTTCAGTTGGCAAAAACGCCAATATACTCAATGGTTTCACTAATAGCTTCTGTCCCTCACTGGACGATCTTGCCGCAAACAACAACAATGTTAACAACTTCAACAGTTGCATCTAAAAATGAGAATGAAAATTTTAGAAGTAAATAAAAGCAAAATTATATCGTGATTTTCCCAGTATAGAAATATGATATATTGTACAAGTAGTATGAGCGATGCGAATTAAATTTGTGTATTACAATAATATATTACTTGAACACGCTGTATATGACATTTTTTCATACAATTTAATTGTATGCAATTGTTTTAAACAAAAAATACAAGTGTTATGATAGGTGCTTGTTAAAAGTCTTATTCGTTGGTCATTGGTCATCATTTATACTTAACTTAGTTAATAATGATTCATTAACTATTAATTTTATGATTTCTTATTAATTTTAAGTTACTACATGTTTAAATGATTAAAAATTTACTAAAAATAAAATTTCCTGTTTTTTATTTTATTTTTATTACTATAAAATAAATGAATTAAATCATTTTGAATATTATCTGCTGTACCTACATATAATAAAATCTATATATTGTAAGTATAATGCAAAATTTAATTAAACTACTATTCAATACAGATCAAATAATACGAAATAAAAATGCTATAATAATAATATAATATGAAAAATGAATAAAACATTGTATTTTAATTTAACTATATCATAATGTTATAATATATACTTATATTAAGTATTGTATAATCTTGAAAAATATTGAAAATCCGAGTACAAGTATTTAAATACGTATTTATTAACAAATTTTGAATAGATATTGGAGACAGTATATGGTAATCATTTATAATTAGCTAAAATATATTAGAAAATATGATTTTTTAAATTTTTTGTCACCTTTAACATAAGAATGCGTAGTATTTACAATTAAGCTAAAAATTAGAGTAAATACCAAGCTTAAAAAGATTATTATAGATGGTACTGTATTTCTTTGTAAAATATTATGAAATAAACGACTAATGAATATTTCAATTGTCTATGTGGTAGCACAAAATACTCGTGAAACACATCTTTAATTTAATAATATAAATTAGCTTGAAATAGTGTGCACAAGTAATAAATATGATGAATTGTGTCCTTATATATTTTTTTATCATTCATAAGGTACCTAAGTTTTTTCAAGATCACATTTTTAATACATTTGGAATTAAGTATCTATTTAACGTACATAAGCAATAGTATTTAATTATTTTTCGTAATTATAGTATTATATACTTACAGTGTTGCTGTTGCAGTATGCTGTTGAAAGAGCGAACCTCATCGTCCGCCCGTTTAGCTAAACAAAAATATAAGATAAACGACACTGCAAACAGCCGGTTATAATAGCCGATGGAATACTGATCTAAACAACTATAAATTTCCAACCGTCTCCGAATGACCGTCATGTTGCGTAACGGTGACTACTGTACGATAATAACGGTGGGAGTAAAAATCTTAATAAACACGCGCGCATACAATATTGTTATTATTACTATGAATTATGATTATCATTACTATAACATATAAATTGTTATTTAAAAAAAAATTAACCATTTGATAACGTTTCTCATTTAGATTGATTCAATGTACAAATTATTGTGCGAGGTAATAAAATATAAGCAGTCTTAAATTTTGTTAGGAATATTAAAATTAAAGAAAAAAACTTATCGATACATGATTTATGAACATTTGAATAGTTTCATTTTTATGTCTGGAGTACGGTATTTTTTTATTTTTTTCATTAACATAAATAAATAGAGCATTTACAACTAGTAAAATTAAAAGTGATTTAAATAAATTTAGAGATTACAACAAGAAACAAATAAAAAACTTGATGACGTGATGGAAAGGTCACAGTGACACTATTAAAACAAAGTTAAATTTACGTATATATTTTAGGTATGTAAATAATTTTAGTTACGCCTTAAATTTGATATGTTTATATATATTAATATAATATTTCGAATAGGTAATAAAAAATACCTGGAATATCTAATGTTTACGATCAACTTTATAAAAAATAAAAATAAAAATCTGCAGATGAAAACTATATTTGTATTTGATATTTAATATCTAATTAATGTACACACTAAAAATAAATGCTTAGGTAAAGACTTTAAAAATGTGTTTGAATAATAATTGAGTAAGTCATTGATAAATGATGAAAAATATAAATGATTAAATTTAGATAGTAGGTAGGTGATGAGATATTTTTTGTGTGAAATATTAATTGAAGATTTTTATTTTATTTGTATCGTACCTATTTGCAAATAAATGTTAATTAAGTATTGTTGTCACATAATTTAAGAGTATATTGTACAGGTAGAATATACTTAAATGAGTTTAAGAACAATAAATCTTAATCACCTGTTAAACTTTATTATTAATGCGAATTTATAGTAATATTATTATATAATATAAAGTACGGTTGCTGTGTTTAATATTTTTTCTAACTACTAAGACTAGGATTTTACAGCATTGTATGAAGTAAGTGTACTAAAATATACGCCATAATATCAACTAAAAAAATCTTAAAATATATGCGCTATAATATGCCATAAAAACACGAAAAATTCACTTATTTTTTTTTTTTAGATTAATAAAAAGATAAAAATAAAAAGCTAAAAAAATTTGAATTAAGACATTGATTTAACGCAACAAATTATGGGTATTTTTATTATCTATTTTCGTAGCATTTTTCTACTGTTTTTCATTCAAATAACAAAGATTTATGAAAAACACAAAATAAATTAAGTTTGATGTATGTAAGTAAATAAAAAAGCATCAAACTAAGAAAAACAACAGTAGAAATCTAAAATACTTATGATATGCAAAAATATGCAAAATTATGCAATAATATGGAATACACAATATTTTATTTTGAATCTTTAATGCATAATATTATAACAAATGCATAACTTATCCTACTATTTTTATTTCTATTCGATAATAACTGACAAGTTTTACAGAATTCGAGTCCCTGATTACGAATAAGTTACTTAAATATATTATATTGTAATTTCAATGTTTTAATTGAAAACTAATCATTTGTTAAGATTACACAGGCTTGCACCAATTGTACCAAAAAAATACAATACATGTATGTATGTAACTTTATTATCCTCTACATCTCTCAATATCAAAACAATCAAGTCATCTAAGTAATATTACTGATTTTGGATAATTAAGGCCTGTTTAATAGTCATAAAACTCTATACAGCAATATCTATGTCAGCATACAATTTTTATTAAAGTAAAGTATTACAGTATTAAGTATAATCCATGATTTAAATCGTCATTTTTTAACATTGGTTGTTTGGTACTGAAGAAGTAAACAAAGAATATAATATGAATATATTATTTTATAATTCCCCTTGTTAAAGACGTATATTATAATACTGTGAATAATTAATCTCGAAAACGGAAAAAGCAAAACACGTTACAAAGTAATCCGGTAGATCTCACTACATAACTATAAAAGTTGAACAGTTCGGTGTGCTCTATCGACGCAATTTTAAAAATAATAAAAAATCAAAACTACATTATACCTATAACTCAGATTTCATGCTAATGGGTAGTTCTAATTAATATGGTCAGTTCTAAATGAATAATTGGTCAATACCAAAAATACGTGAGTTCTCACAGACATTTATGTATCATAATTGTACACCTATTTGATTTAATTCAAAAAAAGATTGTATCCTTTAAATTATTTTTGTATCGTCGTAAATAATAATTATTCTATTAAATTCTTATCAAATTGGGTTAATTATTATGATACGTTTATACATGATTTTAATTTAGCTCGGTTAACAGTAAACTGCTAACAATATTATTTGATTCAAGAAAAGGCTCTAGAAAAAAAAAACAAAACAATTCAATCGGTGATAAGTCGTAATTTGTATAAACAATATACAGGTAATAAGTTTTTACAATGACATGTTGAACAGTTATGAAAATTCCCTATTGTTAACTTGTTGTAGGCTGGTATTATTGAGACCGATTAGGAAATAATGTACAGGATGTTGACGTATTGTCGACGTTCACCGCTTAGTACAAATACGATTTCTCGACGATGCGTCGACGTCAGTACTCGAAAGTGTTAACTCTGGTACTGTATAATATGTATTTATTTCGTATAGTTATAGATGACACGGACGATCGTTCAAAACTAGTTTCACCATGGATATATGAATATATGTATTATGAAGTTTCGACCCACCAGACATCACCATGTGCACAATTGTGGAAGACAACGTTAAAACTGTTCGATCGAAAATCAACGGATTTAGAACGGCGACGACTGTCGTAGTGTTGTCGCGAATCGTATGACTGAATCAGCAGATCTGATGTAGTGTGACTAAGTATATCATAATCAAGTCATGTAGAGTTGAATATTATAATAATGTACGCGTGGGTAATATGTGTTACCGAGTAGTAAGTACTAACAAATAACAATATTTTTATCTACCCTTTACTTACTTACCCTTTAAGTATACACAAACACAACACGAAAAAATGTACTGTTAACACGGTTTGAATGACCAATGGAAAATATCGCAGTTAAAAAATCGTCGTTAGTACCGTACTTATTATACTGCAATGATACGGAGATCATTAGAGGTTGCTGAAACAACATTGTGTTTCATTTTAATACTTAATAATTGACGAAACTAGATATTTGAATAAAAAAAAATATGATTTAATTATTTATAGAAATCTTAATTATTTTATCGTGATTCGAAAACAATTAATCATAGAAATTTGAAATATTTTATCATTACATAAGTACATATATCTTGATTTTTTATACATTTTAAATTAAATCAAAATGTCTCGAATAATTATTTATTTATACCGCGAACCATTGTCATTTACACCGTTATACTGTTCATCTGTACTTGTACAAAAGTATTGACTTTTAAGTTAAAAACAATATTATAAATTATAAATTATGATGTCATTTAATATGTGATGTTTTTTTAAAAGATTGATTCAATCTACGTCTAACTGTATTAAAAATAGTCATATAAATAAATTATAAATTATCCTTAAAAAATAGAAATAGAGGGTAGCAAAATATCGTCTTTACTCAATATTGCTTTTCGTATGTAATGATTTAGGTATCTATTATTATATAGGTAAATGACTTCCAGTGTTTCCGGTTTAATTTGAGAAATTACAAAAAAAAAAAAAAAATACAATTTTATATTTATTAATACGTTTTCAGAATGCATGCTTTTATTTACAAAACTTTATCGATTAAAAAAAAATTTCGTTGAAAAACAAATAGAAAATTGTTGTAAAACTAAAATAGATTATTAAAATCGTTCGATAAAATGAACCATAATGTATAAATAAAATTTAAAGCCACACGAAATGATGATATATACAATTAATATAAGTACAAGGTATACTAATGCTATACAAAGAATAAAAATAACCCAAATCATAGATTTACAGACTATTATAATATATCTCTATAATTTAATTATATAAATTATATGCGTGCATATTACAAAGTATAAAGTTATACTTTATCGATCGTTGTTGTTTGCTATTTATAACATATACTTACATTATATATATGTAATATAATACATTCATGAATGTCGTATATATGTGCTCATTATTTTTGATGTAAATTGGATTTAATGCTTAACTAGACATATCTAGCGCAAGCAAGTCAATCGTATATTTCGCTGTAACAGTTGACATGTAAATATGAAAATCTTCTTTAAAAATTAACAAGAATCGTCATACGTCAAAATAAAGTCGACAGTAAAAAAAAAAAAATAAATAAAAATATAGAAGGTTAAAAATTAAAAAAAAAAAAGAAGTTTTTATA
Organism: Melanaphis sacchari; assembly: GCF_002803265.2. Taxonomy (NCBI): domain Eukaryota; kingdom Metazoa; phylum Arthropoda; class Insecta; order Hemiptera; family Aphididae; genus Melanaphis; species Melanaphis sacchari. The sequence goes on along the minus strand of NW_020270976.1, from coordinate 4,552,661 downwards.
GAAGATCATTCTAAAATTGATAACACATTGTTGTCTCTCTGCAAAACCATGTATTATTAATGTTACAAAATATAGCTTGATAATAAAATAAAAATTGCTCTGATTACCTGATTTAAGAACATTAATAGGTATAATCTTTTTGCGATAAGATAGAATTAATTATTACATTTTTTATTTTAGTTTTACTAGTTACAATAATGAAAAATTAAAGTACCAAAGACTTAATTAAAAGATTTAATTTAAAAGCTTACCGCCCACTTTTAATCATAGCCACCAGACGTTTTAATTTTATAACTTTAAACTCGTATTTATGTTTAAATTAAAGAATTATATTTTACACAGTTGTAAAAAGTATTTATTTTGAGAGAGTGTAAATAATTTTTGATGGCTAAAGAGTAAAGCTTATGCTTTTTTTAGTTATTTATATTTATATCACTTTTCTTAAATCCTGAATACCTACATTTAGAAAAAATCTATGAATGAATATGAAATATTTAGTCTTGACAAATTCCAATTTCCAAGTTATATCTAATTACTTATGTAATGCACCTGTTGTGTTAGAAATATAAGACCAAGAGTTTGTTGAATCATTTCTCATTTAGAAACGATTCTGTGGCTCTACATAATTATAAGTTATAGATATAGAAAAATTATTTATTATAATAAAGAAAGAAATATAATATTAAAGAAATTAATTTTATTTCTGACAACAAAACAAAGACGTGTATATACGGGAAATAAAAGCGAAAAAACAGCGGTAACAGCAGTCAGAAACTATAAAAATATTGAATATTTATATATACGCATACAACGTAGTACATGAATAATGCAAATAATATATAAACTAGTAGGTGTATATTGTATTGTTTTGTAGTAGTTTTTATTATTTTTAATTTTTCAAGGTCCAACCGATACACGTTTTCGCGTTATTTTATCGAGCTAACTCTGTAACGATTATCACATTATTCCCAATGGAATGCGCACGCACACGAATTTCGATAATATACACGTATATATTATATATATATATATATATATATGGATTTTAGGGACCTGTTAGGAAAAGCGGAGGTAATAACGATAATAACGACGACAGCGGAACACAATTGGCACCCGGTGGATAGAGGGATAGGTAGTGTTAGAAGGCGGGTATTGGGGTAGTTGTCGGTGGTTCGGGCACGGGAGGAAGACGCGTAAATAGTGATCGGAGTATTGGACCACCGCTCGGCGGCGGGGTCGGCAGCACGGAGGGTTTCATTCAGAGTGCGACGCGTGGGCGTCGCGACAGACCCCTATAAAACCTCACCCCGGCCGGGCGGATCGTGACAGTCCCGGAACAAACGCCGAGCACACGACACGTCGCCGCCACTGGCGTAGTCACAATACCACTAGTAAGAAAAAAATATTCACACGGTGACTAGGAAAGACGAAAATATTTACGAAAAAAAATATAACAACCAAAAAGCAAACCGTAAGTAATTTTCATTAGTAATAACATACCACTTAATTATATACATTTACTCAAAAGTATTTTTACAGCACCTATTTAAACATATTTTTATTTCGATAAAGCTTTCTTTACCATTTTTACCGTTTTTATGAAAGGTTATGTCATTGCTTTTGTATTTCCCAAATAGATACCTATCATCTATTATTATTATTATTACTATTGACCTTCATAGATTGTTACAACATACGTACTGATAATATTATATGAGACAATAAAATAAAATTATATTATTATAAAATAAAAGTATACATGTTTAAATTATCGTATTATAGTTTGAACTTAATATTGTAGTAGTGATAATATTTTAATATAAATAAAAAGTCTCATTTAGCAGTCACAAAAGCCTTGAGAGCGGTGTTTTATAACTGAACACTTGACAAACGAATGTCATCGTAAACGATTTTCCCGCATAATTTAAGTCAGTATAGAAAATCCGTTTAGTTAAATTTAGTAAAAGTATTGATTTTATAAACTTCAAAATATATTTTTGTATTAAATATATATTTTTTTTCATATACAGCTTAAGGGACCATTGAGGTCCAACGCTGCCATCACTAACTTATTTTATTAAATATATTAAACATAACAATAATTAATTTTAAGTAACTATTAAACCTAATATCTGTATTTATTATGTTTTATGTTTTTAACTGTAATTTGAGCAACTTATTAAACGTTACTTTGATATTGATATTATAATAAAAACATTTGGAAAAAGTCCATGGATATTGTACTGCTATATTAATAATAAATTAGCACAAATTACAATTTCTCATTAGAATATAATTTAAGTTGTTATTAAGAATCTTTTTTAGGAGTATTTTAGGTTTTTGATATTATTTTATACGGAAGAAAAGTAGTAGCTCACTAGATGTAAAATGTTTTTAGTGTCAATATAAACTGTAGGGGGGCTTAGCGTCCCCCTTACACCTCTTAATCGTAAATTTATATGAAATATTTACATATTAATGATCAGTATGACAATATAGTATCACCTGCCTTCCTTTCCGAGCGTCCCTGAAATTACCGTTTTGTATTGATCAGTAACAACATGTTCAATTTAAATTAAATTGTTTGCTAAAAAAATTATTATGTTTTACTTTAAGCTCTATGTGGGTTAATATTTACTTTACATATTCTGCAAATATTTTGATAACAAGAGCCTTTAATATTATAAAAACTCACTATACTAAAACAGTAACACCTATACTAAAAAATATTAAAAATATCAACTATTGTTTATCTATTGACTTAACAAAATCTTAACATTTAACAACTTTAACAAAAATAATATAAATATTCTAAGTGTAGTTATACACATATAAACAAAAATAAATCTATCTTGTGTATATTACATTATTTTAATATTTTTGTATAGTCCATAAAACGTGTGATTTCTTTAGATAGGTACTCAAAAAAATATATATTATACTATAACAATTTTATATTATTTAATTACTTTTATAAATCAATTTTTGAGGCGCGATGGGTATTTTAAAACTTGTCTCAAAAGATGAATTAGTGTCTTACAGTGCTTTAGCAACCGATGGACAATATAGTAACAAATCGTAATTGATAATTCATTTTTTTTTTTTTTATCGGTAACAGATGAACTTGTTCACTGCTTTAAACGTGGTCATCGCGGCGACTATGGTAACGTGCCTAGCGTGGCCGACCACGGCCCAAGTGCATAACATGAACCGATACGGAAAACAGCAATTGACCCAAAAACAGTATCGATACGGTAATCCGACATGGGCGAACGGAGTTAACCGGGCTGGCGGTTGGGCATCGTCGTCATACGGCAACATGATGAGACATTATCCAATGTCGATGGCCCGATACGGAGCGATAATGGGCGGCGGTAGACAAACATTGTCACCAGACGACTATTACGACAGCGAAGTTAGATCGGTCGCGTACAACCCCAGCCCTAGACGGTACGACCGGTTAGACTACGCTGTAGTCAGGTACCCAAGTTATGGCGCTGGTTATGGCGGTTACGGCGGTTACGGCGGTTACGGTTACTATCCGGTAGCTAGTCTAGGCGCGTCCGGTGGTGACAGTGGCGTTGTCGTCGACGACGATTTGTTGTACGACGATGACGATGACGACCGCGACCGCGACCGCGACGACGACGACGACGACGACGACGTCGACGATGTGTTTGGAGATCGTACCGGACAAATGGCCGCAGCGTCGATCAATAGGTACGAGCCTGTCACTTCGAGATATCCGATGACTGACAAGATACATAATTACCGAAAGGTGTTTATGGCGAATCTCGTATCACCCTCTAATGCGTTCAAGTCACCCAAAGAACGGCAGCTGTATGATTTTTGGGAATCTCTGATAAACGGCGACTTGGATGACATGCAGCAAACCGACGACACTGCCGGACAACGTCTGGACCGGGACCGTCAGCATCAGTCGCCGTTGGACTATGGATCCGCCACTTCGTTGTTATACCAGCACTTGCCGCCAATATTTCTGAAGCTACAACAACAGCAACAGCAGAAGCAGAAGTTACAGAATCAACAGCACCTGCTGAAACAGCATTATAAATCGGTAGACGAACAAACAACTCCACCGCCGCCAGCACCGCCTTCATCATCTTACTCTGCGCTGTCGTCGCCAATGCAGACCGCACAACGCGGAAATTTCTACAAGCAGTGGGCGAACGGATCGCCACTTATCAAGAGGTCTTCGTTCGGTAGAGTCCAGCAGGTGTCACCATTATCATCTCTACCATCGTCATCATTATCATCGACTTTGGACAACGACGACGTGCGGCAGTTGCAAGAGCTCAAATCTAACAACAGTGTAACCAATACGACAGCCACGGCGACAACAATGACCACATCGACCACTACCACGGTCGCCGGTACGAGTACTGCGACCGCTCCATCACTACCCATGGCGGATGGAGGACAGAGAGAGTTTGTGCTACCCAGACCGGCGGGCGAGAAGACAGATTTAGAGAATCTATTGGAGGTGATCGCCGAAGGTGGTCTTCGCAGAAATTACGGCGAAAACGAAAATGTGAGTATACACTTTACGTTCAATAATCGTAAAAATCCCGCTGTGTGAGGGTGTTGGTTAACACTGACACAGTGTGTCATATTATTATATTATTGCAATTTTCAATTTTCGTCATAATATGCGGTTCCGTTAGAGTGCTTTTCACGCAAAGACGATTTCCAATTTTTTTATTACCGTTGCTACTTGTTAGTATTAAAGTGCACTATATAAATATCATTATTATTTATTATAATATAACTGCACTCTCAAAATATCAAAATGAAACATTCGAATATTATATTAACATTTGGCATAGTATTAAAAAAAAATATTATACGATTCATATTTTAAATAAATATTTTAAAAATTCCAAATTACTTATATAAAATTAAATTTACGTTAATTTAATTAAAATCTGTTAAAAGCTATTAAGAATAAAAATAAAAGTTAGGTAAAATAAAGCTCAAAAAAATAATTATTATAATTAATGTAATTATAGATTATAGCATTATTGCATGTTTAGATCGCACTCTTGTGCTCCGGAAATTACAAATATTCTTCAGTAAACCGTCATATTGGTTTAATGTATTGCAGTTAACTGAAATCAAAAAATGTCCATTGCATTTTATTTATTTTTCTGAAACATGCAAGTGCGTCGACGATCGACATTATATTTTAACTGCAAACAAAAAAAATATATATATATATATATTAAAATAGTGACTGGACCAAGTTTAAAGGTTATTAATTTAGATAATGTTAAATTATTATTGATGTTATATTACTCAATAACGTATCCAATTTAACGTTAAACAATTTAAGTATGATTATACTCGATATTCCGGAAATTTTCTTAGAAACAACTAAACATGAATAATATTAATGTTGCATAGCCTTATTTAATTAAATATTTACCATCACAGTGTCTATATAATACTATTTTACCGAATAGTATTATATTGTTTAAAATTAATCAAAAAAAATATATTATAAATTGTCTAAATAAAAAAGTAGACAGCCGGATAGGGAGATTTCGTTCGATATAGTAAAATACCTTAAATTCAACAATTGTATTAAACAGTAGTAACTGTAGCATGTTTAAATCTTAAATCTAAGTAGAATATATTTTAAAGCTGCCAAAATAAAATGGAAACGTATATGCTGGTATTTTATGAAAAAAACTTAATACTAAATACGTTGTATACCTACACAAGTAATAAATATATTACCTGTATTATACCTGTATGTATTGTATAACGTATAAGTACGATTAACAAACTGAAATAATGTCACAATCGGGAGTAGTTGAAGTTACATCACTGAAATAGCTTTGTGACCAAGTTACACATTAAAATAGAGAAAATTTATTTTTAGTGTTTCTAGACATCTTTAAGTTATAGTTTTATCATTGAACGAAAATCGAAAAATGATACTCTCTTAAATTGTAATTATGTAAAATATCATTACAGTATTTGAATATTTACATTAACCTATATGTACGTACGCATATATTATAATTAGTAAAATATAGTATATACCTAATAAAGAAAAAAATTTGAATATATACAACTTAACGATAATATTATAAAAATGTGATTTTTTACTCCCTTCAATTAATCTTGAAGTTAAATAAAAAAAAATAAATAAGAAATTCTTGCACCAATATATTATATTAACCAAAACTCTTGAGCAGTGTTTCCGAACCTAAGGGGCGGATACTTTATATTTATTTTTATCGATAAAAAAGTTGTCATTTCGAGCATTGAATAGTTTATTTGTTAAGTATATAAAAAAGGTGATCATTTTTTTCAACTTGTAAGAATGGGACTCGAAATTTTTAAAAATCTAAAAAGGGGGCGTAGGATAGAAGAGATCGGTAATCCCTGCTCTAGAGGATGGAAACAGATTATAGATAATCGGCATTTTAAACATGAAATCATGTTATCATATTATTAGATCATTAATATTATTCACTGAAATACCATTATTTTACTAATATTATTGATTTTATGTGGAAATAGGATGATATTTATCATTATCTGCATCTAGCGCACGTACCGCGGACAAAAATTGTTTTTTTTTTTCATTTTTAAATGATATTGGGAAATCGTCAAAATAATTTTAGAATATAATTAAAAATTAAAAATGTATTATTTGTAAATTATAAATGTAGAGTGGTGTTTGATTACGTTTCCGTAAATATTTGATAAGTTATCTTGTAGTGTGAAGTAATATCCACCAACTCATATTATACATATTATATTATATAAATGAATAATAAATCTCTCAAGATAATTAAGAAGGAAATAGCCATTTACTTTATTATTAACAAGTACTCGATAAGTATTTAGTCATCTACTGTGGTTAGCTAACATATATTACAGTAAATGATCCTCCTACGCTGAAAATTAACCATGTAATTATTAAAGTTTAAAAAAGAAAACTTCTAAGTAAGGAAGGTAAAACTTAAAATTAAAAATTTGATTAAAAAAAAAAACACTTCAAACAACGATTAATTAATATGTTTTACAAGAAATAGTATTGTGCAATGACACAATATAATGATAACTATTATTATCTGTATAATAATATAGATAAATTCTATAAATTGAATTATCTTAAATGATACTATTTATAAATATCAACTTTGTTCGCTATTTTATGTTAATTTATTTTATTTTGTGACAAAAATTAATCTATATATTTTATTTTAATTTTAAAATGCGTCTATATGGCTACACAATATAATAATATGGTTGTTGGACATTGGTTAATAACCAATACGTTGTTTTCTGTTAGAGAAACGTTCAAGCTTCAACGATTTTAATACAAAAATACTATGTTCAATTTCAAAATTAAACTTTTTTTCATTATTCTAACCCATATACGTTTTTGTATTATGTACTTTCAGTGTAGCTTACCGATGGTCTGATATCGGTTCATTTTAATTTTTATGACGGTACCTATGCATTGAACATTACGTTTTGTAGACTGTATTATACAAATAATAAAAACATATGTCTTAATTTTGTTCAATATTATTATCAAATAGTTTACATTTGAATGAAACATTTGATCGACATAAACGATAAAGCGTAATGCAATTTGTTTAACGTAGAATCAAAAATATATCGGTGTTTGAATGTCTCTATTAGATTATTTTATAAGTGATTTAAAATTTATTTACACATTTCACGTGTATTTTATTGCATTTAAAAATAACCTTTATTTTATAATGTTAAAATAAGAAACACATAAGCCTAAATTGGTTTATCTATCTCCTATAAGCTCTGCTTGTGTCGGAGATAGAGAGTTACAATACAATACAAATTTAAATATGAGTTTTACATAGATATAATATAACACTGATCATAATATACAGATTTGACAATTAAAATACACAGTGTGATACAGTGTATTGTAATATAAATTTCTAAGGCTATTTTGGTATAATAACGAAGGTTTATATAATTTATTTATTAAGTGAATCGCATTAACAGAAATTCATTAACATTAAATTAATCATATTTAAACAAGATGGTATCGATATAACTTATTAATATAAAATTTGAACTTTTTTTTTTTTATTATTAAAATATATTTACAATCTGTTATTTGAAACAATATAAAATTTGAATTTATAAAATATTAATATAAGAAATATTACTTTATATCGACACTTTAATATTATTTCTATAATTTCTATATATTTTATCAATACATTTAATAGTATCCGATTTATTATTGTATCTATATATATCCGTTTATATCAAATGTGTTAATCATTTAGTAGTGTACATGATTATGCCTTGTGCTACAATAGTTGTAGATTTTGGAATATCTTGATAGTCATAATAAATAGTTTTTATAATCAGTAAATATTTATGAAGTTAATTTATTCAAAAACATAAAGGAATACAGAAGACTGTAAAATACCACGTGGTGATGTTTTCATTAAATATTTTAACTAATTTTAAAGACAACAATTTGAAAACTGAAATCTAAATAAAAATAATTTATATTTATACTTGAATTTAGATTAAGTAAATATACATAATTAAAAATAAAAGATATTTTTTTTAATACGAATACAAATTTAAACGAATAAAAACCCTTTCAGAACATCTCATAAAATTATTAATGTATTTCGTGCATTGAGTTTTTAAACTTTTAAAATTTCAATAAAATAAATAAACAAATATTTATTTTCATTAAGGTTTATAATAATTCTGTATCTTTTGAATACTATCAAACGTGTTATTTATTATTTATGAAATTTAAATTTTATAAAAAAATAATGTATTGATATTATATTATAATATGCTATATGTAGGTGTTGTATAGAATCAAACATTTTGAAATTCCAATTTTGCATTTTCATAAATTTATTAAATATTATTGCTCTTTATATAAATACTAAAGTTTTTAACTACATTTAAATACTGGCTTCATATGCTATAATGTGTTGATATAGTGGTATATTTTGATGTTCAGTCATTACAATATCATACAACAAAATACTTAATAGACATAAGAATTTTTTATTTTATTAATGGAAACAGTTTATTAAATATTAAAAATTAATTCGTCAAGTTATCTAGGTTCAAAGTTTATAAGGTAATATAATATTAAACTAATTACTTTTTTCATAATAAATAAATTGTAACGATATGTTTTAATTGTAGAAGAAATATTTTTAAATGGTAATTAAAATATTAAAAAAAAAAAAAAAAAAAAAAAAAAAAAACAAAGAAATTAAACATAACTAATGATTTATTCGATAGTATTAAAACTTATGGAAATGTACATTTTTAATATCAATTGATTATTGTCTGGATTAAATACCAATCGAAAGCATATGTTGTGGTATTATATTGAATATTAGGTTTTTAAGTAATTCTAAGAACCATGTAGGTATGCGTATAATTTTTTTTTAATTTTTATTCTGGATACAAGACAAATTTCTAATTAAGTAGGCGTTTAATCAAAACTTTGCAACATAATCAAAAAAGCTTAACGTTTAATACTATAAAATTATATGAATTGGTATGACGTAAAACGTATTAAAAAAAATGATTTATTTAATAAATATCCTTAAATTACCTTTTTAAATTTTAGAACTATAAATACGTTATAATAGTTCCTAAGTAAATAACGCATTCATAATATTACTGTATTTTAAATACTATATTTAAAAGTGCGTTTATGAGTTATATAATTTACAAGCAAATAAAAATAATATTGTATTTTTAAAATTATTTTAAATGGTACGGTTTATTTTTTTTTCACCTAACTTGGACTATTATCTTTATTCCACACATTAAATATTTTACATTTGATATATAATCGTATGGTGTACAAAGATGAGTTAAAAGTACAAAAGATTGATTAAAGTAGTAAAACTAATGGAACATAAGTTATATATTTAATAATTTTGTTGAATACTTAGTACGAATCCTAAAATGTACTATCATGTATATGATTCGAAGTCTAAATTTGTTTTACGTTTACCAATGTAAACAAAAATAATCAAGATTAATAATATATACTAAATTTATATAGTCTTAAAAAAAGTAAAAACCATATAAAATGTATACATTGTTTCGAATTATATAAATATTACGTAGTAATTTAGTTATTGTTCAGTTGATTTTTATTAAAAGAAGTTTAAATTTTATAATATTTTAATACCTACAGCTTATAAGGTGAAGTAATAAAATTATTCCTTGAATACATATTTAGAAGAATTGGTTTACTATAGTAACTTTTTTTTTTTAATTTCCTTCATATTAATTATATTTCAAAAGTTTTTAACACGATATATACATAAATGCAAAAATAAGTTTTGCATTGGTATTTCATTCTTATAACAATAATAATTTATATATTTAATATCCAAGCTTACATTAATATGAAATATTCCTATTTAATTATAACAGTTTCTTTCAATTTATATTTTTAAGCGACAATATACTGTAGATACTAATTTTTATAGGTTTATAGAAAGTATTGTTTTTTAATATTCTAACTATAGAAAACAGAGATAATATTTTATACTTAATATAAAAAATAATAGGTAATTAATGATTAAATATATCACTGTAATTGTGTACAAGATAATAATGTAAAGTTCTTGGTTTTGTGGGAAAACGAAGTCTGAGCATACTATATCGTTTGATTTGTATACATTTTTTATTCTTAATTCCTGATTTATATCTTAGTGTATACTAGTACAGTAACAAATTAAGGTAAACTAAAACATTAAATAAACTAAAAAACAAAACTACCAGCTACTCGCTAGAGAATAAAATAATATAATTTATACTTTTATGGGGTGGTTTACGTGTCCGGCGTTTAAATTGTATTATTTTTCTCTAGCTGTGACGTCAACGCTGGAACAATCGATACGGAGTCTCTCGCCGACGGCGGCACTCGAATTCTTGAATGGAGGTCGGAAATTTGCCGGCAACTGTGTGTATGACGTCAATAGCGAAAATAGAAACTTGTATACCGCACGCTATTGAATGAAACCCCACCTCTCATGGCTCTTCGCACCGAATTTCCATTCCTCTCCCTGAATTTCTACCCCTTAACATTATTATCATCACTACCACCCTAACCATCTAACACTAACAAAAATGCCATGCCTGACGTCATACACGCACAAGCGACCTCGTGATATCTACCCGAACCTAACAACCCTCCGAAAGAGTAACGTGCTGAATATTTATAAGGCTTTCTTCATCCTTCCTTTCTCTCTTCCTCTGGGAATGAAACAGAGTAGTTATAGGTTAACACCATGACTCACCACCCACACAACACACCCTATTATTCTACGTTCATGAATCCATTTTACCCACCACAATTCTCGTCTCTTGCTCAAACGCAGACCACGGACAATACTTTAATTCGTAGTTAATTTATTTCGTATAAAAATTCAAGGCCATATAGAGAAAACAATAATACTATATAATTATATTGAGTTAATAGTATAAGCGTTTGTGCCTTAGAGACAAAATTTACCATGGACCTGGTCCAAGTGCAAAAATTAACATTAGATATTGCACGATTTGCACATCATATGCGGGTTTACATACTTATAGTGTGTATCAGGGATGTCCAATCTGTGGCATCTGTGCCTTTTGAGACACATTTGAAGTCATTGAATAGTACTGGAATGTCAGATAAAATAACATATACCTACAACCTACGTATATTAAATTAAATTAAAGTGAGTGCATTAATATTAAATTTTGTGTGGCACATTTTCAAATTTTTTTTCCACAATAAAAATCAATGTAGACCATAATATATGGTATTCTGAATTTTTTTTTTAAATAAAATTGGAAAAACCTACATTATTTGATTCATAAATTAAATTAATAGTGACTCTGTGTACTGAATTTATACAAATATACACATAAATAGGTCGATTTAAACAACATAACTTAATTTACACACTCATGTATATCTATATTTATATATACATAGATAGATAGATACGTAGGAGAGATGATTAAAAACGTTACCTAGACCACACCCCATCGTTGATTCTGTTACTGTTCGTAAACAGTATCGGATGACTACAGCTACCGTGTTTACATTAATTTTCAAATGAGCTGCTTTAAGTTTTAAGTTACAATACTAATGCATTTATACATTACATATGGACTGTAACAAAAAAAGTTGTTTTTGGAATAATATTGTAAATGCATCGTATTATATTATGTGATACATAATATTCACAGCGCGTTTTATTATTTTGTACAAACGACCTCAATTATAGTTCAATAAAAATGTATATATTCTCATCGCCATAAAATATATTGTCCATGAAAAAATAACGTTTAGGTATTGAAAATACGTAAAACGTACGATAATTTCAGTATAAGTGTAACACATTAAGTCAATCTTATTTTTAATGTTTTGGTCTTTACTTTGTGCTAATAAAATAGTTTAAAATAAGAATAAGTTGTTTTCGTATTTTTATAAGACTTAATTATTAGGAGACAAAACTTCGATTGTATTAACGTACATTATTTGTTTTGTTTTCAGTTTCCACAAGATGTTAAAGTGAATAAGAAAAGATCATTTGTTTCTGATGAGACGTCGCTGGCAGCTCAACTTGGTGCGCTTCGAAAAAATTAAGATGACCTTTCTATTGTACGAAGAATAAGATTTGTTAAGTTCGTCAAATCGGAGTTTACTAAAAACTATATGATAATAGTAGTGTAAATAATAAATTTTCTTTTTTTCAATACGTTCGCTTACGTGTCAAGTCAATTTCCTAACCATTCTTCTTTTTTTATTTACATTTTTAAAAGCATGTATGCACTTTTTAATTTTATTCTCCTTCTCCGTTAAAATAAACTTATTGTCGGATACCACATAATATTGTTTGTTTTAATAACATAATTTTATTAAGGAGCGAAGACTGAATGAAACGATTCATTGTACCTATTATACATGCATTTATAGTGTCTATATAAAAATTACAACACAAATTATCACCTGTAAGCGTAAAGGTCGGTGTTTCTTGTTTAAGTATTAATTTTACTCTGAATATTATTAATCAAATTGCCGTCTACCACTTATATATTAATCCTATTTATATTTTATATTGTCTTAATACTTAATATTTTGTATGCTGCCCATTCTTGCACTTTTATGTAATTCCCCTGTACATATATTATAATAATTATCATAATTTATTTGTAAGATTTAATAATTATTAATTATAGGTACAATTCATTAAGTACTTATACGTAATATAATACTGTAGTCATAAAAGTAGGATATTATATTTAAATAAAATATTATCAATAAAAGAAATCTGGAATTTTTTTATTGTCATAATATGCATACATATTTAGAATGAAAAACCTTTAGACGTATACTTTTTCAGGAGCAGTATATAATTGAAAACAGTTTTATACATTCAAACAGACAAAAATTTCCTCGTGTACAGGAGACATGTTTTATTTTTTTGGATCGCGCCCAAAATAGATGGTTAGTGCTTTGAAAACTTACATTGAATTATTGCAAGAATTGTATTTTTCTTCTTAAAAATCGAACAATAGAGTTTAAAATAATTTGATGAGAAACAAAAACAACGGAATAATAATGTGTGCTATTCATTCATATGTTATCAAGTTCGAGCTACATGGAATCGGGAAAGGATTTTCGGAACTCTCTACTGCCCAATGCGGTTTGAAACAAACATACGAGTACATCTGATGTGTGGATTTTAAAGAATTTGGCATTCTTATTGTTGTCAAATTACCAAAGAAAAAAACAGTAAGTATATAGTATGATATATAGGCGTATAGACGTATAGTTATAGTACAAACTCGATTGGTTTAAAATAAAATTGTTTAAAATAATATAATAAAATACATAGGTAATATTATGAACTAAATATACTGTAATATTGTATGGAATTTAAAAAATAAAATATGATAGGAGTTCGTCTCATTAAATAAGTATTTATATAAATAAAATATTATATCTTTATTTTAACGTTGAATAATAATAATTGAAGAATAAATAATAAATATCCACCCATGGTAGGTGTATCAACTCAATTAAACTTCATTATGTAATTACGTAACTGCAGTGTACATTATTAATGTTTCTGCAATAAATATTCTTTCATTATTCATTACTTTTTTTTTTTAAGTCCACTTGATTGTTAAATAACAGTTTTCAGTTATTTGCTGCTGTGAAATACAAACAAGCTTATATTTTTAATAAATATAGATCAATTATTACGCGTTGGTTTTCAGAAATAGTGGACAATATTGCTATTTGTACGCTAATAATTTTCAACCAATAATAATCTACACGATGAGCATGTTAACGTGGCTTAACGTTAACATTTTTTATTAAATTCAAATATACAATAACTATTGAGAAATTTGGTATTAAATTTTCAAGCACTAGATAATAAAGTCTAACAATTTATACGTTTAGATATATTGAACTTAAAGTTTGAAATATGTTAGATCAAACAATTTTGATTCCAGATTTAATAAACAAACACTTAGCTGTACAATTAAATAAAAAAAAAATAGAAAATAATATAACTTAAAACGGTTTATATGTTTCATTTTTCTGGGGAGACAATTTAATTTATTTTAATTGTTCGTAGAAATACCTCTTAGACTGTAATCATGTAGCGAAAAAAAATGTCTTTTTTAATTGGAACTACCTATTTATGAAAAGTAATTACTCTACTAACAAGTAACAATATATAACGTTAAGATACAAAGTAATTGTTTTAAATGTATTATAGTCTTTGATGTAGATAAGAGCATCAGAATTAATGTATGTTAAATACTTATACAATTAAAAATTAAATTATTGAGTAATATGCTATTGTAACTCTAAAGGATAATATAAATAATTGAATGATAACGGTTGGCCGTTCGTGAGAAACAAATAAGATATCCTTTTTCTCCTCCGGTCCAGTGGTCGGTTGTACCAATCCACGAATGGACTATTTGGTGATATTTAATGTTTATCGTATGGATAATTTATACAACATATATTTTCGTATTTATTGTGTAATGTATCTATTTCGACAGTGAACAATAATTACTTACATACAATCGAAGTCTGTAAATTGTTATACATAATATATATGCGTGCTACGTGGAACTTTTAGAGCGTGTTTACAACGTCATGTTTAACTACCTGGAATGGTGTTTAAGTACCGGAAAAAAACACTTTGTTTTAAATCCAATCACTTCCTATAGTTCTACATTCCACTTCCATAACCTATAGGATTTTTCAAAGCTTATGCTTAATGTGGCATAATGAACGGAAAATGTATACATATATATTAAACAATAAATATAAGATTATATACATATATAAACAGTTTATTGATATTTTTCTTACTGTAATTATTATTGCTCTCTATAAGAATTATATTGCTATGTAAATATAATAGTCAATTTTATCAATACATTTATATGTGAAAAAGAAATGTATTCAACAGGTGGACAAAAAAGTATTTTATTTAAATTAGAATTTAGTTCAAAAAAAATCAATTTTTTTTTTTATACATTACAATTTTAGGATTCTGCAGATAATAAGAATAGCTTTCGTTTTTTTATTCCACGATAATATGTTTGTTCCCATCACGTTTGCAGTTACTACTCTCTCTCTCCGAAATAATCTAATTTGTCTTACTCTATAATATTGTATTCAAAGGGCACACTCAAAATACAAATTATTTTTATTTTAATAGTGGAATATTCTACCAGGTATGGTGGTTTTAAATCAAAGGACATTAGAACCGGGAGATATATTTTCAATCCCTCAAGAATAACTGGTGGGTGTATTTGTAATATTTGTATAATTGTACATCTTGTTTTACATAGCCGTTCCTTTTCGACTTGAAACAATTCGCACAAATCGATGGTTCAAGGACATGCGATATTATTATTATTCTGTTTTATGATGAGATACACGGTTATTTCTTTTTTTGACACACGATAGTGTTTGTATATAATATTTGTTTTACCGGATTTTTATGTCTTTTGATTTTTGTCAAATATAATACATTCAAATAAACCTGACTACTACATATATATTTATAAAAATAAGAACAATATAAAATGTAATATTTACACGTTCCGCGAGTTAAATATATATCAAAAGTTGACTTGAGTAAGTAGATAATTTAGGACATATATTTTATTTACACCCTTTAGGATTGAGGAGACATAGAAAATGTTGTTCCTTTGTGGATTTTCATTACGATTAGGACGTATTATTGATAGGTATATCTTTGCAATATGCAACTTCTTCTCAAATTCCTATAATTATTCCTCCATCACCTCGAAATCGGTCTCTACCTAATTATGGCGTTCGTAGGTCTCTCGCTTGGATGGCGTTTATGTTATTTACATAATTATTAAAAAAAAAAAAACACCCCATCATATTATTTATATTAATTTTTTTAATAAAACAATACGATTTAATCATGGATAGTTTTATGGAAAAGGTCTTTACATTTTTAAGCCAATATAAAACTAAATAGATTGATTTGTCATTTATATAATTTTTATACTACAGGTTAAAAAACATATATTTGAGATGTATTATGTTTATGTAGGTACCATTATAATTTTGATTATTGTAATTAATTGTAATTTCGAATTTTTGAAATTCATCATAATGAAATGTGGTATACATTCGTGTAGTCCAACATCTAAGTTAGGTTAATAATTGTAAAAAACGCAATTTAATTAAATATTCACGGTTTATATGTTTGTTTATATATTAATAATAATTTTATTTTTTGCAAAAAAGAATTTTAACATTTAAACAGTATCATGTTGTATCATAATTAATTACATGTGTAGATAGATACTTGGATATTCATTTTCCAAAGTATTTATAACAAAACACAACATAATATTATATTCGGTGTATTTGGATTTTAATTATAAATACGCGTTGGTATAGGTATTCCAGTTATAAGTTTATTTTAAAATATTTGTGGTTGTAATTTAATATACTTTTGAGAATTACACCACTAGAAATAATTTTCCGTTAAGTACTTACTAAGAGTTATTTTTTTTTAACGAAATCCAAGTTGTAAATTTTAATACAGATAGTATGCAGAAAATCCTTGTGAGTAGAGAGACATTTAAACACAAAAATAATTTTAAGGTAGGTATGAACAAGTATGTGTATAAATAGTATACCCTATTAGTTTGTAGAGAATACATTGCTATATAATTATACTGTAATTATTGTAATATCGTACTATCAACTAATAAAATAGTAGATATACATGTTTGGAAAGTTGTAGATGATTAATAACTGATGTTTCCCTTCCCTCGCACCCAAAACAAAACATTTAATAATAATATACTCGTTTGTTGTGCATTCGACGATTGTTTAAATATTTTGAATAGTTGAATGTCAAATGTTTTAGTAGCAACTTCCGCAATTAATAACTATTAATAAATATTATTAAATGAATTTAAACACAATGTGAAAATGGTAAATAGCCAAATTTAATATCGTCGAGTGTAACCCATACTCCAATTTGGCGTATTTATAAATTATACAACACAAAAAATACTTAAATTTAATAAATAAAAATATACATCATGGTACAAAAATAATAAAATGTTTATAAATAAATAAATAATATAATAACGAGTCTTTTTACGTTCGATGATGTGTTGGTAGGACTTTGTCGAAATCTTGAATCGATTCTATAGCTTGTGAGACATAATTTCTGCAAACACGTGAAGATAAACAATGATGTTATAAAATGTATTTATCATATTAAATTATAGAATAAATTATTATTAGGTATATACAATAAGTAAATCTGTTCCTGATAATATTATTCACCATTTTAAGTAGGCATGTAAGCCAATATTTATGCTATGTTAGTGCGATGCACTGTACATCCACATTATTATTATCTACATAAAAAGTATGATTAAAGTTTTAAAGGACTTGGTATTCGATCGAATCCTAAGTCGGATCTCCCTCCGTCCAACATACTCGTAACATCAAAGTTGCAATCAGCAGAATCCACGTAGTGTTGTTTGTTTTATTATCATAGTAAATGTACATATTATTAGATTTAAAACTCTAAAACGAACTGTTCTATCGTCGGTTTTGTTTTTGATATTTCAATTTTAAAACAAGCTATAAGAATGTAAGATTTAAAGAGGCACGCAATTCGTTTTAAAATAACGAAAAAACCCATCGAGAGAGCATAGCTACTATTCTTACAATTTTACCTCTAAATTTGAAAAATAGGTCAATTCACCGCAATATTAAAACTAAAAACACTTAAATGGCTCTGGCTGAACGCAATTTGCCATGTTTTGCGAAGACAAAACATGCGGGCATCACGTCTTGTTAAAAATCGAACAACCTGTGACTATTTTTATAACCTTGCGTTCTAAAATTACACCATAATTGTGTTATTAATTATCAATAAAAATTTATATTTAATACCTAATAACTTATTTTAAAACAGTTTTTTAAAATCGTTTAGGTCATTCGACTTATTTCTTATAGTTATTGTTTTTGTTTATTTAATATTTTGTAGATGTTAAATAATAAATTTATTTATTTTAATTTTATATATATATATATATATTAATTTAACAAAAATAAAAATTATTTTAGGTAACTATTTATAAATGTGTAAATTATTATAATTTATCTATGATTGATGGTTTGTAAAGACTTTCAAAAAATGAAATGAATTTCTTGTGGTGAATATAAAATAACCATCTAAAAATATTTTTCATTTTTAATATGTAAATTATGAATTACTTACTAAATATAGAAGTAAGTATAAACTTAAGTTATACAATTAATATTATGTGTCGTCTGTAAATATAATAAATTACTATAAATTCGTATATTAATATTGTTAGAATTATTTTTTTCTTATATATTCGTTTATAAAATAATATAATATAAGGTCTGCATATTTCACATTTTTAAATCATAGTTTATATTATAATGTTTATTTTTATATTTCTAGAAACTGAATAAAACACTAAAATTATTAGATCTTAAATAATTATTTTTATTATTGTGTAATTTGAATAATAGCTCAGATAATTGTTCTTCATCGTTCTTAATTCCTAAATCGTATCTAAATCTTAAAATAACTTATAAATTAATAAACAAACAGTTATTTACTTTTTTTCATTGGAATTTGATTTTGAAATAAAAATCTGAGTGATTAAAAGCCTGAACGGTCTTTCTACCAATAAGTAAAGGAACAAACCAGCTATCAAACACATTACAGTGTCTGAAATTGCATCAGTTACCTGAAAAATACATATTACATAAACATATAAATTAGGTATTATGAAATTTTAATATTGTTAATGTTCAATAATTAATTAATTAATATTTAATTTCTTTGACCAAATTCATAATGTTAATTAGATTGCATATACATATACAGAATTTGTATATCGTATTATTATTTTATTTAAATGTTAAATATACATTTTAAATATTTTGTAATTTCAACCAATCTACGAGTATAAATAATAATATTACAATAAATTAAAACTTAACACTTACAATTCTTTAAATGAGTATTGTACATTACTAACAATTTTAATCTCTAAAAATATCAACTATTGATCGTATACCATTAAACAAAAAAAAATAATAATGTTATTATTATGTTATTGTTTATTTGGTTAAAGGTATTGTATATATTGTTGTTGTGTACATTTATACAGTTAGATATGTCTGTTTGTTATTGATTTGTATTTTTATCCAATGATTCTTTCAATATTTATTTTTACGAGTATAATATTATTTGTCTGCATTAACCTTGATCCCGTCAAGCCTATCATAAAAAAAAAAGACGGTTCTTTGTTTTTCTTTTAGTTTTGTTAGGCATAAAAGTTTATATTTTTGTCGATTTTTTACGGGGCGCCAAGGGAGTCATTATTTTTTATTATTATTATTTTAGCAACTATATTCACGTTACGTGAAAATGTATCCTAGCAGCGATATTGTAAGTTGACGAAATGTTAGTAGTATTTGCTTGCTATAATTTTGTAGAGTAACAGTATTCATATAAAATTAAAGGCATAATCACACAATACCATCATGCAACATATAGAAATACAATATTATTTGATCCACATAACACGAATTCTGCGAAAAATATGTTTTTTCATCGTTTAAAATTTATACAATTTAAGTTTATTGAATTATCACGAACAAAAAAAAATAAAAAATAAAAAAATTCTGAATAATATAAAAGAATTTCTGTAATACAATCATTCAATAAAATAACTTAAATGTAGTTCGTAATCTTGAAAGAAATTTTGTCCTTGTCCATTGAAATATCGAAAGGCAACTTTAATTAAATTTTAGTAATTTAGTTTATTATTGTTACTATAACACTAGAATAAAAATAAAGTTTAAAGTCTCTCATTTCTCTATACCATAATATTTATTAGTTTTAGAAATGTAATTTTTCTATTTGCAAATTATTTCGAATATTCGCATAAATATAACTAATAGACACGTATAACGTTAAACGGGTATATTATGATATACCTATTTTAGTCCCTTGAACAAATTTATATTGAACTTATAACTGATACGAATATTTAGTCATGTATTGTGAACAAAAAATAATCGACTCGTCCAAGAACCCATCACAGTTTTATTTTCTTAGGTGCATTTTACATACATTATTTTTCTTCTTATATTCATTGTTCTATCGTCGATTTTGTTAAAAACGTTTTATTTTTCTGTACGATATTAACCTATAGTTTTCACATCAAATATCAAAGAGTATTTTAAAATTTCAATTAACTAACGAATTGTATAATAATTAATTACACAAACTATATGTTTGGTCATTATTAAAAAAGTATATATTTTTTTAAGCAAATAAGTGACGTTCAACTACTAAGTGGATGCATTATAATCGATTTAAATTTTTAAATATCGAAACTAAAATACAGTAAACAAAAACGATGAAAAAACTGAAACTTTTTCCTATCGCTTTACTAATTTCCTTAGGAAATGGATTCAATGAAATTTAATCGTTTTAGTTTTTACTCTGCACCTTGTTTTACTTTAAGTACTTCAACTGAATACCTGTGTAATACAAGTATAAATATAATTAATTGAATTTCCTTAGTTATTTTAACGATTCATTTTTCAAAAGTCTCCAGAACGACTAGACATCATCATCATTTTAATTATAAAATGTATAAATAGTTATTAGCAGATTCCGCCAAGTGAGATAAACTGTATAATTTAATACAAGTTTCATCACAGCAGAGACAGCAACGTACCATAAATGTACCTACTCTAAATTTGTTTATTTTTAATTTAAACGTATACCTACTAATAATACTCCAATTATAACGTTTTTATCGTGACAAAAATAATTATAATTGAGTATTTAATTTAATCTCGGAGTGTTAAAATATTTAACAAACTATGTTTACATATTTTCCTATACGATTTTTTATTGTGTTAACTACAATTTAATAAATAAATTATTACAACCATGATACATCCCAATTTATTTTCATTCTCTTATAATCTTGATAATATTCCTTTCTGTAGACCATTACAGACATGTTTATTTATTTGCCTATTTATTTTATTTTTTACTTCATCTGCATCGATTCTATTATTTTTATTTTTCTCTCACTGATTATATTAATGACACTTACGAAGTTTCTGATGTCGAAGTGATCGGAACTCCGCCTGCTGGCCGTGTCGGCTACAGGTAGTACAGTGTTCACCATGTACGCGTTAAAATTTAAGCTGGCCAATGGTATAAACGGTTTCCATGACAGCATATTCTTCACAAAATCTGGAAAATAAATAAAAGGGATAAATAAAAATAGTATAATTTTACGACTGAAATGGTATTTGTGAAAAACAACAATGAAAAAACCATGTTATTTATTTGTACACGCGAATGAAACAATATCAAATGTAGGTAATTGATTTAGAAACCCACGCGTCTCTTTAAACATAAACCGTTCACACAGCTTTTTCAGAAAACAGTTCTCAGTAAATAACCCATAAAAGGATTAAAGTGACATAATGTTTAAGTTCGAAAAACTAATAATCTAAACTCTCCATCTGCCATGCGCTAGACAATATCGTTAAATTTTATACATACTGTGGTGGGTATCCCATTTATTATTGAAACAAAATATATTTTTCTTTTTTGTGGATGCTTCGCATTGTAGTTTATAAATAAAAAAATAACAATAACAGGATTATCGATTATTATTATGTAGATATCTATAATGTGTCCAATTTATGAATAAATTTCCCAAAAGTCATAATTAAACTATATCAATCGTACAATAATAATTTACCTACATTGATATCGGTACTTAGTATTTTTTTCAGCCTGTATACTTTTGATGGCATTTGTTTTCTAAACGGAATATTATGAATAAATAGTAGAAATATTCACAAAATATAGTAAATATCTGTTGAAAGTATAGTTATTCAAAATTGTATAAGCTATAAAATGTATAAATTATTCTAAAATTAGATTTACATATTTAAAATTTCGTTTAATTTATGAAAGAAATGCAACGGTAACGATTTACTAGAAGTTTTATAAAAATTATATTTTTTTGAATGTTGAGCATATTTTTAATTTTCTCATTCAAAAAAGTTAATCATGCCTGTTTTATTATTGGTTATTGAAATTAATTAAATTTATAAGCATTTTTGCACAAAATATGTTTTTATTAAACTTAGTAAAAAAATACGATTTCTTTGTCATTAAATATTTCGCATTTTTTTGGAAAGATTTTACTGATTTTTTTTTGGAAATTAAAGTTATACATTTTAATAAGGGTTATATCAGATAGCATGTAACTTTAAATGGATTTTTTTTTACAGTAAAAGGTAGCTTAATTAAGTATAATTACTATAAATGTATCTATAATATATAGCGTGCACCATATCAATAATAATTAATCTAGATAGTTTTATTTATTATAATATGTAATATATATATATATATGACATTCTTTCTTCATAGTTAATATTCACTACTAACTACATTACTTACTTGGTGGTCCAATTATAAGAGCATAGAGTCCTGTGACTAAACCTGCAGCCCAAACACTCCTTATTGTTGAACCATAAAGAGCGGCTTGCAAAGGATCGTAAACATAAGAAGGGTGATAAAGTAGAGCTCCACTAAACCACGTAGTTGTACATATTAGAAGAGAAATCGTCAGCAAAACATATGTCTGTGTCTGTTGTAAAGTAATATCGTAAAAAATGTTTAAATTAAAATAATAATATATTTGTAATGTATACGTAATATGACTATATATGAAGTTAGGGTATATAACGAATATGGAATAAGTATTGTTAAATTTAATAATTTCGCTTCTCTTGAACTCTTTTAATGTTTCTTATAAGCTTAATATTAGCTTGAAACAAATTCAAACCAATTTATACTTATTTACTAATTTACTAATCTAATATATATTTTTTTATTTAATATATTATATTCTACGCCTAGAGGGTCAGATCATATTTTATTACATTTTACCAGTATAATTTAACTATTTATCTTACCAAATTTAATTTAGTTGTACTCTCTTTTCTTCTATACAGTAGATAACCAAAAATAGCACCAACTATGTAAGGTCCAGCACGAGTATGAGATTTTATGTAAATTGTCATAAAATAATCATCGTTGGTTGGATTTGTCGTGAAACTGAAAATATAAAATTTGTTATTGGTTATATTAAATTTGATTGATAATGTAAATAAACATGATATCTAATTAATCATTTGTAAATATTACAAAAATATTCTCTCGAACTGGAAACAAAAACATGTTATTTATTTTATCTACCTACATAATATAATATTACAGTTCTCATTTATTGTAACCTAAAAAAAAAAGTACATAAACACTTTTCAGTACAATGATTCCATATTTTTTCATTTATCAAATTATAATACATGTTATTTCAAATAATCATTAAAAATTAGTTGTTGTAAAAATAATAGAATTCACAAAACAGGACAAAGTCAAGGGAAACAACATTTATTAAGGGGTTAGGCGTATAGGCTGCAATGTTGTTTTAAATGTATAGTGTGTAGTGTTCATGTCGTATAATGGTTGTTATTTTTGATGTGCATACATTCAAATTCCCACGCCTCTACCAGTTTCCGTGGTTATAGTTTCGTGAGTGAATAAACTTAGTCACAACTAGATGGATGTGTTTGGGACGGTATAGCTAAGCCCCATCCCGAAAAAATAAAATGAACATACATATATATTATATATTAGTATACATAATATTATGTTGGATGATAAGTAACGAAAAATATATTCTTGAATGATGTACGAAATTAGCTTAACACGGGTAAAGATACTGAAAACTGAATTAAACCTGTTTTCGACGTTAAGACCACTTGAAATCAATTTTTTCGTACTTGGACAGGATTAATAAATTTGAACCGTATACATTTGAATTGGGTTAAAATATAATTAAATTATGCACCCATTCAAGTAGGGATTGGACGAACACGCTACGTCTTTTGATATCTAAATAATAAATAATATATAACGCGTAAACCGTATAGAATGTATTTAAATCCTTTATTTGTAGTGGGCATCATTGGCGTGTACACATTGACATGTGACCATACAGATTATTTTACGTTAGATATCGAATAATTGTAACTTACTACAATGCATACTACCATACTATTACTATGTGATCTCTCTTTACAACACACGTAGGGATTTAAAAACGCCAAAACTTTGTACATCGCTACAGGAAAAACACACATATATATATATTATATATACATACTGTTCATTTTAAACGCGAAATATTATTTAGATCGATTTTTAATTATATACGATGTACAATAGATACAATTTTATAACTTTCAGTCTTTCAGGTATTCCTCTGAAACCGGTTCTAGAATATTATAATTTGTTAAATATTATAACTTGAAGACCGTTCAAGTGTAATTTAGTGCATAATTTCTAATTATAGTTACTTATTAATAATACTCTCTAGATACACTCTCTATTTACAATGTCACCTCAAAATTTAATTATAAAAAGGCATCAGTAGTGAACATTTTTTCTGGTTTTCTTTTTATTATTATTGTTGTCATAAATATTTTATTAGATTTATTACTTACTCCATGTTGAACTGAATATTTCCTGGTTTCTGTCCAATAAAAGTGAGTGCAAATGGTATAGCAATAGAAACAGCCATTAGTAAGGAAGTTAAATACATCCCGATTTTAGGTTTTTTGTGCAACACATACCCTAATACAATACCAATTATCGTGAAGTGAAATTCACAAGGCATGAACCACGTATGATATCCACACTGAGAACAAACATTAAGTTTAAATTTAATAAAAAGTTATTTTATTTACCTATGTATAACATATGAGTAGTAAATAACTTAACTTACCGTTTTATCGGTTGCGATGTAATTGTTCAAGTACAGTAAACTTAACCACCATGTTTGTTGGCAATTTTTTTTATCTGTTCCGATAAAAGCTTCCCAGAGGGGGCCGGATCCCATTTTGTATTGAAGAGTAGCAAAAAAAAATATGATCACAGCATAAACAGGCGTTAATCTAAATGGCAGTATAAAACAATTAATTTTTACAATTTATAATCATTATTGTAATGTTATTGTTTATATTATATTCGGAAAATTGAGTTATAGGAAATCACCTGAAATATTTAAACACCAATACTTTAAAAGGATTAATGAATGAATGTTCAAGGCGGTCAAGTAGGATTAAGATCATTAAAGCTCCACTTATTGCAAAAAATGTGTCCACCAATAAGTCCATGTGAGAGGTGAATATTGAAATGAAATAATTGTAGAACACCTGAAAATTTTGAAAATAATATTATAATGTATTCTATGCGTAAAACTGTATAACTGTTTTAAAATAATTTAAATTTTAATACTTGTTCATTAACTTCGTAGTTTTGTAATGGTCCGGGTAATCGGAATCCCCATCTGTGCCCGATTATAATAAGAATCATTGAAATAGTTGTAGTTCCGCATAATGGAGTAAGGTCCAATCCTCGGACTACACAACTTTTGTTTTTTAAGCTTTGCATAGCGCGTCTACCGGAGAAACACATGATCAAATCCACAGATTTGGATTCTGAAAAATTGTATCATAATTGGTCGTAAAAATATGGAACTATAATAATTGATTGAACCAATGATTCTAGACCATTTTTGTTATAGATTTTAAGTTAACACTGGTATGTATCTTTTTATATTTTATTACTAATAATATATGATTGCAATTGTCACTATACCTTGATTCCATTTCCATGCCGCTAGTTCAGAATATACTGTGTAATCGAAAACAGTTGCAATTGTGGTAAGCAATATCAAAAATACAATGAGTAATCTGTGAAAAAAAAAAATAATATATGAAATCACTCATAAATTGTTAGACAACAATCAAATATCACAAAAAGAACACTTTTAATCTCCCCCATAATTTATAGAAACATATTTATTGTGGTTATAAATAGAAATATTCCATTGTAGTTTATATTAATAAATTATCAAAAATAACAACAAAATTAATGTCGAACGTAATATCGATTTCTGTATTTGCATAATACACTAAACCAATATAATTTACAAAATACACCAAATGTATTTACCCATGTTAATTTAACTTTGAAAAAAAAAGATTGGAGTTCAATATGTAGTTAGAATGTCTTATTTTTCAATTTATTTATGATTAATTAAAACAAATGCGTTTTAATAATGATATAATTTGACGATAAAAGTGTGTACATTTTTAGTTTACCTTCATATTTTTTTTTAGTTAACACCACCAAATATATTTAATTAAATTCTTTAAAACTGCATATACCTACATTCAAGCAATTTCATATACAACAAATAACATAATTATGTACGTAGAGAATAACGTTAAAACTTTGAATTTTAAATATATACATAAAACAATTTAAATCGAGTATGGATGGTTTTCTTCGCTCTCATACAGACTCGTAAATGTACGACTGACTGAGATAATTCGTTTTTAATATATTGCATATACCTAGTAGAGATATAAAGTAGTATAACATATTTGCGAATAAATTTTTAATTTTTTTTACTAATAAAATGTTTTTAATATGTCATGTAACCTATATGTAAACATTTAAAATTTCTCCTTTACATTATTTTAGTGCCATCAAAAAACTTGAATAGACCTATGGAGCGTCAGTCGTAATTTCCGTCCAAACGCTGGTAAGTGAACTATAATTTTTGCAATAATACTATATTTTTTGAGTATATTATTCTGTTATAAGTTATGACTTGTAACCAATGGAGTCTTACATCAATAAATATTTTTGTACGTGTTTTACTAATATTTCGAGAACAAATGCTGTGTACTTGTGGCAGGCCTGAAGACAAGTATATGTATAACGTAATAAAGCAACTACCATATTATTACAGTCAGTATTGATCAGGTGTTTTATACATGTGTTTCACTGTTTCTAATAATGTACATTAACTGAATGTTGTATATAACGAGCGTAATTAGGAAATACAACATTTATAATATTGCTTATGTTTTATTTCATCAAATTCATAAATTACGTACAAAAACCAGGAATTACAAGCACGCGTTATGCATATGAACGTTGCTTTTCCTTACCCGTTTTAAACAAAAACGATTATTTTAAAAACTCAACTCTCTAAGTTTAAAAGCGCAGAGTTTAATATCGTAGTTTGTTAGCAACGGTTACGTATTAAACACAATCTAAAACCAAGGAGATCTAGGAACAACATAATAATCAATGACACCTTTGATGAGAATATCCGCTTTAATCAACGTCGACCCTCATCAAGCATTGTTCCGTATATTTCTTACAAAGGATTCTTCCGATACTTATGGATTAAATATATTTAAACTATTCCATCCACATAACTCTTGATCGCGATGACCCAGTTTTACTGTATTTTATGTCAGGGACTTCACTTTAGTTTCCGGAAAACAACATAAAAACAGTTTTAACAGTTACGACCAATCGTCGTATATAGGTAGTATGTAATATTAACATTCATAGCAGATGAACGAAATTGCGCTAATATCTGTACACAAATGTTAATTAAATAAAAAGGTACGTGAGTTTAGAAGTTTGTAAATTTACCATTAAAAATGAAAAACAAAAACAAATAGGTTTGATTGTCTGCGTTTTGTTTATAACATACTGTTTTGCAATAAATGAGAAAAATTAGAACTACCTAATGAGTACGGCGAAAATATCTGTGAACTGGTTTTATTTCTAGGTCATCGAACTTGTCAAAATAACTCATCAGTGTTAAGTTTAAATATACGGCAGTCGGATGGATAGTAACCAAATAAATTAATTCCATGTTTTCACAGTAAAAATGTAATGAGTGGAGTTCAGAAGTTTTGAAAAGAGGTGATTTTAATATAAATACTAAATTTTCCGGGAGACATAATCGAGTATTTAAAAATTAATTATAATAGTTTGTTATTAGAAAAATAATATCAAAACGATTATATTATATGTACGTAATACTGATTTCTTTTATGTAATTGTAATTGTTTGTGTAATGTTAATATTGTATACACTGTAGAACATTTATAGGCTTATAGCAATTTCATAGAGAGTAGATAATATACTGTCTACAGAGTATAAGTGTTCAATATAGTGATAATTTTATAGCTCATTTTTGACAGTCTTATGTTCGATATCACACAGATGGATTTAGAAAAAAATGATTACTTATGACTGTAAAACGAGAATATTTAATGTAATACGGCCAGTTTTCGACATTTTGTGTTTTTGATGTAGCTTAAAAATTATAACCAAATAATCGTTGATACCTAAAATGTTTACAAAATATTTACTAAACACTATATTTCTTGGTAAAAAATATTATTTATTAGGGCTTGCAAGCTTTTATATAACGTACATTATTTTCTATACCCGTTAATGTTTTCAAAATATTTGTACCACTAATCAATTCACGTCATCATTCGATACATCAGTATGTTGTTATTAACCATATACATCACAATTAATAACAGTAATTAATAAAAAATACGCAGTATTCTTACAAAGATTAATGATACCTATTGTATTTCTAGGAAAAAAAATAAAAAATAAATGGCTAATAGTAATATAAATAAATTATAAAATATCCTTAAAATATATCGTAGATTGGCAATCTACGAAAAATTATACAAATATAATATGATAAGAATAATTATTAAAATAATTTTAAATATATTGAGCAAACTTTCAATACAGTGTTTTTTTTTTTTTTAATTCAATAAAACTAAAAATGATTCAAAAAATATTGAAATAATATGCAATGATTTTTTATTTGTTCATCAAATTATTTGTTACCATTCCCCAGGTATTCAATATATACCCTAGAACCTACTGCAAAGCAAGTTTCAGAATAGTTTCTCCTAATTTTTTTCTTTTAAAATTGTTTTTTTTTTTGTACTCTATAGGTACCTACTTATGTTTATAAACTAAGGTTATTATTTTAATTCAAACTTTAAAATGTTATATAACCATATTTTTTTTCAGATTTACTAAATCCTCGCCTTTATTAAAGTTGTTAAATCCATTAAGTATATAATGTTTAATAAATTAGGTGAATACCAACTAAGGAGTAAAACGATAGATACATTTTAACTACATTTTCCTATAAATTGAATTAAATTTTAACGGGAATCTTGTATATCTGTACAGTATTATATAAAACTATCAGTCTTGAATAAAATTTCAAAAATATTTATATGTAAGTTTGATAAACTAATTTATTACGTAACAGCTGAACAGAAATAAGAAAGTTCACAGCAATACTACCTAACAAGTTTAAACTTTAAATTTATATATTTTCTTCTCCTATTATAATTTTACATTGTGACTTGTATAGTAATAGCAAATAGTGATAAATGAAAATATTTAATAATTGTTCATTATGACTTTCCATAAATTATTTACTTCTTTTTATTCAAACCAGAGATAGGAAACTAACAGCCCGTGTACTCGTATTCGTGTACCTTTTTTATCCAGCCTTTGTTATATTATTTTCAAATTATTTTTTACATATTGACCGTTTATCTGTATCTATTTTACTGTATTTTTTTAATGTAAATAAATAAATATTAAAAGTAAATGTTAATTGTAAATTTTTAATTTGATTGAATCTTTTTTTTACTTTTTATATTAGCTCACTAGATTTTAAAGATCTTCAAGTTGTCTCTTTAGTAACTTTAAATTACTCATATTTAACATAAATCATGAAAAAAATAATTTTAAAAAAAATGTACGGGTTGCTATATAACCTTTAAGCCCTAAGGTTTTACCCTGCAGATCCAGCGTATATTTAGGGTAAGACCAAAATATTTCATTTTGTTTGTCGTTGGAACTGTTCTATTACAACAAACGGGTGGCGAATCAAGATACCTTAGTGAGAAAGGTACTCGGATAGATTTTGATTAATTTACTTTGAGTTTCCCTTGTTAGTCCATGACTCTATAGGCTAATCGTATTTAAATAATTTTGAATCAATTAAATAATCGATTATTACATGATGTTCGTGAGACGTTATTACTAATGTACCGTCAATATACTACGCTGTGAACTAAAATATAAAAAATGTTTTATAAATTAAGTACACAGATTCCATTTAAATATCTATATCATAATATAGTTTGATTTAACAAATTCAATATTGCTGAATAACATTTTCTTAGATATGATGTAATAAACGCAATTATTGTTATAGCTATTTAAGTATTTTTCTACAAAAGTCACTGTACCCAAGTCCGTCAATCCTTATGATTAAATACTAAAATTGTAACAAGTAATAATTGTTATTTTCATTATAACACGTGACATGTAATGCAATTAACAAATATCAAATAATAATTGTTACAACATTATATAAGCATATTATTCTTGCATACGAAGGTAGATATTTAATATTGTTCCAAATGTATAATTGATTTAATTAAAATACGTAACATGGATTTATAAATCTAAATTAATATGTAGTGGATTGTGTCATACAGACTACCTATATAAGTAAAATAATAATAATTTATTATTACCTAATTTAATTTAATATTTTAATAATTAAAATACTATTGAAATTAAGAAAAAATTCACGACATAAATGTTAAAATTGTTATTTTATACATTTTCATTACTATTTTCTATATTAAAGAGCTGCTAACACTTTTACAAATATATTGTACATATGTACGTCTATGAGTATTTATTTTTTTTAGCCATTGAATTTTAGGTAGAGTTTGTTATAAAACATAAATTTTAAATATAAATTCATTTAACACGTTGTAGGTAATTGCAACTTATTAAACGTCACGAATAGTTTCTGAATTATTTAAGTTATAGGTATATAATTAAGGATAATATTGTAATTTATAATTCATGACTAGTAGTTGGTTTAAAAGATACTGGTACTATGATAGTTTTAAAATTATAGTAATTATTAATACATTAACATTTTATATTTTTCAAATATTGTTTGAATATCTATATATCGTAAAAAGTATAGACACTAGACAAAAAAAAATGCATATCAATTATCAAGTTACATACTTTATATTCTACGTAAAACCATTAAAAGGACCATTTTAATTAGTAAATAATAAGGTTTAATAACTTAAAAATTACTCGTTTGAATTTTGATTTATACGTATTAACATATTCAAAAAAGTCATTCGTATAACAACATAATAATAGTTCACATTTGAAAGAAAAATAAATTTGTATCGCATCTAAGAACTCCTTAAACAGTGAATATATATAAAAAAAAAATGTTTTTGAAAATATAATCTACTGATATACTTATGAATTCCAAAAATCGTAATTTAAATAGATACATTTACTATTCAGATATAAAATGAGGTGAGCATGCTTGATGAATCACCGTTTGAACTTCACAAATAAAAAGCGAAAGTTTTACATGATTATCTATTTCGTAAATCACCACGTGGCTTGGTCTTTCTCTGAAACACCGCAGGTAACCCTCATCGCCCATCATTTCACACGAAAGACTACAAACTAACAAAACACTACCTCAGAACGGCAATCAAGGAATGGAACCTCTCGCAGTGCAATAGGTCTTGCTGAGATAAATTCACGGTATAACTTTCTAGAGAGGGTGACATTATATTTCTATAGGTTTGAAAATTTCACATTAAATCTCATTATACATACAAAATAAACTAGTTTACCGGAGAGATTGGTGAATGCTAAGTAGATACCTATTATAATACACAACGCTTGCTTTCCAAGAATTATTTTTTTTCTTAAATAATGACTAAATTTTTTTATCTCGCACTTATAGTATAGGATTTTCCGACGATATTTTACCGAAAATTATGTTGAAAAACGTTTGATCTATTCCTGTAATCTTATAGATTTCCTGTATATTATCTTCATACCTAAAATTCCTGAAGTTTATTTAAATTGAATCGTTTAAAAACTTACACAAATGCTATGTCATAAACAGTATATTCATCGCCTGGACGTTGCGCTTGAGTGCACATATTATCAGCAACCGACAAGTTTTCAATCACATCTAGTTTGTTTTCTTTGATATAAGATCTGAGATATGTTTGAACATCCAACGCTGAACATGACGCAGGCACACACAAAGCCCATTTTATCTTATCCAGACGCTGCTTGAATCTTGCCCCGCCATACTATAAATAATAAAAAAAGTATTAATTTAAAATTTATAAATAAGGCATAGGCATAAAATTCCAATAATTAAATATTTTTAATAAACATGCAATTTTACGATTAAACCGCTAATTGAAATTGAAATTGAAACTGAAATTGTGTTTACCATGAAATCAAAGGAACTACAATAACCAAAAATTACTTTTGTTTTCATTAAAACAAATCACAATATTTATCAAAAAAATATTTTTCTATTCATATTATGTAACTCTAATAATGCCAACAAACTTTTTTTCTATAGAAATCATACATATAGATTGTAAAAATATTTTTAAAATAAATAATAATGAAAAAAAAACTAATATTGGATCGTGTATAAAAGACTCATTGTGTATTGTTTGATTAATCTATAAATACATCAGGTTAAGTATAACAAAAACACATTATTGAAAGCCTACCAAAAGTTTCCAGAAAAGTATTCAAGAACAACATAAAACGTTTAATAGGTGTACGTAATAAAAATATATTAAGAAAAAACTTTTCTTTCGAGGGAATCTCGCGTGTCTTATTATTGTTACAATTATATCTTTTTCAATTTTATTTGAAATGTTTTAAACATATTTAAGCAACTACAAGTTTGATAATAATTTACGTTTACATTTTATAACTTTCATTAGCATAATATAATGTAGTAAAAATCAAGATATGTACCACATGAAAAATTACTATACAATGTATAGTGTATACATATTTAATATACACATCGTGGTTCATACGACAATACCCATTATTATGAAACAAATTTAATATTTTGAAGGTTTGGTGTCTTTGGATTCGGAAGAAAAAATAAGCTGCAATTTGTTATTTATCCTATATGCTATCATTTATTTCCGTCAAACTAACGAAAAATAATAAATGAAATCTCCTATTTGTTACCGACTTTAAATCATTTATGAAATAATATCTATGTGTTTAAAAATGTATAATATGACACAAACTATCGTTCAGAAAAAACCTCCTATGTAAACTTAGTAAAAAATATAAGTTATTGTTTTCAACGTGATAAAACGTTAATAATTCATACGATAATTTTAAATGCAGTTTTTTCAAAGTAAATTTTAATATAATTATAAAATTTCAAAACGTTTTTCTGATTTTATTTTTTTAAGATATTTTGTGTGTTTAGAAAAATCGAATGTTAGCAAATGAAACGTTTTTTCGTATTAACGACGATATATTTTATATTTAAAATTATCATACCAAATATATCATACGTATTAAATTGTTTTTAATTCAATATCATAAATAACTATTATATTTCATCATGAAATTTTATGAAAAGCACACGAGTATCACTTGAAAATATAGTTTTCATTGTTTTAAAATTAGTGTATTGGCTGTGAATTGCTTTCCTACTATGCATCACTTAACACAGATCTACTTTTCAAACTTGTTTTTACTTTGTTCAACGCACAAAAGACAACAGATTATAACAGATCTCGGTGCTCAGTAATTATTTATATAATATTATGTCTTAGTGTTTTTTTGAAGTTTATTTTAATATTTGATAAAATTAAAAATATTTAATTGTTCATTTGAAACGTTCTGAAAATCTTTAAAATATAAAAAATAAATATATATTATTCATGTAATAATATTAAAAACGTATAATTATGTTTAATAATTACTAAATAAATATTTTATTATGGCTATACTAACATAATTATAAAAATAAATATATTTCATTGATTTATTATTATAATTGATTGTTAATATTATTCAGGATGTACATATTTTCAATCATCTAATATCTTATCATAAATCTCATTGCATAATTATCAAAAAACATTTTATTATTGTTTTGTTTTTTAATGTTTGTATTTTTAATTATTGTGGTAAAGTTAAAAAAAAAGTTTTTAAGTTACTTAAATAAAATAAAATAAATCACTTTACAAACTTACTGTAGTAGGTATAAAATAAATAATAAGAATTAGTTTTTTATCATATCATCAAATTTTATAAGGTATATTATATGTTTATTAATGAAATAAATATAGTATTTTGATCTTAGTTATTCGCTTGTTCGTCTATTGTACTTTAAATTTTTTAAAAGCAATATTGATTCAATATTTTACGATACTTTTGTTTTACACTTCTATTTTAAAATGTTTGTATGATGTACAATGTGTAAAAACAGGTTTTCGGTACGTTCGTTATAGTAGCGGAAAAAAAGAAAGGATGAGGAATAATCTATCTCAGTCAATGTCAATGACCTTTTTTTCGAAAAAAATGTTAATAATACACCGACTCTTAAGTTCTAAAAAATTTAAGGAATGCATACAAGCATCTAAGATTTTATTTCAGGGTAAGTTGGTACATTTAACAAAGAGGGTTATTGTAAAACACCGAACAAGTTGATAATTATTTATTTGGACAAATTGTAATTAACGTCAAAAAAAATGTAGTCATAATCTAAAATGATATTTCAAATTTATTTTATTTTTTATACTGTTAAAATAATTGAATGCTTTTATAAAATGTTTTATTATTATTTTATCAAATTAATAATTAAATACATGTATATAGTATATACACTAGTTTTATGGCATTAAATGCAAAATTAAACGAATATCAACCAAAGACAAATCATCATCTTAATGGATCCGTGTACAATGTAAGATTATAACAATACCGATATTACTTATTTATTAAGTCATGTATATTATATATATATATATATATATATTTATAAATTAATTTTATAATTTTTATTTTTTACACAATCTGTTAATAAGTAAATACTAGGAGAAAAAAAAGATATGTTTACAGAAAAAAAAAATCTTTTAAGTGGAGGAGTTTTGACTTAAACTATACTAAAATATTAATAATCATAATATAGCTATTTTATTTAATTATTTTTGACGGATTACCATTATATTAAATAGATATATAATTTATGTTTGATAAGATAAATGACATATTATAACATTTTATTATCGTTATTCATTGTTGATTTTTTCTATAGATTGATTAAATTATATCTGAAGTTAAGTTTGTGATAAAAACAGGAATTTTCATCGAGGTCGACAGAAGGTTGAGGTGAGCAACTATCAACAATATGTTTTTGTATTTCAAACAAGGGTGCTCAAGGACTTAAGTTTAAAGTAAATTTATTTTATTCAATAACTATTTGTGTAGTTTTTTGTTTTATGATTATTTTTTATTTCTATGAAAATACAAAAAATATATTTTTTTACAATAGATACAGCTAATATATAAAATAAATAAGGTATTGAATGAACTAGTTATCATTAATTTTACATGATTATTATTCTGGTTTTTTTATAATTTCCTACAAAACTCATTATTATTTAACATAAAACATGTTATATACCTAGTTAACCACCAAATTTTTATTAATTTATCAATAATATTACTTAAGTAAAAATTATAAAAATTAATTTGTTTTTCTTAAGCAGAGGTTGGCAGTCATTATGTATTATTTATTTCTAACCCACGTGCAACATAAACGCTTTACAATAAGCAGAACTAACCACGTGTTGTTAGCATTAGTATTGGAGGGAATCGATTTATCATCAAGCTTAAAAGTAAAAATATTATCTAAGGTAGTTCAAAGATTGATATTTATATTTTAACTATAAAGAAAAATTATAAATATGTAAAAATTTACAATTTAATATATTCATAACTCCGTTTAAAATTGAAACATCAATAAAAGCCTATAAAGTGCCTCATACGATGTTTTTAAGTTTAAAATTGATGTTTTGCCAATTAATCGTAAAACATAAAATTATCAACACAAGATTGATTTTGCTGAAAGCAAGTTAGATACGTTGCACGTGGATCATAGAAAGAAAACAAACAATACATTTACAACATCCTCATAAGAATAAATAAATTAAATATGTATTATTAATGTAATAATGTAATAAAGTGAACATATTATTACGGCATAATAACAGCAGTTGTTGTAAAATATAAAATCTATACGAAATAAATAGAAGGTCTTTTACATTACAAACAAAAATATTTATGTTCATTTTTTTTTGATTAATTACTTGAAAAGTGCATGTATCGAAAAATAGTAAATAATATACGTATGTACTGTACGTGGATTTAAATCACCAATTAAAGCAGAATAATAAACTTTTCTTACATAAATCTTGTGCCAAGCTGGTAATAACGGATCATACTCTCTAGCGAGTGGATCGGTATAGGAATATTGAGACGGCACATCGAGTTTGACATCAACGAGACAATATTGGGCCTTAATTGGTTTAGCTACCTGCAGGCACTCGTCAAAGTCTCCTAACTGGAATCTGTTTCCTGACAACAGACCCACTGCTTGTTTCGCTGATGCATCCCACACTAGAAAATAATATAATAATAGCGTGATTAGATTTTTTAGGGTTTCAATACACTGTGAACTGAAACCTTTTATACGTTCATAATTTTCATTTGTCCATCCTAATATTCCGTTTCTGTATTAACTTATAATTATGACGCAATGTTTTAAATTATATTTATTTTGACGCATTTTATAATTTGATATAGTAAGGTAAATATTTAAAATAATTCACGATCAGGGCCGGATTGGGTAGTTGAGATGCCAGGAGTTTCCTAGTGGGCCGCTTGTTTGAATTAGGCCACTTGTATTCGTAGGTACTTTTTGTTTAGGTTTATCGTTTAAGGTATAATCAGTTTTGCAAAAGAGCTCAAACCTTAACAAACTGCTTAATATGTATTAATGTGAATTCTAGACTCTAGAGTCTAAATATATGTATTTTAAATAAAAATGATAAAATTTCTTTGTACCAATCAATTTTTAATTTTTTTTAATTTTTAATAATAATTTTAAGTGTTCAAATTTTTAAAATAACATTCTATCTTTTTATATGAAAAAATATGTTTTTTAAGGTTGTTTTTATAGGTTTTCTTAAATGTGCCGATTTTATTTATTTTCCCGGTAGAAATTTTTGACCCAGTCCGGTCTTGTTCACGGTCATATATTTATAGTTATAAATAATATAATATGTGTTTGTTAATATATATTTGAATTGAGGTTTACCCATTTACACCCAAAATAAAAAAATATGTTTTTTCGACAGTCCATTTGTGCTAAATTTACTTGCGTAAACATTAGTTAATTCGTTTAATTAAAATACGTCGTTTCTGTAACGTATGAAAAAGTTATTTTTATAAGTCTATAACTACAGCATTAAACGTGTTTCTGTCGAAGACATAATATAAATACTCGTCCTAAAAAAATTATATTATCTTAAATAAGTAACTACATAGCTAATTCAGATTTTAGTATTTTCTGATGTATCTGCTGTACTAAAAAGTATTTACCGCGCTTGTAAAAAATCTCTTTCATTAAATCTTAAATCTCTGTTTGATGTTCATAAAGCATTAAATGGTATACATTTCATTAAGTATTTCTAAAAACGAAGATTAAGATGTGTATTATTGATTATTATTTTAAAAATTGACTATGTTTACCGATAGCTTAAAATTTCCAAAAAAATATGTACTTAATACCCATATATTATAGTTTAAATGTCTAAAAAAGCGATGCGCTTTAAAGCTGATCTGAAATTCACGTTTACGAGTAGACATTTTAAAATTATCCACTAGTACTGTTAAGTTATTAATAAAAACACAAATTTTAAAAGTTGTTTCAAAGACAAAATATAAATCTTTTTTTATTATATAAAATTAATAATAATATTTATTTTTATACATTTTATAAATTAATATGTTTTAATATAAAGATAATTAAAATTATCTACTTATAAAAATTAAATATTTTAAAAACTCTATGAAAACCCAAAAAATTCTTAAAAATACTACTTATATATTTTCCGATTTGTATTAATAATATAACAAATTCCCTGTATGAATTATTTTAAATATTAAAAATAACTTGTCAAAACTATAGAAACACATCTTCCTGTTTATCGTGTTAATTTTATTAGTTTTTAAGTATTTTTGTGTTTATTTGTAATTCATATTGAATTTTAGTTTAATTAAATTAAATTATATTTTTATTAACCAATGCCAGAATAAAATTAATAATTTAATATTTTAAAAGAGAAAAATCTATTGCTTTCGTAGATAAATATAGGTACAATAGCTATATTAATTTAGTTCAATTTGATGAATATCTAATAAAAATATTTTATTTAATTAATTAGAGCTTCAGAAGTTCAAACTTTTATAGTTATTATCAAATTAAATTTTTAATTAACGAATAATGTCATTTAATGTTTATTTCGTCTCCATTAACTGACATTAAAATTCGATTTACTCTATTATTTTTAATACGAAAGTAAATTGACCTATATAATCATTTACAGTTAAAAATATTATCCAGTGCTCTATAGTCTATGCAGGTTTTTTCTAGTATTTAAATGTTGATGTAAGTTATGACTCCCTATTTTAAAATTTACAAAATAAATATTATTTTAAAATTTCTATGTTATGCATTAGTATGTCGGAGAAAATGGGTACAATATTCTCTTAATAATGTTGTGTAAAAAGCAAATAGTAAATACTTTGTGTGCGGTCATGTGTATATTAAATATTAATATTATGCAATAATTTAAGTACACAAAATAATAAACGAATATCCACCAACTATCATATTATTTTAACCATGAAATGCGTCTTATAAATTAAAAAAAAATACTTTTATTTATATTTATAATTAATAATAATTGTATAAATTACGTTATTTTTTATTGAAACACAGTTCTATTTTCTAATGCATATCTGTTTTAGTAGAAAAAATATTTTTACTACTTTGAAAGATAATTTTTTTTGTTTACAAATGAGATAAGATGTATTTTTTTTTATATGAAATTATTCATATGTAAGATTTAAATATTAAATAGTTTACTTTTTATAACTTTTTAATGTTTCATTTTTATAAAACAATATTTAGAATTATTTAAATACTTTGAAATAATCTTTTATTTTATTTTTACATATATTCGATATTAATAAATCATTAAGCATAATCATGACAATATAATATTATAGTATAGACTTTAAAAAGGTTAGCTACAAGTTAAAATTAAATATAAAAAAAAAGAACTTTAAAATTTGATGAGTGCTCCAAGCAGGTCCCAAGCGTATTGCATACAGTATACATGTATATAAGTAGGTATAATAAAAAATCATCACTTTTGAAAATCGATTTTGAACGAAGTTAAATTAAACTACAATGCTTAAATTTCTTTAACACATATCTTGTTTAGTTTTTACTTATTTTTAAAAATAAACTGTAATAAGAAAATCTAAAAACAAAATGTTACATAAATTCGATTTTTTTATCAAAAGAAAAGCGTTATTTTAAAGTTTTAAAACATTCGCTTTGATTAAAATAGTGTTCACATAAAATATTAAAAATAAAAATCATGATTATAAAACCATTATGTACAATAATTTGCTCTGAATAAAATCAGTACTTAAGTAAAATGTTCATAATAATTATAAAGTTTAAGTACACAATGTTGAGGATTAAACAAAACTATGTTATTCGATAATGTCTGGATACAAATTAGTAGAACGCATTGTGTTGAAAACTACAAAACACGAATACAACGAATTATTCATATTTTTAATTGATAAGAAAAAGTATTTTCAACAAAAAAAATAAAATATACAAGTTTGCAAATCAAATAATATTCTAGAGAAACTTTAAATTTTTAATTACTATTTTTATTATAATTATTTGATACTTTTTTTATATTTTAATAAAAAAAAAATTATCTCAACTAAAAATGTAACATTTTATAAACTTATTTATGAAATAAAAAATATATGACTCCTAAATCCTCAAGATAAAAAAAAATTAATTATCTATAGCATTTAAAAATTTTGTTTTATTATTAAGAAAAAAAAAATTAACACACTAACCTTGAGATGAAACAAGACAAGTTTAACTTATACTTATACCAATAATTAGAGCCAGCTTCAGGGTAGAGCACGGCCTGGGGTATAGTATAAAATATAGTATAATTTTATAGTATAAAATAATGTATAATTTCGTTAACATGAGGCCCAAAATGTCATACAAAAGCGCGAGACCTGGGGTAGAGGCCGCGCTTGACCCTACCTAATTCCGGCTCTGTAATCAATAGACTATTCTATTATAAGATGTTATGGAACATTTAAACAAACCTAAAAGTGTTTAAAAATATAATTAGATTATTTCTGTCTTAAAATCGTTATTAAATGTATGAAATGTCTATTGTTACTCTATTAACACAAGTAACAATGCATTGCATAGATATTTTATCACAGTAGTCGTTTAAAGCTTAAATTTTTGGCAACATTGGAACATTATATTAATATTTTATAATAATTCGATAAACTCTTTAGAAATACATACAAATTGTTTAATTTAATAATTTATAGTTTAACAGTATTATATTCATAATATATAATATTAATATTATTATTAAAATGCATTTGAGAGGAAAAATCGGTAATGAATACACATCGCGGAAACGGACCATATAGACTCACTAGCCTTCATCAGTGATTGCTTATCCCGTTTTCAGAGTTATACTCGTAGTAACAAGGCTTTTCATATTTTCGAGAACAGAATCCAATATCTGACATGAGAGATACATGATAAACGTAACGTAGTGCTACTTGATATTTTTTTTTAGCACGGAAAAACATTAAACCATAATATCTAATATAATTTTAAAATCACGATTAAAATTGTATCTACAAGTTATATTAAATTATATAAATTATCGATTGTTAAGAATACTATTTTATTAATATCTTAAATCAATGTTAAAGTATTATTTTTTAAGTCTATTTTGGCATTTTATTGGCATAAAAATTTATTTTAAATTGTTGTATGACAGGATCAATTTTAAAAATTCGATCATGAAAAAAAAATGTCATATTTCAATATAGCATTGGAGGAGGATAGTGTTGATATGGTAACGTAATTATATTCCTTACAAAATATAAGTTGCTAGGAGTTACCTACGCACTACCTAACCTAACGTGAAATTATAACTTTATTACATTAATTTATCATCGATTTTCTGGCCACCATGGCAATTGTAACGGTCAGAAAAAAAATTATATCTTTAAGTTACTATCATTTATAATTTTAAGTTCATTTTACAACTGTTTATACTTTCGTTAGTTGTTGACTATGAACGTTTGAATATATAATACATTAATGTAATCGAAACTATTTCCAAATTTCAAAAAAATAAGCGTAGTCAATTTGCACCAAAATTGATCAAATTTACATCTAAATTTACATTAAAATAAAGATATGTCATTTTTTTTTTCCGTTTTAAACCGACAGCAGAGAAGGATATGTGTGAACAATATTACTCCTAAGATATGTAATTTGCACCATCTCAGGTAGTAATAAATTGGGAAATGTAATAAGCACCAAAATCAAAATTGATTAATATATGATAGATAATATCGAAACAATAATCGTACAATTTTTGATATTTAAGTATAATATATTTAAAAAAAAAAATAAGTTAAATAACCAGTATTCAAAATACTGATTTAGGGTTATAAATTTATTTGTTGTGGTATATATTATTACTTATGTCATTAACATGATAAACAACTGTTAAAACAAACAGTGTTGAATTGATTTCAGCCTTCAGGATTGTTCTGTGCATCAAATTCAAATCGGATTTTAAAATTAAAAGCTATTAAGTGCATGCAGAATACTATTTTATTCTGAGAAAGATTTACAGTGCAGAAACGACATTTATTAGAACGAAAAACACCGCGTTAAGATATCAATTACTAACCTAACTTAACCAACAGCCTATTGGTATAATAGTAGGTACTATCATTGTTATAATGATATTAAAGCGAGTTAATTTGTACATTTTTTATTTAGACTAGTGATATTAAAGCGAGTTAATTTGTACATTTTTTATTTAGACTACCGCCGTATCGAATAAATTATATTTATGAAGAGCTAAATGCATAATAAACCAAGACGATAGCACTGATACACA
This sequence comes from Melanaphis sacchari, assembly GCF_002803265.2. Taxonomy (NCBI): domain Eukaryota; kingdom Metazoa; phylum Arthropoda; class Insecta; order Hemiptera; family Aphididae; genus Melanaphis; species Melanaphis sacchari. The sequence continues at coordinate 4,509,811 of NW_020270976.1, read as the reverse complement.
ACGACTATTAAATATCAAGGTGATAATAATTTGGTCAAATAATTTTAAACTACAGTTTAAAAATTATAAAAAAAACTCATTATAAAATCCTAAGGAAATAGAATAATTAATAATATGGATTATTCATTACATATAGGTATATTTTATGCACTCATATTAGTTATACCTATAAAATTGGTGTATTGCATTGTCATATAACTAGTTATATTGGTACTTTGTAAGTCCCGATATATTATAAGATGCGTATATTTTAGTGTTATCGATGAAACTTGTAGCGCCTGTAACTTTAGATGTTTGTGCTATTATAATATGGATTACAATTAATTACGATTATTTTTATAATTAATATAGTATTTGTAGGTAGGTGTTTTACGGATATAAAATACGCAAAAGTTGACTGAGAAAATAGATCTAAAAATAAACAGTTAAAACACCTCAAGACTTTTAAGTCAATGGAATAAATTACAGTTGTTCGAATCTTCGCCAAGAATGTGTGAAATCGAAAAATGTTTTGTGGAATTTCAAATAAACAATAAGGTTTGCTTAAAAATAACAGGATTAGATTATTATTTCAAGATTCAGAATCTTTAATTCTGCGCGTATAATATGTGAAAATGATTTCGGTATCAACTGAGTGCGTTGCGATTAACAAACGGAGAGTGTACAGTAACGTCTATGAAAAAAAAACTAGTTTTTGTCAATTGTATTTTTCGATCAGAATACGCGAAATTGTATCCAGGTGAGCGAATAAAATTATTATCTGTTGTCAATAAAATAATGAAAACTATAGTTTTTTTATTCACACAAAAGTATATGAATTGATATATGCATAATATATATTATGCCTATTGAATAAATATTCAAAATGTGTTAAAAATACTTCTAAAAAATTATGTTCAACGAATAAATCTATATAAACGGCATTTGAATACAAATATTTTGTCTGAGTTAACAATTAAAACACGGCGATATTATTATGTGCTATGTTTTATTTAAATGTCTATAATATATTATTTAAAGTACTTTTGTATTTTTAATGTATATAAATTATTATGAGTTAGGTATTAAAATACTCGTGTAGTGTGTTATTCACTAGTAAATCGTTGTTACCAACTGGAAAACATAATGGTTTTAGAAATTGTTAAAATCTAAAATTTTCATATTATCGTGATATTATTTTCAATAATATATTTTTATCTGATCGTATTGCCGTAAATTATCTACCCGTGACTTGAGTAACTAAGTAACAAAATTAACGGTCAAACAATACTACATAATAACCAATAAAATAACTGATAAAAGGACATCCGTTTATTCAGATCAATGTATATTACACTATATACTACGGAAACAGATCACATCTAAGTATGGAATACAGACTTCAGAAGTATCGAGTAATACAGATTTCTCAGATCAACTACAAGAGGAGAATGGCAGCGATGCATGTAAATTTATTCGAATCTCTCGAATGAGGTATGGACCATTCATTAATCATTTGTAGCAATACCATATGGCGAGTTTTAGTTTAATAAATTGTAATCGATTGGACGGTAGAATGCGCAAAAGAAAAGTAACAGTTTTTGGTAGGTGGACTATTAAACACGAGTGCAGAATTAAGACGTATTAAAATTCACTATTTAAAACTTCCAAAAATAATTTTAAAATGTATTTTAATTCATGTTGGAAATACTTCGAGAGTATTCAAATACTCGTGTTCAAATATTTCACAAGCGGATAACCGTTACAGATGCCTGGCTAGTGTACGAGTATAAGTCGCTGTATAATAATGTAATGAAACGACGTGTTACCGGAATGCCCAACCTATTTTAACATAACCTATCTATTCAGCGGAGAAAACCACATGTTTGCATAATATATAGGTACATGTGTGCCAATAAGTTCTATTAGTACAGGTCATAGAATTTTCCACTTCAACGTTGATACGATATTTTACACGATCGGCATTAAAACGACGGTATTACGAATATTCATGAAAACGTATGACCACATACCGTAAGTCCTTATTATGAATTTCTAAAACATTTTTTTTTTTTTTTTTTTCTTAACGTTTAATATACTTACAACTATTGTTAACTGGCGAGACCTGTTTTGGAATTTTTTCAGACCGTGTTTAATATTAAAAATATTGCGAGAGAAATGTTTCTACAACCTCTCATCATTTTTGATTTTATTTTCTGCATATAAATTAACAGATTTAAAAGTCGGAACTTTACCGTGTAATTATTTCGTGTTAAATGTAGATCAACCGAATTAAATATCATTCGTTTTTACTCATTTTAATTGTTATGGTATTCATAACAATATTGTATATACGTTCCAGGCAAAAATATTTCTACCCAATTTATCGTTTGTTTTTTAACTTATTTGTTCCGAATTAAATAATTAAAAACCTAACACAAAAAATATATAAAACGATTATTACATGATAAAATAATTACTGTACATAGTAGTTTTATCGTTTTACATTGAACACACCTGTACAGACAAGCCCAACAACTCTACAACCTACAAACACTTAATGTATAAATTAATGACATTTTAGTTTTTACTAAATATGCATAAGTAACAGTTAAGTAAAACGATAAAAATTATAATGAATGAAAAAAAAAAAAATAAAAGTTTCTATTTATTTTATTATTAATCATTATAATTCTAAAATAAAATACACTTAACCAGTTTTAAAAATGTGAAATTATCCCTGATTCAATTATAACGGTAAACATTAAACACATCTAACAATACTTAATAATTCATAGTAATTACTATAATTTAAATTTTTCTTGTATAACTATGCAGTACGTATTTTTCCGAGATAATAGAACAAAATCAATACGTTTATAGGCAAAAAGCAATATATTATACAAAACTAACAATGATGTCAATGATCATGACCACAAGTCAACAAAAATTGTATCGGATATATAATTTACTTATTTAATGTATTATATATACTGTTATTTAAACTGATACCTTTTAATTACCCATATTATTTAGTTATCTATTTTCTTAAATTGACGCTAGTCAATGAAGCTGACCAATAACCATCTTCATTGCAGAGTCATTATATTATGGTGTCAATAATTTCAGTAAATAATAAATATAGCGAACAAAAATAAAAATAATTATAATTTCAAATTAAAACAAGTGCCATCACATAAATTAGAAATTATCAAAATATAGTAAATGTATCTACTTATCATTTCATTTTTATAATTAATAATAATTCGAAATGTAAGTTATTGTTTATATAAAACTTAGTTGTATACAACAAAATAACTATGTATCAACAACATTTAACTTACGTACTTTTGTATTATTAATAAATATAATAGAGTACTTACTTTGTTGAGCCCATAGAGTCATATTTTTCAGACCCATCTGTAGTCTTAAACTGTCATGTTGACATTGAGAATTCTCTGATTTTATAATTGCATTTGGTAAAATTGGTATTATATTTGTGGGTCCTGTCAACGATGCGTTGACACTGACCAAGAATAACAAAAATAATGCAAAACAGGACACCATTTTATCAGTCAATAATATGAATTTCTGAAACAAAAATAAATTATTTATTATTCTAAAAATAGTTAAATAAGTATAGTTGAATTAATTTGTAAAAATATATTTGTTTTTCTGTTTTGAACTTGAGAGTTGAGTTAAATAATTTTATTAATTATATCGATCGTTGTACAGAACCTTTAAAACGTAGATTAATATTTTACACATTTATATATTTAGATTCATTTAAGTGTACATTTGTACAGTTGATAATTACACAGTTAATAAACTGTAAATTTATTTAAAATAAACTTGAATAATCTCAACCTGATAGTTTTTATCTTAAAAATAAAGTTCACTTAATATAATAATTTAAATTATTCATATTATCTAACATTTCATTAAAGTCGCCAGTAAAAAATTATTTACATTTAACGTTTGAAGAATAATACTTAAATCATAGTAATACTCGATGTCATTAAATAAAAATTTAAAAAAATATTTGTTTTTTCAAATAGATAATAAATAATTAATTTTTTAAATGCTTTGATGTCCATATTACGCGTACATTTTGTTTCTTAATTACCTATTTAGATGTACTGAGTAATTAGTTTATATACATTATTTTAATATTCACACTACAATAAGTAAAAAATGATCAATGAACACACAAAAATAATTCAAATCGAGAAAAGAAGGAAAAGTTTTTGATTTATAATTAAAATAGCAGTAGTGTAAGTAACAAATAAAACATGTTATTATAGTTCAATGACATAACTGTATTTAGTTATAATATATTTGTTACTAGTACCATAAATAGTTATTAACCGAGAAATGATACTATTAGAACTTTCTGGAATAAATTATTTCCATATCTTTGTAATTTAATTGTTTAAAAAAAAATTTAAATGGCTGATACAACATACTATTTACGTACACATCTACATACGATGATAATATTATAGGCTATACGTGTTCACGGCTTATTTAAATCATATATAGTGATAATTTTCGTGAATATTGCTATGTTACATTTAAAACTAATCATTTGATTAGTTTTTAAGAAAAATAATTTATGAAATCTTATCATTTGTTTTAAGATTTTAAGAAATTTTAAAATTTACAAATTTGTTGATTAAAAGTGAGTATTATAGGTAGTTATATCGGATCTTTTATTTCATTTTAATATTAAAATAAAATAAATAAATAAATTTGAGCACAACTTCTATAGTACTATGTGTTTCAATACAAAAATGCCTTAATTCGTCAATACATTTTGGAATGAGATAATAAGTGTTTACTGTCATAAGAAATTATTATTTTTCATAAAGCATTGTAAAATAGGTACCATATTATTCTAAAATAATGACTCGAACGTTTTGGCTTTAATATACCAGTTAATTAATCTTAATTCATCAACTAAAGTTTTCGTTTTCAAGTTTGTTGCAGATGTCCGATTGATAAAAAACCAATACATTTGATGAATATTAATGATAAAAATATATGGAACCCTATATGGTTGGATAACGTTTATCTAAGCATGTTATAAGGTAATCAACATTATTAATACTAAATGTATTACACAGTTTATGTCTTCTCCTTGATTATTATTATGTTTTGAACTTAGACAGAAAAATTGAGTTAGAAATCAATAATATTAAGTAGATAAGTACGAGTATGAACATTAAAAATAAAAGTCATTTTAATTTTTAATATATTTAATTTAAAAAAACAAAATTTTAAAAACGAACTTTTCAAAACTCGTGAACTAATCATTCTTCATTTTTAAACATACCTATTAAAAAGTTAACAAAAAAATTTTAATTCTGTTACATTTTACGTTTTTGTGACAAACAGAAAAAATTGATTTATTTTATAGGTAATGTCTATAATACAAAAGAAGACTCCTGAATATAATATATAATATTTAAGTCTAGGATTTACTAAGACTGTAAATATTTTATTATACGAGGTAACTTGATCACTATAAATTATTATTACAATAAAATCTTATTTTAATTTATAAATATTGTGACTTTATTATTATCTAAAAAAAAAAATTTAGAAAATATGTTTGTTTTCTTTTGCGCGACTATATCACATTTTTTATCTTGAAACTATAATTCGTAAATTTTAAATATCAATATTTTACAGTTCAAAATTTTTGTAATACAATTTTTGACTTGAATTTTGAAAAAATAAACTATGCAAAATGTATGAAGCTAAATAATAAGTAATATAAATTATGACAATTATTATGTGTATTAAATATAATATTATAGGTATTATAGATATTATACATCATAAAAAAATACATTTATTATTTATGTTTTTGTTTTTCATACTTCATATTATGTGAATCGATTTGCACAATTTAAGCTATTGAAATACACATATTTATTATTTAAATGACTTAGGATCTAAGTAAATGTATGGAATTTTTTATGACAGCAGTTCTATTAATTATAATAATATTATTCTAATATATAACTTGTTATCTATTCATAACTCATAAGTTTATGTTTTATTTTATTTTTGTACGTACTATTAATTTAGTAACGTTTTATACGTATTTATATATATATGCAATTTTAATCTAACAAAGCTTATATTTTGTTTTTTATTTCATATAATATCAATCCCAAGGTCAAAATACATATTTTCAAATTCTTGTTTAATATTTTTAGATAGTAACATGGCGTTAAAATTCTATTAACACGAATTATATATCATAAACAAATAATTGTTTTTTTCATTGAAATATATTGAATTATAATTTATTAATTTATTATAATTCAATAGTAAAATAGAAATACCGTTAAAAATTATACGATTGTCAATAAATTAAAAAATAAAAAGTTTTCTAATCACAATTTTAGGTAATTACTTTTATATTTGTTTAATAATTAGGTACATATTTTGGGTAATTTAGTGTTAGTTAATTAATCGGGTATCTATTCAAAAATTAGTCAAATACATAAATTATATTAAGGAATAAAAAAAAAAAAAATTTAAATTAATAATTAAATATATAATATTAATATTAATTTAAAATATAAATATTAAAATGAATTGACTAATTTTGATTTATTTTAAAATACTACTCTGGTTTAAAAAAAAAAAGTTGATTGTTAGATGTACCATCATACTCTATAATATTACTATATTTTATATAGATACCTATATTTTCCAAAGTATATTTTTAGTTAAATATTTATGATAAACATATTATATTGCTCACAATACCTATGAATTCCTATTTAATATTTCATATTTTACCATTTTTTTAAGTACATTTATTTTTGTATTTTTCATTTTATAATAATTAAAATACAAAAAGAATAAATAAATTGAAATAAGTATAAAGTACAGTTATTAAGCGTAACTTACTTAAAATTGTTTTCCTGTTTTACCACGTATCCTTATCTATGAGACCTCTGATCTGTCCACTAAGATGACTGGACTACGACTCACTGAAACTGGTTACGGTTCAATTATCAAGACCAAGTTCAAAAGAGTAATACCCCCACCTCAGTTGCTGTATTATTATTATTATTATTATTATCCTTATTATTTCCTATATATTAAGACTTAAGATTTAAAAAAATAAATATTTTATACAAATGACACAAATATAAAACTTAATATTTCACAAAATCCTTGAATAGAAATGATGAGAATAATTAAAAATATTTAATCCTCCTCTATATTATAATATATTTTTTATTATTTTATATCCTAAATAAATAAAGTAATGATTGTGTTGAAAAACGCGTAGTCAAGTGAATTAAGCTTACATACTCAATTGTAGTCACCATAATTTTCATACTAACAAAATCGTTAAGATTTATAACTCCTTTATTATTTAATGAAAATGTATAGCTACAGATTTAAAAATCTTTACAACGAAAGACAATATTTTCTTATTACAAAATTAAATTTTCGAAAAAATATACAAAATTTGTTTATAGATATTTCAAATTTAAAAGTTTACAACATTCGATAAAAAAAAAAAAAGTATTATTTTTAGGTCCTTGAAACATTTTTCTATCTTGTTAATAATATAAACTAATCTATAGTTAATAATATTATAATTTATAAATATGATAATGTAATACGAGTATATGCTAATTTTTTTTTCGCTATGGCTAAAATTAGTTCAAGTTATTGTAAAAATAAATACTCATAGCAATATAAATACATAATAAAGTATTTTTATGAATAGAGGCTAGCACACAATTTCCATTCAGAATCGTTTTTCGCATAAATTATACATACATTAGAATATTAAAATAGGCTTAAAAACATTCAGCCTTCAATAAAGTGTACTATAAACATTAGATAACTAAAAGGACCAATAGAAAAAAATATTTATTTATATAAAATCTGGTATTGTATTAACTCCAAGAAGAGTTTACATTCAAATTTTAGTGTGTGCAATATTATATATGTTAAAACAAATGTCTTGGAGTGCATTAAGTGAAAATCAAAGTACGAGTAAATTTGACATTGACAACTCCGAATTTTTTATGTATATGTAAATGATTTATCAATAAATTTCAATTCAACACATCTACTACAATAACTTACTCAATGACAAGAAACACTGTGTAAACGAGCGACTTTCCTGTTTAAAAAAAAAAAATTTCATCTCGTAATTTTTTAGCTCAGTAAACTATATTCAATAATAAACTAATATAATATACAATGATAAACAGATTGATCTTCATCGTTACATTCGTATAGTATCAACGAATTAAATGTATATGAATCAATTATTATGTTAAGTGGATATGAACCAGTTTATGGACTTCAATGTATTGTTTTTATTTTCCAGAAATATATTTAGAAATTATTTTAACGTTTTTAATATGATGGTTCCAAACAAAAATACGTAAGCATATTTAATCTTATCGTTAAGTACAAAAATATTTATAAAGTTGGTTGTGAATATTGCATTGATTTAAAAATATTGGTTTATCAGTATCTCAAGGATCCCATTTAATAGCGCACCAATATTATTCCTTGTATTTTTTTAAAATATTACATTTTGAAATTTTATTGCATTGATGTTAATAATTTGTAACAATCTAAAAATTTAATTCCAGAGGAGTCAAGAGATGTATTTATATTTTAGAAGAAGTTTACATAATATGTAGAACAATTCTGGGGGTTGAGGGCTGTCAATTTATTATGTCCTTTAATAATGTTATGTTCTCATTTTCTTCATTTTTTTTTTTTTATTTAGATAAAAAACATGTAGTATAGCTATAATTGATTGCTATGATTATAAATTCACATTTATTAATATATATGATAGCCAGTAGGGTTAGGTCTAATATGTGAATATGATGTGGAGAACATCTTTCTTTATTTATTTATCTTCACTTGCTACATACCTATTATCTAGAGATGAAAAAAAATTTTATTTTTGCTTATTCCAATTTAGATTTTTATAGACCAGAAAAATATATTACAAACAAAATAGGTTTATTTCGTCAATAAAATATAACTATATGCAATATAAATAGTTAGCTATACTTATTTGTTTGATTTTAATGCAAAAACGTAAATATTTACCATCAAATATAGTATTAATTATGTAACATTATAATATTAAAAATATGGTAACTGATGAAAAACAAATATACTTAAAATAGATTTTCAAGATTTTTCAATAATTTCAAAAATTGTTCAAAGTTTATAGGCATAGATTACCTATACCAATAAGTTCTAGATAAGTAATAATCATTTTTAAAAAATTAATTTATAATTATTATTTTTCTCTATATATCTTTCACAAATATTACTTTTTAATATTTAATATTATAATTTGTGTAAGTACTTAAAGTAAACACTTAATTCAATATTAATTCTGTTTCATATTTTTGTAAAAAAAAATTTAAAAACTTTTACTCTTAAAATAAATAATTTAATAACTCATAAACTATAATCATTCAAATTTAAATTTTTATAAGTACGTTAATTTCAAAAAATGAAGTCTATATTTCCGCAAGACATGTCTTAAGTAGAACAAAAAATCTCAAAACCTTAAAATATGTTCTTAAAGTGTACTTAAAAATTCCAAAAATCGTATTTTGAGTAACTGCATTATTATAAGTAAAGAATGGTGAATAATTAGCATGCTTGGTAAATCTCTCATTATAACATTATTTAATAATACTCTAAACATTTCAAACATTTATTTATAAAAATATATTATCTGTTTTTAATTAAAAAAGCAATTTTAAATTTAAATAAAATTGATAAGATTAAATATTAAGTTAACATTTCTAAGTCGTGAACCATATATTTTTTTATCTAACGTGCATATTAAAAGGATTTTTAAAACAATAATATTATTAATATTTACAGTGATAGAATATTTCTATAAACATCTATAAATTTAAAATGTTTATTCAAATAGATATAATAATACATATTATGTAGTTTAATAAAAAGAATACTGCAATAAATATTTATTGTACACAGTCAAGACATAAATTTAGTGTATGCCCATAATAAATACTAAAACAATGTCTCTATAAATTAATATTTAAACTATCTTATTTAAAATATAATTACAATACAAGTTATATAACCGTTTTACGTTTTCTTTTAATCAATTCTTAATTATTCTATATTTTTTTTTTTTTTTTTTGAAATTACACGTTTATTTTTAGCACTAACTTTTTTAATATCATATTACAAACAGAGTCCGAAAATAAAGTTTTAATATGAACTAAAAAATTTTAAGATAAACGCTATAATATGCCATAAAAACATGAAAAATAGCAAAAATTAAAATGTATTCATTTAAAATATATATATTAAAAGTATATGAACTCATATACTTATAAAAAAATTTAAATTTTTTTAAATTTATAGTTAGGTATAGATAGGAGGTACCTACCTATATTTTGTAATCCGTTATACTAAGTATTGTAGAGTATCATACCAGTAAAAGGATATGAATAATAATTATATAATGATTGTTTGTTTAAATTAAATAAACTGTAATGGAAATCTCTACTTACTATTCAAATATTCCTTTATTGTATAATGTATGCTTTAAATTACTTAATAATATAGACATTACTACGTGTTATGCCATACATTGCATTGACTTAAAAATACGATATTTGAAAAATAAGAAAATTAAAAATTAGAACTAAACAAAACTAACCTTGAAGGTATTCAAATTTTAAACAGGATTGGGCGTATTCATTCGTTCTTTTATATTAAGATTCCAAAATATTATTTAACATATTCTGAGTTGATTTATTATTATGTAATTCGTGCAGTTGCATGGTAATAATTTGATCAATATATTTGAAGTACTTATTCAAATAGATCATGAATTATTATATTAATTTTAATTTAAATAATTGAATTCCTACTATAACTTAACTATAGTTGAATAAAATAATGTCATATTATGTTTTAATATATTTATATGTTATAAGAGCAAATAACGTGACTATTATGTAGTTATTTTAAATTTATTTGTAGTGATGTTTAATATTTACTAACATTGTAAGTAATTTATATACTGTCATCAGTTATCACTAATGATAAATAAATTTCTGTTTAAAAATAAATACTTGGTGATTCATTTTACATAAGATACACATTATTTCAAAAGTTAATACACATTTTAAAAATATATTTTTTTTTTTACATAATTTTAAGTTATTAAAAAAAAAATTATTTTACTTTTTCCAACATTATAATTTTTATTTTTATTTTTTTTTAATGAAAATGTTCATTTATATTCTAAAAGAGAATATAATACTTTGATGTACAAATTGAATTTTGTAAGAGTAATTTATAAGTCATAACTCATAACTCATAAGTCATAAGTATTCAAATTGTAAAAAATGACTGTAATAAAAAATCTTTTTTCTGAAAATGTTATTTAATAATAACTTAAGATTATGTTAAAGTAATATTTTATTACATTTTTTTTTTTTTTTTTTGAAAATAATGTTATAAGTAGTAGGTTTTTACTAAAAAATATGAGTATTTGATATCAAATCAATGCCATCGCATAAGTTTAAATAAATAAGTGATATAGAACATTGATTGAAATAAAGATATTAACATCTTTTAGACTGAACACCAAATAAACAGTCGTTTCTATAATTCTAACAATAGTAATACTAATTATTTTAATATTATGGTAATATTGTATATTATTATTCATATTGCATACAGTTTTTAATTTTTGCTTATAGCATGAGAAAATTTAAAATTAATAATCTCAAGTAGTAGCTAAATATTCTCATGTTATGTAGGTATTTTCGTAAATCAAAATATTTATAATCTGAATAACAAATAAAATTAATTTCACTGAATTTGAATAAATATTCATTAGTTCAAAATGTCTGTAGCCACTAGCTTATTGTTTATTCTCTTTAAATAAACTTTATGATTTCTGCTCTAATTTATAGTCACTAAAAATTAAAATGAATACACATTTAATTATCATAATCTAGCTATTACACAAGTTAAGATAAAAGTACTTTTAATAAACAGGACTATATTCTTATAGGTTAGGTTAAGTTAGGTCGTATACTTTTCACACGTAGTATTTAGGAAAAATTCGCAGTTTATAAATATTTACTGATATACATCATACATTATACACAAAGTCAAAATAGTGCATTTTTCAACATGGTCAATGTAAATAATAAAAAAATTTACACAATTTAGAATTTAAGACAACGGTTTTTTTTCTAGATTTTAATTCACTAACTTTTGAATTAGATCTGATCAATCAAGTGTGTTAATTATTTCCCTTTAAGCAGATAAAGATAGAAGAACGAGTGAATTTAATATTTCTTGATGAAAGGACGTTCTTCTGGCGTTTTCAGTTAGTTCTAATTTTGAATTTGTTTTATACCCGTATTTAGGCAAGAGCTGAGCGCTCGCAAAAACGGAAAACCCGCGGTGTTTCTATAGTCAATGCTAATTTAATCATAATGATAAAGTGCTATTGACCAAATTTATCTTAAAACTTAATACTTAGCTTATTTTATCGATTAGAGAATAATCATAAATGCCATTACGATACGCGTGACTAACTATATTACATAAACAATAATATCATAAAATTTCACAGTGCCACTTAAATAATTAAATATCTACAGGAGTTTAAGGTCTCAAATAATATCGGCCCAGGGCTGTAGCCCCCTACCCCCTCCCCACAAGTTGGGCTCTGAAAATTAATATAGCTTACATTTTATTAGGTGTCCTATTAGCTCTTCTTATTTTATCCTATTAAATTATTATAATCTTTAAATTCCTTTTCTTTGCAATTAAAAATTTGATTTATGTATTATCAATTAAACTACTTACAATTGTCTATAATAAATAATAATGAATAACTGTGAACATTTTCACTAAATATATATTTATATTATCATTTTCGACACGATATAGTTTTGACATAAACATCTTGATCAATAATGTAATGTAAATTTAATAGCTACCTCCAAATTCTGTTTGTCATAATTTAAAATAAAAACGAGAGTACTCGTGTAAATATTTTTCCTAAGCATTTGAAGCTAAATTTTTTTTCAAAATTGGACATTTAAATAAAAAATACTGATTTTTCCTCTAACTATTTTAGTTATATTAATTGTTACCATTAGAAAAATATTAATCGTTGAGACTTGAAACTTTTTACGATTTTGACTATTACTGTTTAATAATTGAGTCTTCAAAATATTTAGACCAATTGTAATCTATTTATATCACAAATCTATTCACGTTATTCTACAATTCTACATACATAGGTTTTGACTTATAACTACTACAGGACCGGATCAAAAATATAATATAAATAATAACATAGCACTTCCAATCTCATCAAAATAACTACCTACATATAACTTAAATATTTAATTATAATAATAAATTTTTTTTTAAAAGGTGATTTTCCACTTATATTACGGTTACATTTCATATTTTCAAACATTTAGGTATAGAAAACATGTATGTATTATATATTATAAAATGTATATATTCATGTGATCATTTATGTGATATTTATTAATATTTAATTTATTTATACCTATAAAATATTTTAAGATATTGATTGACAATCGTCAACAATAGGTATAGTTGCTATTAAAATATCAAATAATACTCAAATAATTTGAGGTGTGTAAAAAATAATTTATTATCTATCTTTACAATAAAGTATAATAAAACAGAGTCCTCAATGTAATATTAATTAAGTTTAAGTGTATTATAAGTTAAATAATTTATTGTACAAAAAGTATTCATACAAATATAAGACATGAACATTTTTTGGCCAATTTTTTTTAAAACTTGTTAAGATTTTCAAGGTTTTTGTTTATAAAATTAGTTATTGTTAATATTAAGATCTGAAAATTAATTACGAACTTTGTTATATAATTATATTATATTAACCACACATATAATTACAACTATTATTAAAATTTTCGACAATTTTGGTATGATCAAGCATTTTCAGTTAAAATTTGTGTAAAACTAAATTTTCAAATCACTTATCTTATTTTTTATGATAATTATATTTATTTGGTTTGGTACAATATGTGGTGTATCAATAATTTACTAACTTTAAAATAAAAATAAATGGATGTATATAATTTTATTAATCTTAAAATAATGAAGGAAATGTTATGTCTGGGGATTAATCTGCGATTCTTTATCTTTGATTTGGCCCTGAATAACAATTATAACACATTAAGATATATTATTATAATAGTTAATATACATAAAATAAGATTTTTTTGCGGAAATTAAAGTAACCCAATCGAGTTAACTAATACAAAATACATTTTTTATAGCGATATTGACAAATTATAAATTATGCTTAAAAATAAAGGTTGGTATACCATATACCTTCAGAATCGTTTTATGTACTTAATAATTTATAATTGAATTCAAACTAAATACATTTATTATGCATTAACCTATAGTCAATGACAAGATGCACACCCAACCTAAAATACAGCTGAACGACTTGTCTGGTTTTTATTTTCTTATCCATTATTAATATTTCATATAAACTATAACACTGTTTGCTTATAGTTATACAGATACATAAATGATCATTATGTATGTACAAATATAGTCACAATAGTATCAGTAGGTATGTAGTATACAAAGTGGAAGCGATAATGATTTGATGTGTGTTGAAATACAAAAATCAATCATAATAAGTTACTGAGATGAAAAATCCTTCGACATCATATTTTTAATATTTTGGAGCCATGTAAATAGAGGTGAGGTAGTTTTCAGCCGAACAGTCTAAATGGATATTACGTCATAGGAAATAGATTATTTACTCGGAGAATATTAGATGTATGGATAGCGTAATATTTGCTTTAGACGACACGTCGAAACTAGAATAATAGAAAGCCTCAAAATAATATGCCATTCATAGAAATTTCAAAACTGGTAAAATGTATGTTTTAAGCTAATACTAAATTTTTACATTACAGAAATTACAATTTTTAATACAATCATAATCTTAATATGTTAATTTGATTTATTTAATATTTAAATTATTGTGTTGAAACCATTGACTGGTTTTTTAAATACATGCATAATGTATCCAATGTTATCTATTTTTATAACATAAAGGTGAAATACTCATTAAAAAATAAAAAAAATACAAAGATATTAATTTATAATATGTATTTTTTTAGTGAAAAAAAGTAACAATTTTGCCACAACATTCGTGAAATTTAAATAAAATAAAAAGATGATCCCGAAATGATGTCCAAATAATACGAAAAAATAATTTCTACGTAATACTTTTAACGTCTTCAATATTTTAATAAAAGTGAAATACATAAGTAAATATAAATATTTATTTACAAACTAGTAGATATCAAAATACACATTTTATACATCTTTATACATTGTTTAGACATTAGACAAGTAACTTATTATAAATATTATATCAGCAATATTATAACAGTGTTCCACACGTTAAAACTAATAGAGTATATAAAGATAATATCATGATAATTGTATAGTGATGATCAGCTATGATCATAGTAATGTTTCTTTCATTATACTCTTGGACTATACTATTTTTTTATTATTATTTATTATAATTTATCAAGTTTTTAATTCCTTATAAAAAGCAAAAATGTATAATATTTGTTCTCGAGATTGAGAAAGCCTACTAGGAAAAATATCTACCTAAGTTTTTGCTTTGTAATTTATAATTTATTTCCAATTTAATACATCACAATCTGTGCTCATAGAATTATATGCATGACTGCTTTGTCTGCATAATTTACAAGGTGATTCTCCAAGCATGCTCACGTTTTTTTCTTCAATAATGCAGTTATTTAAAAATCTGATTTTTGGAATTTATTAATATCTATAAAATTTAAAGACCACATTTTCAAATACTTTAAAATTGTTGGTACTGCTTAAGTAAGGTCCTATGAAGATAAAAACTTCTGTTTTTCAAAGAAGACGTCTATTTCCTATTGTAAATTACTTAGGTACCGGATAATTTAAAAAAAAATGTTGATGTATTAAAATCAAAATTCAAACAAATCATTTTTGAATTATTTAATCTCATATACTAAGAATTTTAGATTAATAATGATTTTAGAAAATTTTGAAGTTATATGGTAATATGATAATTTTAATAATTTATATTTTATTTATAATATATATTTATGTTAATCTATTTATATATAAATATAGTATTAAAAATGGTTCAAGTATAATATACACTAAATCAAATATTACATTTGTTTTATATTTTTTATAAAGTTATTTTCAAGGACATTTTTCCTTAGTTTAATCATAGGTTAGGTTAGGTATCAATAATTTCTTGTTTAAACTTTAATTTTAATATATAAAGTTTCTCAGTAAATATATCTTCTAAATAATTTTAAACAAAAAAGTAGGTTGTAATATTTTAAAAAAAAAAAGAAGTTTATATCGCACTACACAATCCTTAAGAACTACAGAAACTTTTAAAAATTTTTGAAATTGGTCTTTTTGTTTATTTGAAAATCTTAAATATCAGATTCCAGAATTTAATTTGTTTGAGTAATATAGAGTGGTAATTCAATCAAATAAAAAATTTTAATTTCCATTTTGAACCAAATTATTTCATCTATTATCTATTATAAATATTTTTACTACTTATGAATTTATGACTTATAGTTAAGTAAAATTAATATTCTTTTTAGCAACTATTAATATTTTTATAATCTTAGTACCTATATTTATAATTGTGTTACTTATTTTTATTATACTAATCGCATTAATTTGTATATTAATAAATAAATAATAGAAACATAAAACTACTAAAACATAATATTAAATTAAATATCAAATTTATATTATTGTACATAATATAGGTAATCAATACATTCATTTTCTTTGTTCTTCTCTTTTGTTTTACTCAGTGTTATGTAATACATAATTATTTATTTAGTGTAAGCTAGTGACCTTGCTTATGATTGCTAACTTTAATAATAATAAAAAAAAATAATTACAAAATTGAAAATTAAGCAAATAAAATAGATATAATGAAAAAAAGTATAATTTTTGTCTATTTATTTATTTTATTTTATGAATTAACGCCTAATGGCTTTTACAATGGTAATAAAAATAAGTAGATACATAATATGGTAATTATAGCAGTCAACAACATAAAAAGTTAGTTTAACAGAAAGAAAGAAGTAAAGCAAGGAAAATATTTAGTATAACCATATAGGTTAATTTAAATAACTTCATACCGAGACATTCGGGCTAAGTAATAAAGACAAGTATGAATAAAGAATAAAGAACAAAATTTCATAAGCATTCATGGACATAAACGACAATAACTATTTAATAACATATCTCGATGACCATCTAATTTAAAACAACATTTACTTGATTTTCTAACGATAACTCATTATTATGAAAAACAACCGGTTAGTATAGAATTATTATTTATAAGCTATTGTCCAATGAACTGTTATCTAAAATATTAATGAATACTAAATATCATATAATTAAGGATTACTAAATTTAAAAAAAAAGTACATTGTATACAAACGATATAAGTGTGATTAAATAAATTGTACAAATTATGCATATTTTTATATTACATGTATAAACATAATTAGTGTAGATAATAATATATATTCATGTATATTTAAGCTATAATTTGTTAAGCTTATTTAAGAAAACATTAAAATCAAAGCTAATACCAAGGAACAGAAATAAATAATATATGCCCAAAATATCTATTAAAAATCATAAAAAGTTTAAAAAGGTTCATTTTCTTATAAAAGTAATAACAACGAGTGCATTTATTAAAAATTGAATAAATGAAAATCGAATCATTATAATTATGATTAGTTTATAAACTAAACGATCATCCTACAAACAACATAAGGTTGAAATTTAAACATTATTTATATAATGAAATCTTTTATGATCTTCAATATTATAAAGTTGTAGTGAACACCAAAAATTAATGATTTTGATCTATTTCAAGTTACAATAACATAATTAAATTTAAAAAATACTACCTAATTTTACTGAATACCTAAAACATTACAATAGGTAGGTATAGAAATACTGAATTGAAAGTATTAGGCGAAATAGATAGACAATATAATATACGTTATTGAAATTAAATTTCAAAATACTTAAAAATTAAAACACATGCTTGAATAAATTATAAAGGTTACACAATAAAAATGCAGCACTGAATTTACCTAAGGTACAAAGGTTTCATCATAACAAGGCTCGCGAAATTTAGTAGACTTCTAAGGTTTATTAGCTTGTAGCCATAATAATTTAATTTCTTAGAAATATAAAAAAATAATTAAAATTGCTAAAACGAGATTTACTAAGAAATATTGTCATTACTATAGGCTATAGAATAAAAAACAATTTCATCTAAAAACTTGACGATAAAACTTAGTTAGTAGCTATGTTGCTATTAAAATCCGAAAAATATATTATCAAAATATCGTTGTAGGTAATATAATTTAAAACAGATTATAAAAGGCTCAGATCTAAAAATTTCTAAGCTTATTTTTAATTTTTTTATACTATAGATTTAATTATTGATATCCTGCATGCAGACTGTGATTCGACTTTAATAATAACAATTTATTTCATTTAAAAAAAAAGTAGTTCTTAACTAAAAAATTCTAGATCAACAAAATTTACAAATTAGTTATTTAATAGTAATCAAAATAAAACATTTTGATTTTTAATAAAAAATTCGTCATGTATGTTATATGTAATATTTTATGTATATTTAGATTTAGATGTATCACAAATTAAAAGTTATATCTGCAGTATTATTTTCTTTATTTTTAAATGCTTCTATTGAATATGAAGTTAGTATATAGACTTAATTTTAATTAATCAATCAATTATTATTTTAATGTTTCATGACTCGTGGTTTTTTATTAATAGTCTAAATTTTTAAAAATATTATGAGTATTTTTTAATTATATTTTCGATAAAAAAAAGATACCATAAATTATTAATTTACAATGTAGGTACCAATCTTTCACTCTTTCAGTATATAATGAACACTGCTTATAACACTAATTTTGAGACCAGCATATAATAAGTCTTATAACTAAATGGATTTTATATACAAAGTGGAGAAGAACAAAATTTTTTAACAATTATTAATTTATTGCATTTTGCATTTACTACATATTACTAAATAAATATAATAATATATACAATATACATATTACTAAACTTTTAATATTATTTTAACGTATTATAAATAAAATAAAATAATATGTAGTTAACGAAATTTAATACAATTTTAATTTGATATTTTTTTTAATTTATAATTTAATTAATAATCATTATAATATAATTTAATGAAAGGAACATTTTTTTTATTGTTATTATAATTACCATGAATATAAAGAAAGAAGAAACATATTTTATTTTTTTCATGTTAGTCAAGAGTTGTAAAAAAAAAAAGGTCAAAGTCGGAGCAACTTGCTGAATTTTCAGGTTATTTTTATATTGCAAATAAATAACAATCAATTAAATGTCTCGTCATTTTTCAAATTTTTAACTTTTTTTCAGTAAAATATATAATTACCATAAATTAATTTATAAACTCAATAGCTTAACATATTTTGTCATCTAAAAATATTAAATTAGCTAAGTTTAAAAAGTACCTAATTATATTTGGTTAAGAAAACGTTTTGCATCAACTCAACCCATTTTTTAATTTTTAGTTACGCCAAATTATATTCAAATATATTATTAGTTTATATTTATTGATTTGTATTGAATTATGTTCTAATATTCCAAAAATGGAGTTACTGAACATTTTGGACATTTCTTATATAATTTTTAAAAACAAATTTATTTCTAAATTTTAACCAAAAAAGTTTATTTTCTATCATTTTTTTTTTTTTTTTTGTTTATACGAAATTTGAGTCCTATAAACGAAATGGTGAGTCTTATAACCGAATTTTTCATAATATATTTGGGTACGTTTGGACCATTACATACGATTTTAAGTTTATCAAGTGACTGAACCTTATATCCGTGAGTCTTAAAAGCGGCTTCCACTGTATTATATTAATAATATGATATTCGATATATTAGGTATATACAATATATTATACCTAGAATAGAAGATTCAATAGAATTCCATAAAATAGATACCACAATAGAATTAATAGAATATTGTGTCTCAAATGATCAACGTATAAATAAAATTGATAAAATTGCTTCAATAATTTAAGAGGTACATTTAACTTTTGACGACGTAGATTTTTTCCAAGTATATTGCTATAATGTACTTGAAATTGAATATTTCATATTATTGAATATTCAATACGGTTAACTTTTATGTGTAGCATTCATCAATAAAAATATTATTATATTATAATACTCAAAATATAGATTCATGGTAGGTATACTGGTTCCAACAATCATAATATTAATATAATTATTAATTACTAAACAAAACTCTATAGAAATTCAATATTTAAGTACAACATGTGATTGGGAATTACACACTCTTTTTCACAGTCATTGATCTTCATATTAATAATATCAAACATAAAATAGAACCTAGAACCATACATTTGTCAACATATTTTGTAAAAATCTGAATCATATAATACCTACATGTATTTTTTACATAAATACAGTTGGTGTATCTGTTGGGGGAGAAGGCATTTTCAAAACACAAAATACTCCTGTGACTATGACACTGCATTTATATTAGTGCCTTAGTTAACTCTCCAGTACTAATAGCTAATGACATTTGATATTAACATGTGCTCTTGGCTCTTTTCTAAAAATAATAAAATGTAATTTATAAATTATTCTAAATATTAAAAAACAATATACCACAAAAAGAGGGGGGGAAATTCCTATTTTTCCCTGATAATTATCACAAAAATCACATTGCTTTTCTGTACTAGACTTGAAACAAAAAAAAAACATTTTGTCTTATTTAAGAATTAGATAGATTCTTTTACGGATATAACCAATAAAATAATTGTTAAAAAAAAAAGTAAAAATAAAACGAGAAATTTATTTTAATATTCTACATTTTTGTAGTGATTTATATGAAGTATAAGATATCAATAAATTAACTCACAACTTATTATGTAAAAAAAAAATATCCAATTTTATTGTACACTTCATAATTTATACAGTTACATAAAATCTTAAAAAAAAAGAGAGATAAATGAAGAATGCAAAATATCATTAGTGGTTGCACACCAAAGTTATAAATATATCTATTACATATTTGAAATATTTTGTCATGTTCTGATTTTAAAGTGATAATTGCTATAGTAAATTTGTTACACAGATTATTGTTAAACGATTGATGATCATAAGGATAAGTTAATAACTATTTATACTAAATATTACGCCAGTAAATTAATTTTTACACGATAAAATGTAAAAATTATATAAAAGTTAGATTAGGTTGTTTACTTAACTTATCATAGAATAATATACATAAATGTATATAAAGATAAAAAATAATATCATCTTACAAAATACCAATTAGATATGTCTCCGATTTTAATGAAAATAAATATAGAATACATTATAATATAAATATCAAATAAAATAGTTAAATTCCTTGAGTGAATAACTTGAATTCTTTGACCTACTTTTTAATCAAATTAATTTTAAAAATAACATTATTTTTTTATTTTATATTGTATCACAAGTTTATTAAATAAAAACATTTTATTGAGTAAAAATCAAGTATATTTAAAAAACTGTTTGATAAGGATATCATAAAAATATAGTAAAAAATGTATTTATGTACACTAAAATTTAAATAAATTATTTGTTTTATAATAATTTCAATATTAATAAGTCAACTTTTAATAATAATTATATGCTACCTGTGAGATTTCTTTTATATTTTTTTAAAAAACACAAAAATCAAACATATTTTTTTATAGAATACGAAATGCAACCATTAATAAAAACCAAACCAACTTTAATAAAGCTGATTATTACATTTCACCATCATTAAAATTTTAATATCCAAAAAGTATAAAATAATATCATTCTAATTAAGTAAATTTGATAGTAATAATTTATCATGTATAATATATATATATTTATTTACTATATTAATAAATTATGCTTCAAAATGTTTCAGCGAATCGTTGATAAAAATTAAAACCTCTAACAAAAATGATTTAATATTGTAAGATTAATGATAACAAGTAGGTACCTTAAAACAAGTCATTTTTGTAACCGGATACTTTATTTAATAACTAATTACTTAGCATGTATCAATAAAAAAATAACTATCACCACATAGTAATTTCTTAGTGGTTAAAGTAGGCACACTATATCAGGAGCGTCATTTGGGGAAGGATCAGGGTGTGCGGTTGCACTCTTTACTTTTAAAATAGTACTAATTGGCCTTCGCCCTGTTGAGATAATGTTCAAAATTAAATCTTCTTAAATTGTATTTTAATGTTTATAATGACATTAATCAATATTGTTATACAGTCAATTATTATAATTGTTAATTATTTATTATATTTTAGTTTTTAAATTGATTTTTACTATTTATATAGATGCAATGATTCGATCCATGCGGTGTATTAAAATAATTGAAAGCAGAATAATATTTTTATTTGACCTGATAAAATTTAAAAATGA
Organism: Melanaphis sacchari; assembly: GCF_002803265.2. Classification (NCBI taxonomy): domain Eukaryota; kingdom Metazoa; phylum Arthropoda; class Insecta; order Hemiptera; family Aphididae; genus Melanaphis; species Melanaphis sacchari. The sequence continues at coordinate 4,487,119 of NW_020270976.1, read as the reverse complement.
CCTGCTTGAAACCTCGTACACCAAAAAAAAAAAAATCTGAAATGACGCCCTTGCACTATATTAGTATTTTGTTTACTTATTACTAACTGTACTAGTACATTATCATAAAAACACCTACTAAATATAATATTATAGTAATTTAATTTTCTATTGCAGACGTGTTTTCAACAATTTCGATAGAACTTAAAATAACATACCATCGCTGTAGCCGTGACTGACTCTTGAGGCTATTATGCGATGTACCTATACAGATTACACATTTACAGATAGGTACGAGACATAAATATTATTTTAAAACATAGTAGGTACATATGAAGAAAATCATATTGTATGAAAACGATAATAGTGTCACATTGGGATTTGATATGACGTGTGTATTACTAATATAAACTTCAGAAAATATTGCGTGGGACTCGTAGATTGAGGTATTATGTTATCCCGGTAGAACAAAATATAATATTATGAGAGTACGGTTGGCTAATTCTGTACACGATGGTGAGTAATTGTCTCGAAAACCCAGGGAAGCGTCAAGGCTCCCATGCTGTACAGTCTACACTGCATATAACCTATCCAACTAATATTCGGATTGTGGAAGGGAGATTTATAAAGTTTAATATAATGCACGTATATACAATAGTGTGATATTTACGTAAAACATAAATCGCGGCTCGTCGTTAAATTCAATTATTTCGAATCAGCAAGCTGTTGGTGCGATTTATACAGTTTTCTTCATAATATTTACGATAAGAACTTTATTTTAATAATCTTGTTCTATACTTTACTAGTAGCTCTGTGATAGTTCAGAGTAGAACAAGTGATCAACGTAGTTAATAATGAAAAATATTATAAATATACCTAACACCATGTTTATTTCTTTACTTATATTCGTGTCATTGACGGATGTTTTCGGTTATTATTTAGCTGATTTGACCATATCAAACCCGCTCGAACAACCAGAATATATTTACAAAAAGTGTTTGTCGATGAACAAAGTTGTCTACGAAGATCGTTGTTGGGACTTGTTGACTAAAGGACCGTGCGATGAGGGTTAGTGACAAAACACGTTTTTTTTCTCTTTATAACACGCTTAACTATACTTGTTTCTTAAATTTATAATAAATAATACTAATTAAAAAAAGTATAAAATAAAAAAATTGGTTACCTTAATAAAAAAATTAAACGAGTTACAATATGGAGTAACATGTAGATAATATATTTCCGTAAATTTTTTTCATATGTTATTTAAATTTTAAAAAATAAACAATAGATATTATTTGATGAAATTTCTATATGAAAAATAACATAAAATAACTAACATTTTTAATTTGTTTAAAAAATCTTGAAAATTTTCAATTAAAAAAATATATATTTTGTTTAAATAAAAAAATATATGTATTTACTATAAAAATAAGATCGATTAATACCATTAGTTATTTACCTTCTTCTTATCACTTCCTATCAAAATATTGACACATTGTAAACAAATTAGTATTTACTTTATTTAATCATACTAAGATTAAAAATAATATAAACAACATAGATATATTAATGATAATAATATATAGTCTATAAAATTGTATTAGTTATAACATTGATTCTATAATCAATGGTTATAACTTAAATATAATACATGGCTATTACAATTAAATTATTTATTAGTTGATACTAAAAAATAGGTATGATAAGAATACACAATATTTAATATTTATATTTTAACTTATTAATACCTATATACTGCATAATTATTTAATTTATACAATATTATTTTATAATGCATAAAATAAACAAATAAATTGTACGAAAAATTTTATTAGAATAATTTGTTTGTTTTTAAAATTGATAACTAATTAACAAAAATATTCACCACTGAAATTTGACTTGTTATAAACACAGTCTTTAGCTAAAATCTAACCTATTTAACGTATTAAAATTTATAGTTAAATGAATTAATTAATTTCTATTTGATATAGTTGTGACTTGTGATTAATTTAAATTTACCCACGTAAAATACATAGATTATGTTTTGTGAAAAAGATAAGCACATGATTTAACAATTATGCAATTAAAATAGCTGAGACCTTGAATATTTCCTGAGTTCCAGACAATTAAAACACTTAAAAACATAAGAATATGGAACCTAAAAATATAAATCTTAGATAATTGTTATTACCACAGCCATTAAAATAGTTTAAAAACGTTAAATTAAATGTGTAAAATATTTAATAATTATTTCCTAAAACTAAATAAAATATATTTATCATCTATTAAAATGTTAAATTGCATTAAATTAAATTTTATAAGTAGGTACATAATACATTAATACACAGTCATGATACATTTTACTAAGAACAATAAGAATAAATTAAATAATTATACTACCTACATACGTATTTATTAAATTTAGATAATAAATTTTATTATTTTAGTCATTTTAATAATAAACATACAAAGTTTGATAATATAAATTGAAAATTCGTTAGAAATGATTCATTAAACTATTTAAAATAAATTTTGTATTTATCTTAAAATGATAAAATTTATCTTAACATTTAAAGTTATAATTATCTGTCCAGAATAATGTATTGTGATACAAAGTCTAAAAACAACTAGTGTACATACTTAATCATTACTCATTATACGAAAATTACATAACTACTGTAATATTAAAGGTAATCCATGTACATTAACCATTCAATTTACAGTACAGTAAAAACTTTAAAATTGCACGTGCATGCCCGTAACTGTAAATGCGTATTCGTCGTAATCCTAATTTTAACATAGTTCAAGGATATTGTTTTTGCCGATACAAAACTATAAAGTATAAAGCGAATTCCATGTAACGTAAGGATACGTGAAAATAAATAATCAAGAACTTAAGAGCTTACGCATCAATAAGTAATTTATAATTGTACCTTGGTTCTTGAACAATTTCCGCCAATAAATAATTAGGTATACAATATTATACTACCTACTACAAGAGAATCCAAAGAGAATGCGCCTATTATTTACTCTTATTTTTTAATTCTAATTTATAACTCATGTTATTAAAACTACCGGATAATTAATTATGTAAGCCGCGGTTTGTAGTGTATAGTCAGAAAATATTAAATAACATTACGTTTTTGTTGTTTTTAATTCAACAAAATACAATGTTCACTTTTTAAAAAATATGATCAAATGGTTGATAGGTAATTAAATTCAATAAATGTATAAAGTTTTAATATTTTGAACATACTCAAACTCCCAAGTCTATTTAATATACCTGTGTATACTTAAAGGGTGACAGAACTGTAATTTATGAACATACGTACTTGTATCAAATTCTTGTATTGTTATAAATCATATTAATTAAAGCTTTGCGAAATAAAACTTTTAAACGCTATTAAATATGCTTAAATATTAAAATCTACAAGGATTTAATATCGATCAAATCAATTTTTTATAATTATTTAAATTGTAAAACTATTATTTTTAAGAACCATGTTTAAAAATTGTACAAAATAACTGTTATTACTATTATACTATTATTCATTTTATTATTTATGCGTAGATATTTATGTTGAATAATAAAAAAATATTTCAAATTTCTTCTTGAAGAATGTTATTTACGAAAAATAAAACTCGTTATTTTATGGTTATTACAAAGTAAGTTAACTTTATTACAACGATATTTTTTAGCTAAAATATTTTGATTGTTTTAAAATTTAAATTTAATACTTAATAAATAATAATAACTTGAAGTTTAGAAATTGTTTTTATTTAATTATTCTCATAAAGTTATTTTTATTCTAAGAAGTGTTCTTTTTTATTTAAAATTATATTTGAAGTATTTATAATTAAATAACTCAGTGCGTTTCAATAGATCTAAATAATACACACACATTTCAAAAACAAATTTTTTTCTTGGTATCTTAAAAAACATTAAAGTATTTATTTTTAATTGTTCTACCTAGTCATAAATTATATATAATAAAGATACAGTTAAATCTTTATCAAATATTTGTTTGATTTGTTTACACATTTATATCTTTAATACATGTAGATGAAATATTAATAAACGTTTGTTATATATTATGTCAATATGATTATAAAATGTAGATCAAAGAAACGATACTTTTGTATGTTATATTTTTTACATGAACTATTTTGTTTAATCGCTATACACTCGTTAACCCAAAACTTTATTTATATTATTATTTTATTATCTTTCATAACTGTATGATTTAAGATTACTTACTATAATTTAATCTTAGAACCACAGTTTAATTTAAACTATGTTCGACGATTATTATCTAATATACATTTCTAATTAACCATAGATTCACATTGAGTAAAACTATACATCGCACTGAATAAAAATAATTAAATAATATTATGACTTTAATTAAATACACGCAATATAAATTGTAATAAAGGCACAGTATAAATTAAAAATCTGTTCGAAGCATAACCATTTTTAACTAAAGTTATATCAATATAGATTCTTTAAGAGTCAAAGGGTGTTTATATAGCTAATATTTTAACTTTGTGCTTCTATTTGATAGCCCATGCATGAATTTGATAATGGCTCGTGATAATCAAAAATCTTATTATTTATTTAAATGGTTGACATTGATTATGTAGTATATTACTATAATAATAAATAGAAATGTGATTTTGAACAATTTAAACAAACTTAAAAAAAAAAAAAAATGGTTGAAAAAACCAAATAATTATAAATACAATTACTAGGATTACTTTTATGATTTGCTCTCATAATCCTAAACATATTTTGATGTGAACAAATTAAAACAAATACCAATAATAATTGGTTTTATTTTTTTTTTTTTTTATTTACATAAAGGCTTCAATAACAATGATTATTAGCCTATGATTACAAAATGTTGTAGTTTTACAATATAAAAGGAAACATTATTTAATTATTTTAGGCGAAAAATGTATAGAAGGAAAAATTAAAAAATTAAAATATATAATATTTACAGTTTTTTATCTAAATCTATTTTTTTGAAAAATTTAAAAATATTGCCGGAGTTTTGCTGACTGAGGGCTTCTTCAAGTGATCTTGGATTATTATAATTGGTTTTATAATAACTTTTAAGAATTCTTTAAGCCAATTAAACCAATAGGTAAGTAAGTTAGATTTGTTAGTCATTTTTGTTTACATCAAAATGTCCAAAATTTCAAAAGTGGAAATCATTAAACTAATCATTGTGATTTATATTATACCTTATACGCGGATATTTTAACTAAAGTAAAACAGAAAACAATTGAAAAATCAATTAATTTTAAGCCGAACAAAGTCAAGTAATATTGCTTGTTATTATAAACTATTTAATATTTAGGTTAGGTAAGTAATTTTTATTGAATTCCGAAAGATTAAAATAATAAATAAATGAGGCCCACGTCAAAAAATTACCCAACCTAACCATTTGCCTACCCGTTGATCTATAGGTATAATTCAGCCACCGTAATTGCAGAAGAGTGATTTTTAGCAAAATTTGTTAAACCGATTTACTTTTAAAAATTATTAACAAATAACACAATATATATTATTATCAAATTTTAATAACACTATATCGATATATTATTCATAATGCGTTATTATAAAATAGTGTATGTATAGGACAGTGGTTGGTATTGGACAAAGTGTCAGACGAAATGCAATTGCAGGAGCCGCGTCCGTTGAGGGCCAAATGCAAGAAACGTCGGTGCAGTGAATCAGACGTGTACTGGCCACGTGACGGATTTTGCCACAACAAACAAATGGCTCATCGTGATCGGCTGTGCGCCAGCGCTAACACCGTGTTGACTATCGACGAGTACGGCAACGGGTTTTGCAAATGTCGCGATGGTGACAAAGTCCCTTACGTACGCGTCTTCAGTTCCACCAATGATGACTACGACTCGCAGCCGTGCTATCCAGTGTACTCAAAGGGTCCGTGTCCCAGAAATCATGTGCTAACGCCCTATGGAGCTAGGCAAGTACAATGACTATTAAAATACGTACAGTATAAGTATTAACGGTCAATTTGAGTCTTTTATTTTATTTCCTGCTCTCAGGTATACCTACCTACTAGATTGTCTGACTTTGAAAAGTAATATATTATCAGGGATGATAAACAGTGATAAAAAAAAAAATGAATATTTTTAGAAATTATCTGTAGTTAAAAATTTGAACGAACGAGTTTTAAAATTTATATTTCTTACTATAAAAAGACTAATTTCTATATTAAATTATTATTTTCGCAAACTAATTTTTAACAAACTAAATTAAAAATCTGGAAACTTTAAAAAACCAACATACACTCTAATTTAATTAATTTTAATATTTAAGCAATTTAATTTTAACTAAAAACTATTGTCGAAAAAATGACTAACTTTCCCAGCTTTGATATTAATATAAATAATAAGTGGTATAATATGTACTTTTAGTTGAGCAAATATAAGCAATCCAATTGTATAAAAAAATATTATTTTACATTAGCCAAACTCAATAAATCTCAACAAAAAAAATTCTTATTTCGAGATCAGCTGTATAAATAATAATTTTACTCGAATAAATAATATCTTGTTATTAATGTTATTATACGTATATGAAATCGTTTGCAAGAATTATTTGTATAATTTGCACATTTTATGAGTAATTAACTATTGTTATAAATGCCATATTAAGGAGTTAAAACTTTAAAAAAGTGAAGTTTGATATCTAAAACATAATTAAGTTAATAGGTCAGATCAAATCAATCAAGTCTTAACAGTAACCAAACATTTGCTGAGCTAAATTAACTTCATCGGTTATAAATAAAAAATATTAACGTGGATAAGTGTTAATTTTGGCTAAATCAATAGAACTTATAATATATTATTATAATTGATCTATAGTACCTATACAGTATACATAGTATATTCGCATGGTGAATGTCCTCAAATTGATTGGTACAACAATGTGTTAGATTAATGACCTTTGGGAAATACACAAACGATACACTCCTAAGCTTAATTTGTCTTATATGTATATTATAAATTATAATACTATACCGTGTAACATAATGCCATAATATATATTAATACTCTGCCTTCTTTAAATCCAACACATGATTTATAAAATATATAAACCATTTATTTCAAAAACAATTATTATATACGCTTGGTTTATTATATTCCAATTTTAACTACCTACATGTCTATATGCAAATTGTTTTACCATAAACTGTACTATTATTTCCGAAGTGAAGAAAATACACATTTCATATAACCATCGAGCTAAATTTTTAATTAATTTTAAAATATAACTACATGTCTACATATTTGTTGGTATTAATTTTCAACACTTTTATACGCTAATACACTTTAATTTCTTGTTGAATATTTTCTGTACATTTATCAATACGCTCTTAAAATATTTGTGTTTCAAACATCAGTCATGGTAAACTCCGCGAATATGTTCGTAATGTCGCCTACTTTGTAACGTACCTACATGATAATATTGTACAAAACGTACACTATTAAAAAATAAATCGATACTTGATAGCTATACTAATAGTCGAATTTATACATACGAATAATTATTAATATATATATATATATCCAGAGTTAGTATTTATTGTAGCTAAAAATATTTTTATTGTTATTTTGAAGGAACCGGTTATCAAAAAAATTAATTTCGATAATTCTAAATTCACTTATTTTCAGTCAAGGCCACTCTACGTTCTTTGTCCACACGGTTTTTTTGTTTTAAAATAAAAAATGTACTTTATTTATACCATATAAGAACTTTTCCTGGTACGACTAATAATAATAATATAAAAAAAAACAATTACACAGCTATGCAATACAAATCTGCAGTATCGGCAAAGGAATTCCTGGTTGCTTCGTTGGGATCAATAAAATCATTTAAAAAACAAATAATAACAAGCCCATTTTTTTTCTATGCTCGAGAGATTTTGGCTAGATATTATTTTTTATCTCGACGGTTATGGGGTTGGAGGTTAGGCGTGTGTGTTGCCACGTTCCGCGGGTGATCACCTATCCGGGAATTACCAACTACATACAATAAACCCATTTACAGTGAATTTGATAATATTTCAATAAACACCATTTATACAACAACACTATAGTCTATAATGTCGTTTTTTTTTAAAAAAAAAATTTACGTATATACATATATATAAATATAAAAAAATCCTTTTCACGTCTATTTTATATTAATTAATTAATGCGTTTAGAATGTTTAGATACGGCGTCTGCGCGGAGGACGATTGCGCCGAGGAACGCCGCCTGGCCCGCGATTCGCCGTCGTCGTCGTCGCCGATGTCGCGGCGGTCCGGTGCACAGGAACAGCGCCCGCAGCCGACCTACTCGCTCGCCCGCTGGACCGACGGACAGTGCTACGAGCTGGGCACGCGCGGCCCGTGCACCGGCCGCGAACAGTTCGCAGTGCTCCGGGCCACGGCGCGGCCGGGTTGCGCCAGGCTGTCTGTCGAGCTGACGGTACTGCCCGAGACCACGGACGGATGCGAGACCGACCACTGGGGAGATTGCGTGGAAGGGGTAGAAGTGTGGACGTCGTCGGACGAGCTGAGAGACGCGTTGCTCCAGAGCGCCAATAGGTACAGTCAAAAGACGCAAATGGCGCGAGCAAACCCGCCCGCGGTTCCCCGTCCCCGTCGTCTGTAGGTCGCGGTGCTATAGCCGTCGGCGCGCACAGGCGTTATCCCTGCCCCGCAAACCGCGTGACCCCCCCCCACAACCAAGCGGGCGGCGGGTTTAAGATATTGTCCGAAAGTGGAAGGGGAGAGAGGATATCGGAAGTCGAGCGTTATACGATGGGTCGTTGGATAGGTAAAAAAAAAAAAAAAACGATTTCCCACCACAGACTACATTATTATTATTGTTATTATTATTATTATTATTATTATTATTATATTCTACAACGAAAACGAATTTAATTTTTAATTTTTTAACTCGATTGATTTACGCACGTACACTGTTAATAATTAATAAATTTATTACATTATTATTTCGCCCACGCTTTTCAATACGGAACGCGGTAAAATATTTACAAAATCAACTCCGCGTAGTCTTCTATTCGTAAACAACACGGTATTATAATAATACGACGATATGCCATTCCAAGCCCCTCTCGATAAAAATAAAACCGCACGAGTGTCGAGTGTGCCGGTATTCTACACACGTAGTCTTACTCTATTATTGAACTTAATATATAAATTATTTTAGTCCCGCCTACGCCCTATAAGTGCCCATATCAACGACCGCGGTGGTATGTAACGTCGCTTGCTGTTTACTGCAAACGATCGAAACTCGGAAGTACCGAGAAATATTATAATATTTATAACGCACCTCTAAAAATAAATATAATTTACAATAATATTTTTTGGTTTTATGATTTCAGATCCGACTTTTGTCGCTAATGTTTTGATTTATAATATTGCATGTCCCACCTTTTTCTTCACCACGATAACCTCAATAATCAGGCCGATCAATGTTTTGTTTTAGCTCAATATCTTTAATTAATAATAGGTATACATATAGATTATAGACTTTAAGTTATAACTACTAGTTATTACATCAAACGCGATACCACGTAAACACCTCATGAATTTATGATTGTGCGCTTTCTATAATTATTTTAACAAGCCTTTGTAGAATAAGTCGTCGTCATCCTATCACAGAATATTATCGACCGTAAAATTATAACAACATTTTACACATTACAGACGACTTATTTTACTACTGTACTTCCACCACATATATATTTGGTTAATTTTTTAGCCAAAATACAAAATAATACAGTGTGATTTTATTTAGGTGAATATCGAGGCTATATATTAAAAAATTTAGGTAAATACGATATTTTTTCTTTTCTTAAACATTTAAACACATTTACTATTTAGTACTTATAATAATTAATATATTTTATTAAATTCTTAATGATTTTAATAATTTTTATATGGCTTTGGCTATTATTAGTTTCTATGAGTATAAAAAATATATAAATATTCCACAAATATTCCGTTCTCTAATCTCTACTTAGTTTAAAAAATAAACCGATTCAAAATAACTAATATTAACGTATATTATTATAAACAGTAATTTTTCCACTCGTTAAAATGTAAGTGTTCAACTCGTACTTTTTCGGTTTAAAATTAAAATAATCTTCCGTATGCAATATTAAATATTAGAATTTACAAATGTTGAAAATGTATACATATATTATACATTACATTATAATAAAAGTAAACAAATATTTTCGGTTATTTCTCATATAAAATATTCGTGTACATTAAATTAATCAAACTGAGCGGTATTTTGTTATTATTACAAGCTTACAAGCTTATAGAATTAATAACATGAGTCATGATGACGTGTCACACACTCACACGTATAATATAGTACGTGATACGTCATATATGACATAGTAGGTATTCATACAAATAAAAATTAAAAATAATTGGCATTTTTTTATCAACAGATAATATCATCACATGTTATATTTTTTCGTACAATCCGTAAAATAATAACTATATTCATCTCTTTTTTGACAATTTATTAACTATATTTTTTTTCATGAATGTATGGTATTTAGCCCACAACACATTTTAACGTCAATGCTTGTATGAAAATGCATAACTATGTTTAACTATTTTACAGAAATTATCAATTCAATTAATAATAAAATGTCATTGTTGTTTTCGTTGACACTGTTGCAATACTTATGAAATATAATAATAAATAAGCAATCTTTATAAGGTAAGTAAAATTTGTGTAATTTAACGTTTTATTACTTTTAATTTTAAGGAATGTGTTAGATTAAAGAAATTATGTTTGAATTAATTAAAAGTGTATGAAATTATTTCAAAGCCTAAATCAATTTAAAATAATGATGTGTCTTATCACGATTATGCTCTATTGCGTTTAATGTTTAATATTCTTTCTCATTCTTCACATCGTACCTATAGCAACAGACAGTTATATTTTAATTTTTCTTCTTAAAGTACTTTAGAAGCTCTGGAGTCACTTTCTCGTATCCGAATTTAAGGTTTCAACCTGTACAACGCGAAACCGGGTTAGTCCAGTTCTATGTCACACATCATGCCATAGGCTATGGTTAATAAAATTAAAAATTTACAAACATCCACTACCTACTCCATACATATGTTTTTTAGAGTCAATCAAAGTGTACCATAGCTTGTTTTAATTAAGCTCTCTGGCTACCTTTATCTTTTAAATATTCGGTAAATTTAAATTTGATTAATGACTTTAAATGTATTACCTGTTTTAATCAGTGGATTTACCTTTAGTTTTTTTCTCGTGTCATTTGTTATCCTTAACCTATGCATGCTATATTGCTAAATATAGTTAGCATTAAATATATATTTAAATTATTTAAAACATATGGCTTTAAAATTAATTTATTACACTTTTGATAAATTATTTAAACTACCTACTTTGACATTAATTCAATCGATTTTTATTGTTTTATCATAAAAACTACACAGTCATAATTTATAAATATACTTTTCTTCAATATTTTGTTAGTTATCTACTTTCTAGAAATCAAATTAAATAAAAAAAAAATAATAGCAAAAAACCCAAACCATTTCCTACAGTCCAGTTTATTATAGAATTTAATATTGATTCTATACAGACAAAATTGTTTGACCTTTCGCCAAAACTCTTCCATTCTCTCTACATTAAAGCGACGATGTATTTTAGAGACTAGTCGTCTTTATTATATTAAATAGTTCAGGGGATTTGAGATAAATTTTATATAACTTCTATAAATCATGCCAATAAACCATACATCAACAATTTTATTATATACACAATATGTACCTTACATATTATCAAATTAAAAAGTAAATGTTTAATAAAATTATTTTATAGTTTAATTAACTACTTAATTAATATACTTATATACCTGTAGGTGCAGTATACAGAAATACATTATGGTAAATTGAATGATAAATCAATTATTGGTAATTAATAAATTTAACAAATACAATCAATTAATATTTTTAAGTAGTCATAATAATTTAATGAAAATATAGAGTGCACTTATTGTACAAAAAATGTATTTTTAAATTTAAAGGGTAAATTATTATTTTATTACTATAAGAAATAATCAAATTAATTTAATTCAAAATTATTTATAAATTTTTATTATTTTATTAAGTTTCTAAACATTATGCTTGTGTAATTTAAGATGTCCATATAATTATTTTAAACTATTTATTATATTTACTATTGACTATTGTTATATATTAAAAATAGTTCAAAAATACATAAGTTACAAAATTATTTAACACCTATACCTATTAATTAAAATATATTTATATGTATAATAATAACATATACTTACTTAAATTAAACTTTAAAATTATAAACTAAAAATAAGAATGTATACCATAATATGCACGATTGATTTTATCAATTATTATAGATATCAAAACAATTATTGTATATTAAATGTTTATAAAAATTAATAAATAAAATAATATGCTTTTATATATATATTAATGTGTAGTTTTTAATTTACTAAAAATTAACAGGATGGTCGTCAACATATTACTATTATATCTGCTCTTTAGATTTGTATAATCTAAACAACGAATACAGCTTATATATCAAAATAAAACAGTATGGTAACAATTTAGCGATTCGTTCTTCAGAAATATCTAATTTTAAACTATATAGGTATATTGTTGATATTTTAGTTTAGTATTGTAAAGTAACTTTAAATTTTCAACTTTCGACTACCCCTTTACAAAAAAAAATCTGTAAAAACCGGATAAGTGACCTCATCAATCCGTCTTTCGTGTAATGAAGTGATTTAAAATTGTATCGCAAAACGATTAGTCATTACTCATTACTCATTAGTCTATCATTTTATATATAGGAGATGCCTAAACCGTAAAATCCAAACAAAAACAATAATAATGATAATATAATATTTGGTATATTTATACATTTTACACATAATATTATAATAGTACGATATTGTCGATCACGTAGTATTATTAATACTATATTATAACTATAATAGTAAATAGTATACAATATAATATCGACAACCGATTCCGTCATGATAACATTATTACTATAATGTGAAAAAAAAATAAATACTAAGTATAAATAAAAACGTCTGATGTCCCCCGCACCGCCCCGAACAACGATTGCAGATTGCAGACAGACGTGGCAGACATAGCGGCGACGACCGCGTCTGCCAAGGTCAACCCCTTCTCGTGTCTGCGCTCGAACGATGGTCAGTCGCTGCTGTCCAAGGGATTCGTATTCGCCGACGTCGACACGTCGTCTTCACTGTTCATTTGGTCGCAAGGTTTCCGATCGAACACAGCCCGACACACGACTTTTACTTTAGACACTGTCCCTTGCCACCACCCCGTCTGACTATAAATTTCAATAAAAATCGTACAACTATAATGGCTGACTTACTGGTGGACATGGACTACGCCATAATGACCATCAACTCGCAGATAGTGTACAAGCCGACCAGCCAGCGCGATGACCCGGAGCCCGACAACGACCGCGAGGTGTACGTGGGAAACTTGCCGCAACACTACACCATCGAGAAGTTCGTCAACTTTGCTAAGTAAGCATATACACCGCCCAGAAGGGACATTATACTATTATAGTGCAAAGACGCTGTATTTTGTCTCAGGCGACAATTTGAAAATTATTGTCGTTCAACACGATAAAATTTTGTCAGTTACGATTCACAGACCTTCCTCTCCCCCGTAAATGGCCAAATGACATATTTTGGATTTTATTTTACGGCAATCTGTTCGTACTTCACAAGGTGTAATGATTTTCTTGTAAAAACAAGAAAAAAATAATCTGCAAAAATAAATGCATTATGTTAAATGTTAACGGGTATAATAATACTCCTTCACTTGTCTTATTTTATATGATCTAATTCCAAGGAGACAGCACCGTTGACTGTTGAGCATAGTGACCTCATACATCAGCTGATGTATCTACTACGTATAAAGCACCATTTAATAATGTTTTTTGTTCATATTGAACAATGAAATTATCGATAAATTTTACTGTTTTTTTGCACTTTGCAAATTTTAATGAAGCGGAATCATGCTGCGATATTCTTTTTATAGACAATTATTAAATTTATTTTATGTTATATACTAGATAATATCTTTTACTTAATACGATAATTTTTTTTTTCATTCGAAATTCATGATGCTTGTATCGAATTAATTATTGAGTATTGACGATAATATATAATATTATCTTTTAACGGGATGTAAAAACGAATACAAAATAATTTATAATATTAATACTATCTGTCGATCTCCATAAAAATAATAAGTTATCTAGGTACTGTTTAAACCTACTTACCAGCCATTGTGGACAAATCCAAATTTATTAGTTTAGAATTTTTTAAACATAATATTACAGTATATATGTATACATTATTTATCCAATAAATATATATCTACTACCACCTATATTATTGCGATAATTTATTTTAAATATACCTATCGTACATATTTATTAATATTATGCCTACAATTGCGTATAATCAGTCCTCGATTTATACATTCATTAACGCAGTACAATTGAAGTTATTGGGCTTCTAAATTAAATTAAATTGTATTGGTTAAAACATAATTATTAAATATTCAAGAACACTTAAACATTCATAAGTACCCACCTACATTTAATAACGTAATATTTATATTGTTAATTTACAAAATAAAACGATTTTTTTTAAAAACAATCTATATTTTTGATTACTAATTTTTTTAAGTCTAATTTTATTAAAGTTTTCACAAACATTTTCTCGCTTTTTGTTTTAAAAATTTTTCAACAATATCATCGAAACTCGAAATTTCTGAATAAAAAATATAGTTACAAATACAAATAATTTTGTTTGCTTATTGTTGGTAGACCTTTTTTCAAATGAACCCAGAGCAAATGTATAAGTACAACTAACAGTACGCATCGTTTTATAATAATTATCAAATGAAATAAATTTGATTTATTTATAAAATAAAAGTTGTTAACATTATTTATTAAGTATGCAATTCAATATTTGTATCAACAAAAAAATAAACTGTATTTTGAAAAAGATTATGATAGATGGTAGTATAGGTTCCTAGTGTTCCTACCTAATTATTGAACTGAAAATATTGAAATCAATTTATCAATTTTAACTTCACTAATAATAATTAGTAATTTACTAACTTTGGTATTCTATTATTAATATCATATTAAATGAAAATTCTAACTTATATTTATTAGGTGCATTTTAATTTTAATTGAAAGTTTTAGTAATAAATTAATTTTAATTATAAGTGTAAAAATCTACAAGAAAGTTCTATTTCCAATTTTCATCAACATGTTTAATTAAAACATATTTAAACTTCAAAATATTTATCAACTTTTGTATATTTCAGAAAATGTGGTCCAATTTACAGTGTGCGACTACTAAAAGGCAGTGGAGGTTTAAATAAAGGTTTTGGTTATATAATGTATAGAAGTTTAGCTGCAGTTGACATTGCCATAGAAACATATAATGGAACATTCTTGACAGAAAGTGATACTAATAAGCCACTGATTGTTCAAAAGAGCCTACGCAATACAATTATGATGATATATGGGCTATCACAAAGAAACAACAATAAATACTACATCAGAACTGTAGGCGTTTATTATTATTAACTAGATTTACTAATTCAGCTATTTATTTCTATAAAAATACCTACTTACTTTTGTTTTAGGAAATAAACTATTTTGTGATCAACCATCCATCGTTATTGCTGAAATTTGAATGTGAAGATGATACAAAGTTATTCATATCTTTTAAATCATTAAAGTAAAATAGACAAAAATACTTTTAGAGAGTTTAAAAATGTAATTAACACATGGTTTTTATCATTATTAAATTTAGAGCAGCACAAATTTTTAAGAAAAAACTAAAAGATGCGTTTCATATGTATGGAGCTAAAATGTATTATTTTAATGATACAGAAAATTGGGTAAGTTATAAATTAAAAATGAATACAATTTTAAATGCACCTATAATTTAGTTTAATAGATATTAGAATTAACATAAGTAGAAAGTTGATTAAATAAATAGGTACTTATTTTACTACATCATTAATATAAATTGATTAAAATAAAATAAAGTAATAACAATACTATAAAAATATACCTAATTGAAAAAACTAAATATTAGTAAATTATCTTTTAAGAATTAATACTTACTAAGTTATTAATTTTTAAATTTTTATAACTAGAAAAAAATTTAATTTAATCTTTTTAAAAAGAGAGCCAAAGCTTAATTTAGTATATCTATTATTTAATATTTATATTTGTATTTTGGTATCAAATAAATATTATTAGTATTGTTATCACCAATATATTTAGTATAACAGCTTACCTACTAATAAAGATCACTTTTATTTGTTTTTTAAATAGTTATACTTCTTTCTATTTGAACAATTTTAATGCTTATGCTTTTATATTTAAATAAAAATTATAAACAATATTTGTACACAGTAAATTAATAATTTGTAGGCTCAATAATTTATGTAAATCAATTATAATTTAAAATCTAAACATTTTTTGGAACATTGAATTGTTTTTAATTATCAACTGAAAAGTCTCAGTGTAGTTTAAAAATTCTTCAAGCTAAAGTTTATAACACTATTAGCAATTATTGTTAATTATTGAATTTAGGTACTACTTACTAATTTATTATTTCTAATTATTTTTTAAATATTAAAAAAAAATAAAATTCAATATTTTAACTAAGATATCAATAAATATTACAAATTTACATTATTTAGTAGCTTAATAGTTAATATGTTAGAAATATTATCATAATTAATTTGAAAAAAATAATCTATAGGTACACTTCTATTAAGAATTTAGAGTTTTTTTTTAATTATGTTTGTAAAAAATTTATAAATAAGTATTTGAAAAACATAAAAATGTGTATAGGCACAAGTATGAAGGAAAATATTCAATTAATACGTAGGTTTAATAATTTTCTTTACATGATATTATAAAACTGTAGTAACAAGTAGGTTGTGTCTTTTGAAATGATATTGTTTGTAAATTAGTTTAGATAGATAATGATTATGATAATAATAATGCTAAATAAGTAGGTATACCAAGAACAAAATTATAAAAAAAATATAAACTAACCAATAATATTAACTATAATTTAATTATATTATAAAAATGTTTATGTCATAAAAAATATCCAAATCTTGAAGATCTAAACTATATCTTAAAATTTAATAAAAAATTAAAAACAAATGTAACCTACCTTGAGTTTATTAACTTATGTAAATTAGGAAAATTATTTAAAATTAAACCTGTTTAGGTTTAACTTACCTAACGGTTCAATTTGTGATCTATACTTTCATTAATTTACGATTTGATACATAATCTGTAAGTGCAAGAATTTACAGTTTGATACATAATCTAAAATTTAATTTAACAATTAATTTAACTAGGTACCTAATCTTTAAACTCATTTTAAAATGTTGACATTAATTACTTTCTGCATCTTTTTGATCAGTTAGTCTTCAAAAAATAATTAAGACTTATGTTTTTAGATGTAAATCTAGTAAAGGAGACTTTCTGTTTTTTTAACATTTTATTTGAATTTCATTTTATTCCATTGTTATAAAGTAGAAGAGTTTTTTGGTTTTGTTTTACTACGAAAAAATAATATAGCTGTATAGGTACATCATATCAATAATGACAATTACTACACTAAAAAAACAATTAGGTCAACACAATTTTATTGATAGACAAAAAAACATAATTTATAGACCGCATATTAAGCCGTTACTTTTTTTAATAACATTAACATTATAACAATTAAGTTATTTCATAATTATTTTTATGTAATTACACTGATTAACATTATCACTTTGACTGAATAGTTCATAGTTAATTATCTTTTATTAGTAAAATGCATTATTATACATATTATTATCATAAATAATATTAACAATGAATATTACATTAACTTAGCAATTAGGTAGGTACTAAAATAATAATTTTTAGAATAATTCAATATTAGTATTTAATAGAGAAGTTTTTAAGTTAAATTACATTTCAAGTTATTAATTTCTAATCTAAAGTTCTAATAGAAACTGGAAACTTAAAAAAACATCGTACCCCATGGTGGCATGGCCCTCATGTCCTGACTTAGTCTTATTAACATACATGTACTATATAATAAAGTATAATAAACAGTATAAAACGAATTCGGCTAAACGCAAATTTGCTATATTGTACGTTAGTAAGAAGGAGACAACACATGTGAGTACGATGTTCTCTTAATATTTCTATAGTAGGTATAAAATTTAAAATTGAGTTGGTATTTGAACTTCGACTGTCTTGAATGTCTTGATAATATAAGCCATAAGGATTTTTAATTTTCGATTTAAAAACTAATAAAAAAATCATGATAAGAAATAATAATTGTAGAAAATAGATAACTCTTATCAACATTCATTATTGAAACCGATAGATAATATAAGTATCTCTTATTTATGATCAAAGCACGTTTTAAATATAATTTGTTGATCTGTATTTTCTAAACAGTTTTCTGCCTATAGCTTTGTACAATTTTTTAATATTGTTCCAATTTAAATATTCTATAATTATCGTGTTATAACTTTTTCGATTTCAATTTATAGTTTAAATTTGATTATTCGTATTTAAACCATGTCTAACTCTGTATATGATACTTATGTATCTCCTCTTTCAACAAGATATGCATCGACAGAAATGAAATTCAATTTTAGTGACAGAAAAAAATTTACTACATGGAGAAATCTTTGGACTTTGCTAGCCCAAGCTGAACAGGTAATTTTTTATTACATCCATAGTCATTTATTTTAACATTCTGGTTTCACACATTGCTTAAAATATAAATTATGATTAAAAAAGGTTGGTGAATACCATTCTGCAGTATATTATCTAGGTATCGAATAGGTCACTGTAATGGATGTGTTAAATTTAAATTCAATGATATAGCATTGTATATAAAAAAAAATTCTGGCCTGTCAGCATATATTACACTAGTACATTTTATGTTTTTTAATATTGTTATTCAAGTAATTTATTTTACTATTATTATTATGATAGGTTGATTCAGTTTTTGCTGAAAATATTGCTTTTATTACCTATATTATTAAAATATAATTATTATCATAATAATAAGTATAATTTATGTCACATTATTTAATTGTTATTAACTGTTAGGTATTTGTTTTTAAAATAAATGAAATACATTATTTCAAAAAAATTTTCTGCTAATATTTCTGTTTTTCTTTAATTTTTTTTTGTTTTCTTCAATTATTAAATTAAATACTGGGAATTTTCACTTTTGAATTAAGTAACAACTAGATCTAATTTTCTATCAGAAATTATTCTCTTAGTTAAAAATTAAAGTATTTTTAATGTTCTAAAAGGTGATAACAACTACAAAAAATAAAAAAAAACATCATTATCGTTCCACTTAGCATCTAAATTAGATTTTTATACCTATTTGTAAATATTCTTCTTTTTTTTTCAATTAGGTATCCAATTACACTTATTATCAATTGCAACTTACAAACTTTTTTTTTTGTCATTATGATATACAATTTATTGTATAGATACATTGTTTATTGTTAGTATATCTAGTTGTTTTATTTAGTATTTCAGGTGTTCGTAACACTTACTAAAATATAAATCTCTGAAATAAGTAGGTACTTATTGTCATAGTTGCCCTTTAGGGGGGAGGAAAAAAGGGCACTTCCCCCTGGAAAAATAACATTAACTAATAATTGAATAAATATTACTCATGATATTTTACCTAATGACTTGAAAATTATATGACAATTGCTTAACTACATTTAAATGAAATGAATGAAATAAAAAAAATTTTAGTTCTTATTTACTAATCTCAAATAATATATTAGATTATATTTTACTTTCTATTTTTTCCTGTACTAAATTTATTTTAATTAACTGTGATATATCAACACAAATATTAAATATATAAATAATAGCATATAATTATATCAAATTTATATTTATATATTTGTTGAAGTAAGATTATGTCTTTATTTAGCTTAAATTTGTAGTTTTTATTCTTCTTTCCCTTAAAATGTTACTTACCCAATGTGATTTATACTTATCATAAGTTGTAAGATTATATTTTAATATACATAATATTTAAACTAAGTTAGATATATTATACAAATTATACTTACCTATTATACTAAACTTAAAACCAAAGTACCTACCTACATATTTAATAGATTTTAGAGGGCCAAAAATGTTAAATACTAAGGAATTATTTAATTAATGATCGTGAGAATTCTGAATTTAAAAAACTAGCTTGCTTAAGTACCTATATATGTTAATGATTGAGGTTGATAGTTTTCTTCCTCATAAGTACTTGATTTTATTATTGATTGGAAATTGTATATTAAAGAATAAGGAAATAATTAAGTTATATTCTATCACATTGATTTTGATTGTTATAATGACCTATTAGTATAATTTAGTATTGAATTAATTTTAAAAACAACTTTGGTTATTAACGTTAAATTAGGTTTAAGCAAACCTGTAATGTGTAATTAAAATATTGTATTATTCAATATTAGTAGTAGTTGTTTTATGTAAGTAGCTATTATATATATTATTTGCTTGGAATTTTACAAATTCATAATTAATATTATTAACAGCGTAGATGAACATTTTATTAGTGTAGCTATAGCGTGGTAGTAATGAAAGATTATGTAAACATATATTATTGCTGTCTAGATACACCTTTTAAATAATAATATACAATTCATTTTTAAATTTTCTATTGAAGGAAAGGTGGGAAGATTTAAAGAAGAATATTTCAATAAATCCACAAGGTAATCGAGTGCGATTTGTTCCTATTATTCCTAACAATAATCAACGTATTAATATATCACCAACAAATACATCCAAAAGCATGCTATTTAAACCATTTAAACCGAATCACATTAACAACTGTCCCAGCAAAGAAAATGTTAACTTGACGCAACATAAAAATAATGACAAGGAATATAAAATTATTGCACCAGTTATGCATATGGATTCTCATGTTCATCCGTCTAGATTTAATATGAATAACCAAAAGGTTGTTGGTCTACAATTATCCCAAAAACAGCAAGAAGTAAAAAAGCTTAAAACGTTAAATTCTTTTGTAGAGAATTATAATATGAATGAATTAGAAAATAGCTTACCTAAATTTCCATTACGCACTATTTGGACTAATGACAATAGTTCAAACGATTTTGGATGTAGTTTACCAACTAAAATCCATACATTTAAAAAGCCGTTTTCAACAAATTTAAATTGTTTATCCACTACTAAACAGAGTACAAACTATATGCTAAATTCTAAGTATCAAAAACAGTCTCAAATAATACCAACAATAACAAACAAAGTAAACACCTCGAGTTACTTTAAATCCTCATATCCCCTATCTGCATATTCAGGCCAAAAGTTACATCCCATAGTTGAAAATATAAGTACATCATTTTTTACAGTTGATAATGAAAACTTATCTCCTGTCACTGGTCAGAACATCAATACATTAGAACAGTACTCTTTAGGTTCTATTAATCAACCTTTTAACGTGGATGATATATGGAAAGATTATCAGTGTCAAACACCAAGAATGTGATAGATATGTAGGTACTTATATTACATTAACAATGTCCCACAGTCTTATTGACTAATCGTTCTTCTTTACTGAAATTGGTTTTAAATAATGTCAATACCATAGATATATATAACACTAAGATTTGATTAAAAAAAATGTTTTTATAAGCTTAGGTGTGTAACATAAATATTCCATTAGCACTTAGATAATAAAATATAATTTTTCTGTGATATCTTGAGACACATATTAATGACATTTTGTGAAATTATTTTATTTAATATACCATAGATTAATTTTAGAAAATTGAAATACAGTGCAAAAATATAAAAAATTATAATTTTTAACAATCATTGAATACATTTTACAGAAATTCTTAATATATAAAATATTTGTAAAAACCATTAACCTATAGAACATTCCAACAAATGATTCCATTTAGTAACCTTAAAATTTAAATGTTCCTCTAGATCTTACATAACACATTTACTTTTATCTTTATTAAAATAATTAAAATGATTAATATATTTAAAACTCAGTCCTTAATTTTTAATTACACTATTCAACATTATAATTAATTTTTTTTTATATTTATTTTGGTATAATATATAATATATGAGTGTATTATTTGACCAATTAATATTTGTATAAAATTAATATATATATATATATATATATATATATTTTTTTTTTTTAACTTTTGATTATTATTAATACTTTATGATGTTATGTTTAATAAAAATGTTTTTTAAATTCTTGATATTAAATTTATCATTTATTTTAATAATAATAAAATTTATTATGTCTATTTAATTAAACATATATACTGAGGTATTGTTTTATTAAAACAAAAAATAACCATAATAACCATAATATAGTATGTAAATAGGTCTATATTCTACATAATATTAAAATTATGTTTATTGAAGACACAAATACCAAACTACCTTTTTAATAATATGAATTATATAAATAGTTAGTAAAAAAATAATAGTATCACTTACAAATATAGTTAACATATATGACATAATTTAAAGTGTAAAAAATATATAAATATATGCTAATTAGATATAATAATGAGGTTATCACAAGGGCTAGGTAGTAGGCAGTAGATTATAAGTTTTCAGTTTATGCTGAATGGGCGAAAAAATAGTTGGATTAACTTAGTAAAAATTTGAATCATTGCCTAGAGATACTTATAAGTACAATTTAATCTTATGATTTTTAATTAAAATATTACTCGCATTTTTTGAGTTTTTTTAGATTAAAATTCTAAGGCTATCAATTTTTGAGTTTTAAAAGCACTTGATTGATGTAAATTATAATTTAGTTTTTCACATAGCAAGTTGTACCATTAACTATTGTTAAGACTATATTATCTAGCCATTTAAACAAACTTCTTAATGAATATAAAATAAAATGCAGTTTGCAAAAACAGTAATATAAGACTTTGTATACCTAATTTCTATACATCTATGTATTTTATGATAGAGGTTGGTTTAAAATTTAAAAAAAATTTTGTTGTATGTTTGTTTTACGGCAGTATCATTACATTAACTGTCGGACCCCAGATATATTGATCGTACATTAATATATATTATGTATTACCTATCGGCTATCTGTGAACCGTAGGGTTGCTGAATTTAATGTTACAATATTGTATTCGTCGTGTTATTATTATTATAACTATACATAAAAAAGTGCAATTTACGTGAGAAAAACGTCGATATGATATAATGAATAGCTGTGAATTTTTTGTGACGTTTGATAAATAATAAAATGGTGATAACTATGAAAAAAATAACATGTTCTAAAAGCCGATTCTAAATTATGTCCTGTGGCAGAGTATACGATGTAGATAGGCAGATGGGCACTCGTATACTTTATTTGCGCGATTTCATCCGTACCTGAAAGTCAACACAAAATCGGCGAAAAATGTGATGGATGTCAGAGTGGCTGTGATCGCCGAGGATATCATCAGATCCATTCTGTTCTTGGATGGACGTACCTGGAGAGCGAACTGGAGCGCTCTCCAGTCGGAGAATATTATGCCGGCGGCTATAGCCAGCATCACACCATACCAGCACGACACGATTAAGCACTGAAAATGTAGACAAAAAAACACAACTTATTATACTATGACAAACGACACGAAGACAAGTGTAATATTTTATCATCACGCAGTATATAGTAAGTTCGTCTACCATCTTTGACCGTAGTACAATATTGTAATATAATTAAATATATTATGACCGTCATAGTAATATTGTATACTATAGAATACCATGTAATAATATAGTGTTGAATAAGCGGTGGTGGCATTGGGGAGCTAATCCCCTGAATATATAGGTACATAATTTCCCAAACATAAATGATATTGAATAGCAAGAAATTAGATAAGAACAAGGATGCTGCATGACTTTTTCTTAAATTTGGTTATTCTCAATATTGAAAGATAAAGAGGACATCGTGTACGCATTTACATCTTATGCTAACGTACATCATAGCAAATTTGTGTTCAGCAAAATCAATTTTATACTATTAAAGTTAATTTACCAGTTAATAAACTTGAATGTTAAAATTATTACGTAGAACGTTATCTATGCTTTTATTGGCATTTTAATTTTAAAGTGATTTAAAGCTAAGCATAATGTCAAAACTTTAAAATGTTAATAACCCAATTTAAAATAATAATATCAATAAAAGTCTAAGTGATGTCCTTGACAATACTCTTACCTTTAAGTTTTAGGATATAGCCGATAATATGCGTAAAATGACCCTAATATTAAAGCTTACATCATAAAAAATATAACGATGAACACAAATTTGCTATGTTGCAACATAAAATCTCAGTCTTACAACTAAGACTGATACAACACAGTGAGTACAACATCTTCTTAATTTAAAATATCTATAAAATAATTAGGTACATTAAAATTGAAAATATGTAATCTTAAAGACAAAAAATTTGTATAAAAATAAAGTTTAAATTAGTTAATTAAAATAATATATAAACTTAGCGGTGAAATATTGGTAGTAGGTGATATTTTCATCTAGATTAATTACAAATTATGAAAACTAGCCTCTTCAAAATAAATAAATAGATTCTATAATCCATAATCAATAAGTGACGACGTGATGTTCAATTCTGATTTGTAATCTACAATTTATCTAAACCTTAATAAATGTAATTGATGTGTTTTCATCCATTTCACGTATTTTTTTCTATTTATAAAACCTAAAAGTGCGTGTCACTATTAATTAATGTTATATACAAATTTAATAGATGAAATATTACATTAAACTTTATTTTATTCCTATATAGTTCCTACCTATATAGAAATCGGAGTTCAATTTGTCTATTTATGTAAATATATATACAAACAAAAATTACGACGAGGCCGCGAGAATCTTACAAATTTTACAACAATCATATTATTATAATATATATAATATTTCCGATTTTTGAAAAATGTTCGGAGGGAAGGGGGTTGAATCCCTAAAACCTCATTTCTCTGTATACATGCCTGAAATAACAGTTGTATGCATTTTTATATTTAAAACACCTTTTTGCAAGGAAATATTTTTAATCGAGAATGTTCCTCCAGTGCTATTTATTTTACTGTGTAGTACAAAATTATAGTATTTTTCAAAAAATATATTGTATGTTCACAATTCTTTGTTACAAAGAGATTACAGTTGACCATTAACTCTCAAACATTTTACAGTATACTCATTATGGATGCATTATATTACTTGCGTCCACCAAAAAGGTATATTTTTTAGGTTGTAACTTTTAACCGGCAAATCGGCTGTATAATTAGTTTATAAACTATATTGTATAATAAACTTCATTATTTGTGGTATGAGGACAATTCAATTTGTAGATATAATTAATCTGTGTCAATCGTGGTATATCATAATAATTAGGTACATTATGATATATTGTATTTATAACCTATATATGTGTATTATGTGATGTAAAAATTGCAGAGAAACATGTATATATAATACAACTTGTTAGTTGTTAGATTCGATAAGATATAGAAATTACGTTGATAATCTATTGTATTTTACCTTTATTATATTTTCACATTTTACTTTAATTCAGTACAATTCGTCTTATTATGACAAAATGTAAAACATATGGATTTTTTTATTTTTTAAAAATTATATTATATTATATTATAAAATAAACATCAATTTTTTTTTTTTTATTATTAACATCATATTGATATCGATTATATCGATAGTTTCGGGACGAAAAAAAAGGTATACCGCGAGATACAAATAGGCTATGACCCTTTTTGATTTTTTTTTGCAACCTCCTAATAATAATTTTGGACGAAAGTAGTATGCACTGCTCATTATCACACTTTAGTAAATTTTTGATGTTTTTCAAACTGTTTTATAGAAATGTTTATGAAAAGGTTTGAATAAATCAAAACTTTATACAAGATATTACATTGTTTTTTTGTAAAAATGCGTAATAAATGATAATGTGTAAATGGTAAATATTTTTTGCGAGGAAAAAATTGGTGATAATATGTAATATCCTTGTAAAAAGGTACTGTGAACATAATATAAATAGGTACATAATACTATTCATAAGTATTTTAAACGTCTTTTGTCTGTTTAATTTTTCTTTTAAAATTTGTTTTTACCAGAAAAATGTAAAAAATGTTTACAGATTTGTTATATATTTTATTATATACTCGATGCGTATAGGCAATAATAGAATATCCTAAAAATCTATTTTCCGCGTATTCTTATATTCTTTACTTTACTACCAATGTGATTAACGGTAACAGCTAACTTACCGGCTTTTTCGGTATCTTTTGTTGTAAGAAATGGCTGACCACTATGAGAAGGTCGACCAAGACTGCGCCGGACAGAGCCGAGTACACGAAACCTGCTCTACCGGTGCTGGTGTGCAGTCTCGACGAGTACGGGCTGATGATCAGACAAATGCTAGTCAAGCCCAATATCTGAAATAATAAATACGAGGAAATCGTGAATTATGCAACCATCTGAAGGTATTTTTATTTTTAGATACCCGCGATAGTCGACGAATAGATTTCAATTAGAAAGCATAATTGCTTTTCGCTGCGTTTACATTTTATTGATTTCAAATATTCTATTGTAAGAAATACAAAGATTGTTCCCAGAGGGATACGCACACATAATAATATCAAACAGAATAAATTGCAAAACTTCAAAAAAAAAACGATCCTGATGCAAGTATATTAGCGTGTAAGTGTTAAATAGAGAAACTCTCTTTGCGGCCTGTCTTGATATTTTAGAAAAACTGCAAACATTCGCAGCTTTACATTTATTCTGCTTTTTCTATTTGCCCTCGGAAACTATGTATTTGCTATATAAATTGAAAAATCTCTTGGCCAAAGTAAATTTTCCATTTTCGTTCGATTAGGTCCAAAATATATTATGTAAACAAGTTTTGCATGGCCTATTTTAAAATATTTAATCAACAGCGGGTACCTACCTACTATATAGGTAATCTGATAGTATGCTTATGCTCTGTACTTATATAATATTGCAAACTGTTTTAATTCCTTCGCTTCAGATCGAAATTCCGAAAGTATATCGCATGTTTTCGGTAGGTACACCGTCGTTATCTAAGTATGAATATTACCATTTTCATTAACGTCACACGATGGCCTGTTTGAAGCAAACGGCTTGTATCTCTTCGTCGAAACTTAAATTTATATATAATATGTCCAATTGTATACGGTGATAATATACAGCCAGGTATAATATATATATATATATGTATATTGGAGTTATATTTTAATATAATACTCACGATTTCCACGACTTTGATTAGGAACGGTGAGGCGGCCAGCAGGGACTCTTTGAGTGATTTCTCGTTGGCCATGTTCGCGTAGGCCGACTACTGTAGACTGTCGACTAATCCTGTTGCGCGACAGACACGATGCGTACTGCACCTCCACAGGGGCGCGAAACAACTTAATTGGAACTAATGGAACGCGACCGCCACTGTTGCACCGATCCAAATTTACTTATATAAAAAAAAAAACTACACCGCTCCCTACCGCCGGACGTGCCCGTTTTCTTCGCCGTCGTCGCGTTTTACTCTTGTTCGTGCTGTTTTGTTTTTTTTACGTCGTATTCTGTTTATATAATATATTTATCACCACGGCACAAGTCGCGAGAGAGGAAGCATGTATAAATATTCTACCTATGTATTTTCACTGTATGTACTATGTATATATTATTTATATATATATACAATGGCTAAGTCAAATGACAAATAGATAAGACTTCGGTCGTGTATTTTAGTAAATAAATGAACTGATTATACTAGGCATGGTATATATCATAATATTGCTTTAGTCCGACACCGTTGTGCCCCTCTCCCGTCTCGGTCCGTCTGGGTGTGAACGTCGGCTGCTGAACGCTTTTCATATATCTACCTATATCATCCGGTCGAGTTTTCCCCGAGACGAATTGATCGGACGCACTAGCTGCACATAATATTGTAAATCTAGGTCTGCGTGTACGCGTCGTGCACATATTTCCCGCCACGAGATGTTTTCCGACGACAGACGTTGCGAGAAAACCAGAAAGCAGCAAAAACCCATTAAAATGTTATATTATTATTTCGTTACCAAACAAACAATACACTATAATTAAGTATACGACTGCACCACCGCCTTCGCGTAACCTGTTAATTATTATCGGTAATCGAAGTCAGCGGCCGCGAAACCATGGGATATAGCGAGATTGCGAAAAATTTTAAATTATTTGTTTTATATTTGCTGAAGTTTTTTTTGTTTAGTTTTGTTTTTTATTTCTGAAAGCTGTTTTTGTTTTCACTCTGCTTATAATGATTGTTTATTTACCCTGACAAAAAAAAAAAAAAAAATAAAAAAAAATAATACATATATAATGGAAATACTGATATTTTATCTATATGACAGAATCGTATTTTTAGCGCACGATTCACTTGAGAAATTCCGCCCCTCTTTTATAGGTGGATTGAGTGTCTAGTGTTAAACAAATAAAAATTATAAATGGATAAAAGTATGATACCACCCTTGTAATATTTTATACAAATTGTATATACCTACTTATGTAATGGTATCATTTATACATGTGCTTACTTTCACGCCATTTGAAATAATTTATTCCACCTCCGAATCCAAAATACAATATATACAATAACAACAAAAAATTACATTATATATTATAATTTTCTATAAATAGTTAGCTAAGCACGAGAAAGGGTCGTTAAATGTATTGCCCTCAAGGTTCCTCACCGATGAGTGGGGCTATTGCCGATCCTGCCCATAAAATAAATACAATATTTAGTGTAATAAATTCTATGCCCCACATGCGGGGTGTTTTTTCATTATTAGTTTTGTTGTCAATAAATTGTTGTTTTTTTTATAATCACTCTATTAGAGAGAAGCTGCTATTATCACATAATTGTTTGACCTTTTAATTATAAGATGAAAATATATCATTAATTCAAATAGTTCTATAATTTTTAAAGTTTAAGTAAGATGTGTGTAAATAATATATACTATTTATAAGCGTACAGCAAGTATGGCTAAGCAATTAAACGTATTAATTTTGTCACTATCGTTATTTATTAATTAAGTTTCATAATTATACTTACCGAAAAAATAACTCATACGAAATGACTTGTCTGTGGGTAGGTAACTTAATAACTTATCCACATATTTTATTAAATTTATTTATTTAATTTAAAACGTCAATAAAAAAAAAACCCTAACGCCATATTATATAATATTACGATTAAACATATTATATATTTAAATAATAAATAATAATGGATATATACGCACAATCATTGGATTTTCATTAGCCCTTTCTGCACTGCTAGTGTGTATTCTAGTGTGTAATTTTATTTATTCTGATTTTCTAATCGTTTTCCTCTATTAAAAACCTTTTTTTTTTTCAATTATTATTAACTTTTTTTCGCTGGCTTGATTATTGCGCGATAATACCGTCGATTTTTTTCCTACTGAAACGTTTCATTGGTTAATCACTTTTTTTATATACAATTATATTATTTGTGTGTCATTGGATTGTATACGAGTATATACATTGAAAATTATAATCTTTTTTGCTATATATACTTGTCCATGTATTTAAAAAATAATGTAAAAATTAAATCTTAACTCTAGGTTCTACAGAAGAGATATCTATGATATTGTTTAATCTTCATAACTCTTCGTTATCGTTAGAATTTCTTGTGTATGTGTATCGTGTGTCATTCTGTAAAATATAAATAATATTATATAAGCAATAGTATATTGTTTATTAAAATAAGATGTGTGTAGATATCATATTATGTATGATGTAGATATAACTTAACTTCTCAAAAAACTTCAACAGCGTATTCCCATCTAATTGTTTGCCTTAATATTATATTATTATCGTATTAGGACATTAGGTATTATTTTGAATCATCAGTTATTTCGACAATTTTAATGAATCAAAATGTAACATTTGAACAAATTTATAAATGTATTTAATTCCTCTTCGATTTTGTGCTTAGCGGAGTGCGTAGTATGTAGATGTATAATATAATAATATATAGATTTATAAGTACAATATTGTTATATAATTCGTTGCAGTCAGTTTACTCAGTGGTATAATACGTCTTAGAGTACGTATATAGTCACACTGGCGACAACGTATAGGTATATGTTATAGGAAATAGGTAGGTACTGTAGTAATTATTAGTCAATACATTATCTATCTTTCATGTGCTTCAAAATATCTTTCATAATAATAATAATAATAATAATAATATAAGCTTACTTTAATATTCACGTGAGTTGTTTTGTATTTGTATTACTCATATCAGTCCATATAATATAATATAATATAAACAGCATAAATAGGATCGCATTCATCAGATAGTATATTAAGTAATCATTAGTATTATACCTACAATATTATATTAAATAGAACAATATTATAAAATTTTAAGTGACTAAACTGGTAATTATTTTACAATCGTTTTATTTATTACCGATACACTAATAAAAGGGTATAATTGTTGGTTGTGCTGTTACTTAAGTTTTGATAATTTATTATTTCTGGAAATTTATGTGAAAAATATTTGAGTTTTTAATTCTTTTAAATAATATATTATGTATTTATTTATTATAAAATATATGGGCCGAGTCTTCTTTTACAAATTTAGGTAATAGTGTAAAATAAAACATACGAAATAGCTATAACAATTCAAATATAATAAGATAATATTTACCTAGGTATATGATAGGAATATATTTGAATATAACACTTGGACATCTTTGTTTGAATTGGTGTGTAAAAAATATAGTAGGTATATAATATTTTAGATCACGTTGAATCCAAGTTTATTTTTCAGATTCTGGACGCTTGAATTAGAAAATTTCTAACTAAATAGCACCTTTATTGTTTATAGGTACCTACTTAACTCTTTATCCTAATTACTAGTATCTGTAATTTTTGTAATAGTACGTTATACCATAATTTATTATATTTAAGTACGTTAATAAATAACTAATTATTTTCGATGAATTAATAAAAATTTTATAAAAACTATTGATTTCTATACAACTATTTAAGTGCAATATAATGAAACAATATTTTTGTTTCACATATTCTGTTTATTTTTTGCGATTGTTTTATAATGTTATAAGCAGTGTTAGTGCAATTTCCTCCGGGACTCCTTCCGGATTCATAGTCTTTGGTGTATGTTTATGTACATTGTTTATCAATACTCAGTGGAGCGTTAATTTTAAACAATTTCCAACTGTTTTAATTTAAAATTTCAATCTACATAATATTTTCTATTTTATAATTGTTGCGCTTTTAAATATAATACTTAAATAGTTCATTAATATTATTGTATACTATTTATTATTTAGACCATCGTATTACCTATTTATTACTACAATCGACGGCCCCTCGAAAAAAAACCTTAGAAAGAATGAAAAATACCAAAATAAAACAAATATTGCAATAGGTACTACAGATTAGCTATCTATTTTTTACTGAGGATCGTACATAGTACTTTAGTAAAATGTTTTCTTACAATGATCGCTTTTAATATTTTCTCATGCGTACGTTCGTATTATGGTATTTTAAAATTGATGTTTCTGTAGTTAGAGCGATCAGTTGAAGTCTGTGTCGAATGTAGATTGTAGATAATATATATAATATAACCTTTATACGTGTTAAAAAAAATTTAAATTAGTTCTTTATGTACAAATACGAACGATCGCAGGTGTAATGTATTTGTAATTACATACATGGCAATCAAATATATAAATATAACACATTACACAACTAACCAACTATTAACATAAAATGATATAATATAAACATATAACGATAAGACTATTTATATTTAAAAAACACTATTATTGCTTATCCGTGATAGGAATGTCGTTAGGTGTAAATTAGTAATAAGTCAGTAAAATAAGTAGAAAAAGGAAGTTAAGTAATTATTAACAATATTATTATTTATGTTCAAACGATTTTAAAGCACT
Organism: Melanaphis sacchari; assembly: GCF_002803265.2. Taxonomy (NCBI): domain Eukaryota; kingdom Metazoa; phylum Arthropoda; class Insecta; order Hemiptera; family Aphididae; genus Melanaphis; species Melanaphis sacchari. The sequence goes on along the minus strand of NW_020270976.1, from coordinate 4,454,845 downwards.
ATGATGAATTACACACACTCGTGTAGACCATTTTCTCGTGTTTATATTTCACGGTATCCTTTCGAATATTATTATACATATTTATACCGACAGATTTCCAGAGAATATACAAATACACATTCATATATGTGTTTTATTAATTGTGCCACTCGAAGAGCAAAATCGTCAAACTTATTTGTAAATTAGCTATATTTTAATTAACTTAAATTTGTCGCAGTCGTTCTTAATCAAACTCCATTTCTCTCGCAAAATGTATAAACGACAGTACAGTGTCCACTAGATAAATGGCACCGGAAAGAACGCACAACACGCCTACCGTGATCCCTATAGCACGTTCAGAAGACACGCTGATGTATTTGTTTTCGTTCTGATAACCAATCCAATAATGGAGCGCTATACCACCTACGGCGATAAACATGAACATTCCGACGAAATTCATTATGATATCCTAGAAAAAAAGTAAAAACATATATATAACGAAAGTATATACGATGACTATTAATCAGCGCGTTAAGTCCCTTTGATTGAAAAAAAAACTAAAACATAGCCATAGTTCTGCTTAAAATTTATTATTGTATATATTATTATTCATATATATTATATTAATATATATCTCATGATTATGCATAAGTGGCCTTCTCTTTTTTTATTTCATAGGCTCTTATATTTTATTTAAAATATAGTTTCTAAGTATGTCATAGTATTTTATTACAATTCATCATAACACGAAATTAAAATAACAAACTTTTTTGTGAAATATAATAAGTCGCCCACCTGTAAAACTACACGTTTTTATTTTTTGTGCCAAAATGAAAATAATTGATCACGGCTAACTTATATAAGTACAACAAATTTGTCGTTTTTTCTATAAATGTGAAGTATATTTATCATATACTTATATAATTTATGTATTTTTCACTTACCACAAGTGTTTTCTTCTGGTGGTTGGACCCGAACCCATACGATATCAGTATCACGACGGTGTATATGAAAAAACCGACAAAAATGCCAGAAGCGACGATTTCCGCATCTGGATTTTTTTCTTCGTTTAAATTCCACGTGCCGCCGACTCCCAAAAACCCTCCGCGATATCCGGTTCGATATAGAACCAAAATGATTATGTTCAACACCTATATATTTACATTTTACATATTATATATTCAATATATAGTAGTATATACAATATACACGTGCCACGATGTTTTAATATAACATGACCTGTAGAGTAGAATTTCTGGTTCGATTAAAACGTGACATCATTATAAGCTTTAAAAAAATGCATTCGGCGAAGGGGGCTGATCGACAGACAGCCGCCTATGATTTTAATGGACGGGGTGGCTGGATAATGGCCGATGGGTAATAATTTATAGTATTTACTGTTACGACAGGCATAGTTACACAAATATTTAACAGTTAATGCTTTTATCGTGATACGCGCGAGATAGTGAAATACTTATATATTAATATATTATAGACTTTGAAGAATTTAAAGTTTGCAACGCTACTGTATATATAATATATATATATTATGCAAACAAAATTCCCGTTGCCGAACGTTCACATATTTCTGCTGTAAATCACTTACCAATTTTACGACTTTGATGACCACCGTCCCTACGCTTGCTATGTTGACCATCGCGAATTCCGTTCAGAGCCTATATTAAACAATTTAATCGTCGTCCGCGGTCTGTACTAGTTGTGTGACGAATTGCACACGCCTACGCGATAGATATATTGCCACTGATGGCAGTTAGTTGCCACTGCAGTCGATTGTACGACGTGTTGAACGCGGCGGATGAGAGCTTTACCACGTTAGAGCGTTATCTTTATGACGGTGTGTTTGACGATCTGCCTATACCATATCGTCGGTGGCTTCGTGTGTGCACATTGCAGGTATATAGGATGGGCATCTATACAGTTATATCATAATGATATGTAGTTTGTATTTAATATGTAGACACTCCAAAGACTTTCGGTCGTATGATAGTATGCTATAAGTATTATCGGTATTAGCACTTGATCGTGTGTGTGTGTGTGTGTGTGTGCGAGCGCGTAAAAAAACGATGAAATATTAGATTAAATATTTGTGTGCACAAGAAAAAACATAAAAACGTATACGTACATATATATATATAAATATATGCTGTGTAATATATAATATGTGTGTGTGTGTTTACATGTATAGGTTTTACGTTAGTGTAATGTGTTAACTAATGTGTTAAATATACTCGTAGTGAGTAATAACACGGTAATGTATAAGCGTTCTTAAATCGCATTTAATTTATAAAAATGAATGCGTAATGGGTATATATACCTATGTATAAGTGATATACATACTGAGGTACTGGAATTTAATCGCCGCTGCACCCATAAACGTTTTGTAGGTAACAATTTTATTAAAGATTTTGTCTCGTCTTTTGTTGAGAGTAGTTTTATGTATGGCATATTATTATTGTAGTATAAAAATATAAAATGTAGGTACGTACAAATAAAATATCATGTACGTGATTTTTAATAAATGATGGAAAAGACATGGAAATGTTTCTTTGAGATTAAAATGTCCAATCGAAAAGAAACTTGTAAGTTGTAGCTTTTATCAACTGTAATCTGGGCGAGGGAACGTTATCACGATATTTTATAAGTTATCCAGGAAATGATTAATATTCCTTATGAACAAGTTTTCCGTGGCTAGGGGTTTGAGTACTCGCGCAAAAGATTTTTTTATCAATAAAAAGACTCTTTAGCTTTATAATTATTAATATATTTTAAATAATATTTAATTGTTGGTATTTTGGAAGGTGCGGTAGTTCCGTTTGTATTGATGGTGACTGTCGAACTGACTGCGGCATGTGTCATTTTTGTGATAAATAATATTTTGGCCACGGTAGAAAAGCGTCGAGCGTGTGTTTTTGAGGTGGTAAATTTTATATTATGTGAATCGATTAATATTTATTTATATGTTATATCATGTTAAAAATCTTGATTGTTACATAATATATTATGGTTTACAACATTGATAGGAACTTTCAAAACTATCAATAACTCTTTTGAAGGATTCAAAATGTGTAGAAAATACTGTATTGTGTATGGGTACTCCTTACAGTCCTTTGGTAATGTAGCAGTTTACCGGTACACGGCCCTAATTTATATACATTACAGTAATATTGCATGTGTTTACGTACTGTGTACCTAATTATATAGTCCGCCGAATGACGTGGATATAATATTATTAATGTTCAGGTCTCGGGTAGCATAAAATCGTTATTGGCGGATATAATTATAACGCGTGCAGACAACCATAGTGCGTACAATGCATGCGGCTACCGGCGCATGCGCTCCATTGGCATATTTCAGTTTCAATTAATACGTCATCTTGATAAATGATAATGCAATAATGTATAATATGTATATTATGTTATAGCTATTAACTATAACTCGCCTCGTCCACCGGCGTATTACAAATGCAATTGGTTCGTAGTGAAAATAATTCCTATATATACGCCACTGTTTGTTGTACATACTTTATGCATGTGTTAGGCATGCTATCAAACCATATATTTTTATGTACCTGTTTATCGGTTGTATTTGAGGATTTCCCGGATGTATATGCAAATGATCTAATGTATGGTATATATGCTCTTACATCACTCCTTGAATACAAACTCTGTGCCTACGTATAAACAACTTTGAAATTTGTACATAAATTATTATAGACAATATTTATGCCTGTACCTAATGGAATGATTATTATTAAGATACCTACACTTAGTATTTTATATTGTCTTATTACAAATTATATATAATCTACCTATAGGTACATTTTTTTTTCTTTTAACAATGTGTATTCTTAATTTTTTTTCAACGCTTTGTTTTAAAGTTGTATATCTTGGAAAATAATTTACTAAACAGCGTCACTATTTAGTTGTTTATTATAATATTGAGTAAAACTTGATTGGGTACATGGTTCAACTTTTTTAGAACATGATTATGGTTATTAGTCAATTGTCGAATAACAAAAAAAGTCAACGTTATCAAATTAAAAGTTTTACAACTTTAAAAATAGTACGATCAAATTAAATGTTTTTGTTAGTTAAAAAAAAAAAAATTAACTATGTTTTAAAAAGCTGAACATTTTTACTCAATTATTTATCATGTATTACTATATAATCAAATAGCATAAATTTAAAACATACATTTTCATTGGATTAGTGAGGTTAATTGTTGATAAATATACCAAAATATTTTTGTGTATATTTGTCATTGTTCCAATGTATATCTCTCCGTTACATCGCTATTATAAGAAGTTACCTATAATAGTTGTTGCTTGTTGGTGGGTGAATAACGTGTTGTATACAATAGTGCTGTGTAAAGCTCCGTATAATCGAATTTTACTATATCCTTTAATATATCCTATATCGCTTATGGTAAATAAATTAAAACATTATTAATACATTTCGAGTTATTTTCATGTTATTACCGCCTACGCGTATATCTTAAAAAAAAAAAAGAAAAAAGTCGTTACTTACTTGTTACAAAATATCGCGATGTATAATATACATTTTTTTATACAATATGTTTTACGGTGAGAGCAAAGCGAGATGGCGTGTCTGTGTATCACAGTTTTTGAGTTTATCATCTCTTGCCCGCGCGCAGAAAGACTTGATGTATTTTTGTCTGCACGCGTAATTATAGGTACTCGTACCCACCGCAGTGACCGCGTCGTGATGATCACGATGTAAAAATATGTAATGCGTGCAGTTAGGTACCTGCACATATACGAAAGCACACGAAACTTCGCGATTTTCGATTATTTACCTATTACTCTTATACGATTTCAGGAATTGGGATTGGACATAACCGACGAACAGTTGGCCGAGCTGCGCGCCAACGTGGACAACGTGGACTTCGCGGCAGCCGCCGACGAAGAAAAGCTCACTCGACACGATATCATGGCTCACGTGCACACGTACGCCGCGTGTTGTCCGACCGCCGGGCCCATCATTCACCTGGGCGCCACTTCTTGCGACATCGGAGACAACGCCGTAAGTTCCCGGGGCGTGGAGTCCGTAGGTACCTATTCTATACTGGGAGTTGGTGATTTTTTTCTCCAGAATAAACACGCGTGATTCGCGTTCCTGGACCCGTCACGAACGCGGTATTTCAATTTTATTGTTATTAGGTACATCCAGTGGCGTAACCAGGATTTTTGTTCGGGGGGGGGGGGGGGGGGGCTGATCAATTTTTTACATAGCTGTGGTATACTCAGGTTCTTCCATATAATTTGAACATGCGCAGATGCTGAAGTTTTATTTTAGATTCTTGTTCCTATAACCCTTCACATATATTGATTTAATATACTTGTATACTTTAAATACTTTGGATATTTTATTTTAATAATAATATACAATCATTTTTAAATTTTCTTAAAATTTCGGGGGGAGGCCCCCCGAGCACAACCTCCTCAGCTCTCCCCCTGGCTACGCCACTGGGTACATCTATAGATTTTTGACAAATTACCTACATATTGTTATCTACTGGGATATTAAACACATTATTTCACGCGTTTTCGTAGATTATTGTCATTGAGTGGGTTTAAAGTAAAACCGTTAAAACGGCTCGAGTAGCTGCAGGTCACCTAGTGAAATATAGGTAATTAATAATCGCTCTGAATCTGAAACGGAATGTTTGTTCTGTGTCATTAGTTTCTCGATCATCTCGTAATCTACTAGGTATATCATCCAGCAGTCACAGCGTCGTCGTACTCAAAAATTATAATTTATAGGACCCAGAAGTATTTCACATTTTTTTTATTTTTATTTTCATTATTATTCATAGGACTTGATTGTTTTGAGAGACGCTTTCGACATACTGTTACCGAAACTGGCGGGTTGCGTGAAAACGTTGGGTGAATTTGCCGATAAACACAAGGATTTGGCCACGCTGGGTTTCACGCACTTTCAGTAAGTATATTATGTATATACAATATATACATATTATGTTATGGACAATCTTGTGCGCTTAATTTAATTTTAAAGTAAAATAATTCTACACTTAAATTTTCAGGCCTGCTCAACTGACCACGGTTGGCAAACGTGCATGCCTATGGCTACAAGATTTGATTTTGTGTGAAAAAAACATAAGTCGTGTTCGTGCTGACCTCAAATTTCGTGGTATCAAAGGAACCACCGGTACCCAAGCGTCATTCTTACAACTTTTCAACGGTAATCTAATAAAAAAACCCCCGCCCCACCATCCATCATTAAATACTATCAATTCACTTATTAATGCTATGAAATGGGAATAATCTATTTTTTTTTTTTTAAATTCGTATAATTTTGAACACATAATTAAAATTAATTTTGACAAATTATTTAGTAATAGTAAAAAACGTAAACCCAAATGTCTTCACTTATCTATCGATTGCATTGAATGTCTGTTTACGTAATATTATGTTTCAATATTCCACAGGTGATTATGAAAAAGTCAGAGAATTGGATAACAGGGTAACAAAGCTTGCCGGATTCCCATCTTCATATTCTGTCACGGGTCAAACATACCCTCGAATTGTTGACGCAGAAGTTGTTGCATCCTTAAGTATTCTTGGGGCTGCTGTCCATAAGGTATATTAATATATTATTATAATGTTATCCCATAGTATTTTATTTTGTTAAAAATATATAATATTATGAATTTATTATATATCATATATTTAAAGATGTGTACAGATTTGAGACTATTGGCTGGCATGAATGAAATTGGAGAACCTTTTGAACCCACTCAAATAGGCTCAAGTGCAATGGCTTATAAACAAAATCCAATGAGAAGTGAAAGGGTTTGTTCTATTGCTAGATATCTAATGAATCTGGTTAACAACCCTTTATCCACTGCCTCTGTACAGTGGTTAGAACGAACATTGGATGACAGTGCAAATAGGTTTGTTTTATTGTTTTCATACCACAATTTTTTTTGAGAAAAATTTAAAAAAAATATTTTTGCCATTTTAGACGATTGTGTTTATCAGAAGCATTTTTGGCTGCAGACAGTGTAATGTTGACATTACAGAATATTCTCGAAGGGTTATCTGTATTTCCTAAAGTTATATCAAGAAATATTGAGAAAGTTTTACCCTTTATGGCAACAGAAAATATAATTATTGCAATGGTCAAAGCTGGAGGAGATAGACAAGTAAATATCAGAAAATATGTAAACATTAATATTTTTGGTTGTGGTTTAAAATGTAATCCAACCACTCCCTTGTGAATTGTTAATTTCATTTTACTTAGTACCTACTTAAACTGTAGTTATTATACCATAGTAATAAATTTAATTTTAAAATTAGAATACTACAACTGATAAATAAAATGTTGTAAAATTAGTATGATATTTTAATCTTTAATAATTATTGAATAATAGGTGCACAATATATTATCTTATAAATTAATATTGAATAAACTATGTCAGTTTGTTATGAATTTTATGGCATTTTGTTGTATTAAATTACATAATACCATATATTTTAATATAAGCTGATTTTTAAATCTATAAAATGTAATTAATATTATTCATTTAGAAGAAATTGTAGTTTAATTTACATTAATACTATGAAACAAAGAAGGGTTTAACTCGTCCACTTCTATTTCTAGTATAGATACGCTATTCTTAAGTATTTTTATTTAATTAATAAATAATTAAATATTCATATAAATAAAAAAATTGTTAAAAAATTAAAACACCTTAACTTCTATAAATTAATACTAAATAAATCACATATTATCACTTACACACAAAAACTCTAAAACCATTTATTATTTTTAAAAATACCATTCAATCAATCATTTTTTTTAACATCATTGTTATTAAAAAAAAAAAAATAATAAATAAATAAATAATAATTGTTCATTAGCCATTCCTAATAGATATATTAATTCAATCATAGAGCAAAATTACTTTCAAAATTGTCGTTACTAACTTTTATTTTATAAAATTTTGTGTATAAATAAATACAAATTTCAGGTGTGCCATGAAAAAATAAGAGTCTTATCACTGGAGGCAGCTAGTACAGTTCGTCTTCAAGGTAAAGACAATGATCTTATGGACAGAATTGTGAATGATCCATATTTTGCACCAATATTAGATCAACTATCACATATTTTAGATCCATCAACTTTTGTTGGGTGTGCACCTGATCAAGTAAATATTCAATCAATGAATTTAGTTATTATTTAAATATTAATAACATGGTTAATTGTAATTAGGTAACACATTTTCTGAGAGAAGAAGTACAGCCTGTGGTCAACAAATACATTTCCAAAATCAAAACTACAGCAACAAAATTGGATATTTAAATCAAGATACTTTTTAAATATTCACTTAAATTCACCATATTTTAAAATTTCAAAGTTTTACTTTCTTTAAATTAGTACATTTTCCTAATAAATTGTAGTTTTATATATTATCAATATAATTATTAAATAATCATTTATTTTAATTGTTTCTCCTTTAAAATGTCACTGACTTAAAGAATTATTATATTTAAATTACCTTGTCGTATAATTAAAAACACAACTTTATATGCTATATAAGGTATATTGTGCAAATTTGAAATGAAATATCTAATATTTTTAAAATATATACAGACGTATCAATTATTGTTGGGCACAGGGTATTCTCTCATCAGAGTATAGTAATTAAAAAGTGTTAATATTTTATTAATGAAATAGTAATTCAGTTTAAAATGTAACTAACTTATAATTAAATTTGTATTTATTTTACACTTTCTTAATACTAGGTACTACATAATAATATCATTGGTCATTATATTTAATTTTTAAAATTTTTAAAACAAAATTGCAAACTACATTATTAATACAAATTATTAAAAATTGAATAAATAAGTGATAATTGGTTTTATGATAAGATCCTAATAATTTTAAATTATAAGTGAAGGTTACACAATTTTAATGTAAAAAATTCAAAGTTATCAAATCTAACTAAGCTCCCATTCTATATTTTTGTAATATAGTATGATCCGATGACTGTTGAGGTGCGCTTAATATTATTTTAACAACTCAAAAAAACATTTAGCATTTAGCAGTTATTTAGCTCTAAAATAACTTACTAGGTAATAATTAATTTACAAAAATGTGAATATTACTTGATTAAAGCTGATATAACAAAATAACTTGGTGATAACATCAAGTCAATATTAATCAATCCTTTAAAAATAATTTTCTTATTTTGAAATCAATATTATTTGTTCCAATAACATTAGTATGATATATTTACGTTTGGTAATTTTGTAAATAGGTTAGTCATTGTTTATAAAACAGTATTTTACAATGTAAATTATTTTTTATTGTTTATTTATAAAGGTTAGTTACAATCTGTATAGTGTATACACAGAATAATATAATGAGTAAAAACTAAAAAAGTAAACATAGAGTACTAGACATGAAGAAAGGAAGCGTTCATCAACTTACTTCCAATTTAGAAACTGGAGGCTAGGGAGGATAAGTTGCTAGAATAATATATTATAATGTACATATAAATTGATGTATTCTTAATTCTTATAAATGTACTAAAATTATTTATTATTTTATATTATATTTTAAACTTTTGAATAATTTCTAAAGATAACAATAATTAATAAGAGGGATATCCATAATAGTAGAACTATAAGATATATTAAACATCTGTCCTCTATAATTTTATATTACGTTTACTTACATTTACATACTTACAACTTTCTAATAAGTACCTACTACTTAAAATAAAATTTTTTTAAAACATAGTTTAAGAATTAGGATCATAACAAAGGGTTTAGATTTTTATAAGGAACTAAATAATATAAATGTACAATAAGTTTGTATTATACACTTAATAGTACTCAGTAGTACGTTTAGACTAAGTTTATCATTCACCTTGGACAATATTTAACAAATCTTTCTTTTTCCTCCTTCTTAATAAACCATCTATAACTGGCCAATATTTAACACGTGTAGTAGGTATTTTTGGGAAATTAAAAAGTAGTAAATAGATGTATCTATTTATTTTTTTTATTATTATTTAGCTCATCTTAAACACAAACTAAGATAAAGTTATACTCAGTTGTGGTAATTGTGATCTTAGACGATGGACCGATGCAAAATTACAACTTTGTCCAAGGTAAATGGTTTATAATTATTAATTGTATATTTGTATCATTTAACTTTAATATCCTTACATAACTATGTACATACACATTAAGTTATATTTTGTTATTTTGGAATTCATTGGTCTAAGTGAGGCGAGGGAAGGCTGACGAATCAATTTAAAAAAAAATAGTAAAAATATTAAATTACGAGAATGAATTGGCAATTATTTGGTGGTAGATATAGGTACAAGTCGAACGGACAAAGTAAGAAGGATATTTGCTAAATGAAACGTTTAATTTAGATCCATGATGTAGATAAGAAACCTCAACTTCTTGGCATCGTTATTAAGTTAAATATATTTCTTTTTTAATAATTTAACATATTAAAGAATCATATTTTAGTGCTCTCGTACTATATTTATACACTTAATTATTGAATGATGAAGTTCGACGAACTTAACGACGTCAAAGTCACACAGGTTGTATGAAAATAGAATAACATTTGATATATGTTTAAAATATATTTGATAAAATAGTAATATTTATATTTACAATAATATACTTAAAAGAAATTTGAAGACAGAGGTTACGTTCGTGCCTGACAACTACGTACGGTAAAGCTAATAAGAAAAGATAACAATTTTAACTTAGGTACTAACTAATTACCTACTATATATTTTATACCTGTCCATATCCGTTTTGTTTTTCAAAAATATGGATTTTGTAATTAATAGGCCAAAAGGGCAAGGAGAACCAAGTCTATAGAATTGATTAATAAGTAAAAATATTATATAATGTAAACCGAAATAACGAGAATACGGTTTACTGAAATAAATGCAATATTAAATCATCATAAATCTTTTGAAATTTTGAAGTTTTGAACTTATCAAGTCGAGATATCAATGTAATTTTTTATTTAAATGATAAGACAATAATTATAATAATTTAACCTAAAAATTTCAGATTAAGATAACAACAATAATTTCCCGCCAAATTATAATACAACATTTGTATTTCATTATCACATCAGTCGTTGATTACGTTTAAAATGATTGAAATAAGAGTATAAGACATTAGCACAATATTTGGAAAATTGAAACAAATATCTAACAAGTAACAATTAACAGTAGAATAATAAGAACCGAGTACGGTTATTACTTAGGAGAATTATTTTTTGAATATTTTTCGCCAATTCGTCTGTCACAGTTTTTATGTTTTAAATTAATTTAACTGTAGATTTTTAATCACAAAATGAGTGAAGCTACAAAGTTACGCAAGTTCATAGTCAGCACGTTCTCACTTAATGGTTTTACGATTCAAGAGTAAGTATTACTACTTAAGTAACTCGCGTAGTAGCATAACACATATATTAAAGCGTTCTCATCTATCATCTATTAATATTGTTGAAGGAACACTTCAAGAATTAAGTAAGTTTTCGTGTCCCATCAAATTAAATTAATATTTGTACTTGTAAATTATAACTAAAAATATCTCATTTAATTTACCTAAAAAAAAAAAAAAATTATTAATTTTTTGTCTGCAATTCAAGTAAGTTATGTTTATGGGCTACTGTGAATCTGTGATCTTGATAAATATCTTATGCAAATGTGCTATTTACTAATTATATTTGTGTTTGTTTTTGTTAAAGAAGGGCATGTGCATACCTAGTACAACAGTTGGAACCATTAGAATCCATAGAAGATCGTGATCAATGGTTAGATAAGATTGTTGATTATGTACGTGTTTCAAGTACCAATGATGGAAACATAGTTACTTACGAATTACTGAGTAAGGCTCTTAAGGTAAGTTTTCTAGTTAATGTTACTATTCAAAATAGTTTTATCATCCTATTTAAAATTCATCTTTGTCATAATTTTAATAGTTCTGCTGTAATTTACAAATTCTCAATGATGAAGACATATTACATGTGACTTCTGCTTATAAATTACCATGCTATAGGTACTGTCCAACAACAAAAAAATTTCAGAGAATAATGTCAGTAACATCCATGTTTGGCGATGCACAGTCAAAAATCTCTCAGTATTCTACCAGGTAAGTAATTATACATTATATTATATGAATCTACTTAAAAATATTTTCCCAAATATTCATATACATTTTGATTATTTTTATTTTTTATTTTCATAGATATACTGTCATAAGACAACGTATGGCTAGAATAAAGACTTTAACTGATGGTACTCTTAATCAACCACTGACAATCGGTGATAAAATACGTGATGTTGATTATCTTTTGAGTTCAGGAGCCTGTAGAAAATTTGATCGCAATTCCAAAAGTGATTCAATACTTCTGCTGGGCTTTTTAGTACAATTGAAAGAAGGTGGTCGATATCATTTAGAAGATCCCACTGGAGCTATACCCCTTGATATTTCTGAAACAATATCCTTTTAAGTCAAAACAGTAAACATTATTTTAACCTTAATACGTTTTTAACAATAGTAAAAAAAAAATAAAATATTTAAGCATAATTTAATCGCTTATTTTAATTGTTATCATATTGATTATATTGCTTATTAATGGTTCATAACTCAAATTATTTTAAATTATTTTAATTTCCTTAACCTTGAATAAGATTTCCAAAAAGGCTATTTTACCGAGAATTGTTGTGTATTAGCAGAGGGTCGTTTTTGTAGCGATCGTAGAGTTTTTTTTGTCACTAATATGGCTTTACCACCAAGTGAACGTGCAGAAATTAGCAAGTATGAAACGTTATATCTTATATATTTAAATTAGATACCTTTATCTGATTAAAAATTTTATAAACAATACTACATTGTGTTGTTCAACTAATTAAACGATGCATTAGTCAGTTAAAAATCAATATTTAATTTTACAATGTATATTACCTATTATATAACTTAATATAATTTTAGTAATTTTGATTTTAAAATGACTGATTGATTATTGGTGTACAAATTGCTAACTACTTCTTGATTATTTTTTTTTTTTAATTATATTTTTGAATTATGTCTAAGAATATTTCATAAAAAAAAAAATAAATTTTATTGTTAAATTTAGTTAAAAGTATAACAAAATGTAAACTATAAATTATTAATTATATCTATAATATATTAAATCTGACTCAAATATTCTTTACTTGTGAAGTATACTCAAATTAAATATCTAATCCAATAAATTCTTTATAGCTCCTCTATAAATTATCACTAATTATGTATGTTATTTTAATTGTTTATATTTTTGCTTTTAGAATTTATTTTGGAGAATCGAACAATTTTAGTGACAAAAATGATCTCAGTTTAAAATCATGTAATCCAAAATTGTTGGAGTATGAAAAGCGTAAAAATCGAATGATTATATTTGTATCAGATGTTTTTCTAGATAACCCAAAGGTTAGTAAAATTAGAATTTAACATTCCTCTTAGAACCTGCCAATTTTATTGAATTTTTTGAAGCTATAAATTAGTTCTTAATTAAATTCTTTATCTGGTTTATACATTTATCTGTTAAAATGTAATTAATTCTCCTTTGTAACTATATGTTGAGTATTTTGTGTATGTGATTTAGTATCAACTATTATTTTTTTATTCACTTTTATTGTATTATTGTTAATTAATTATATTATAACATTATTTTTGGGTACCATCAACCAATTTATTATTAGAATAAAATAACTAGAATGTTTACAATAACTAATATTTAGATAATGGGTTAAACATATTTTGTAAAATAAACATTAATAAAATATTTTCACTTTTAAAATTTAAAATATAAATTTTTATATAATATAATTAATATTATAATACTAAATTGAATCTTGACTTTTAAGTGTTTTTTTTTTTTACAGGTTCTAAAAAAATTTCATACATTGTTAACTTCTTTCAATGATCTTGCTCCAGTAGCCATAGTGATGATGGGTGACTTCTTGTCTTGTCATGTGCCCTCACATGCATACGCCCAAGAATTAAAAACTCATTTGACTCAATTAGGACATTTTTTACATGATAATACACCTGGACTTTGCAAACATACTATGTTTGTGTTGTTACCTGGTCCTGGAGATCGTTATAGTGGTGCTGCAGGTGCAAGTATCTTGCCAAGGTACTTAATATTTTTATATTAAACATTAAAGTTTAAATATATATATTTTATTATGTTGAATTTTTGTGTTTGTTATCTTTTAAATTTGAATTTTATTATTTAGACCTTTAATACCTGAGTTTTTAACTGAAGAATTCCGCCGTTTAGTACCACGATGTGTATTTACCACAAACCCGTGTCGTATGCAATACTGTACACAACAAATACACATTTTACGAGCTGATGGTCTAATGAAAAAAACTGCTAACTATGATATCAGGCATGGGTCAATGGATCGAAAGAAATCTCCAACAGTTATAGAGTCTGATGATGATATTATTAAAAATGTAAGTAAAACAAAATTAGTATCTTTTGTTTTTAATTAATATTATACATTTTAACAATATTTGTGTGCAGTATATAAAAACGTTGGAAAGCCAATCACATCTAATTACAGTCCCTTTGGATGTATGCCCTACATACTGGCCACTTGCACCACATTCCTTGAATTTGTATCCAATGCCTGATCTAGTGTGCATAGCAGACGCCAATGCTCCAGAGTACAGTACCATAGGTTCTAATCATTCAGATAGTTCTAATTCAAAAATATTGTCATCTACAGGTTGCATATTTTTCAACCCAGTAAGTACTAATGACTGAAAATTGAAATTTTATAGTTTATATTTTTAATAGATAAAGATAGTTCAAATGTTACTATTCAGAGTGATCCATTTAACATTTGGAGTATTTAAATTTATAAAAATAAAATTTTGTACAAATATTATAAGTTATCTTTATACTTTTACCTACGAAAAAACACACTTGAGGAGAGACCAAAATCCATACAAACTTGAACATCTTTCACCAATTTTACATACTTATAATGTTGCCATTGGTTAATTTCTGTCACTGCTGTCAGTCTACTTATACGAAACTGGTGTGTTTTTTTGTAGGTCAGAACATAGTCCAAAATTAGATTTTTATAGTTCAATGTAATTTAAAAGAAATTCTTTTTTTAATAAGGAATAAAAATTTTATTTAAAAGAGTACAAAATACTTAAAAAATTGTAAAAAATATATTAATTTTGAAATAATATAAGTGTTATGTTAAATTATCACCTAGTATAGGTACTATAATATTTTAATATCCTACATAATGTATTTATGATAGATTTTTACATATTGATATTGATATATTATACATATAAAATAAGACATTGAAGCTCTAGAGTCTAGATAATGTGATACCTATATATTCATTAAAATAATTATAGTTTATATTATATATTTTTTTAAAGTGATTATTATTAATGCTTTGAATTTATTTTATTTATTTATTAATACAACATACTTTGAAAGTTTATCTAATAAAATACCAGTTTTTATTTTTTTACAAATGGTTGTTAATAGATTAAAATAAATACAGTATATTAACTTAAGAAACATTAATTATTTATTTTTGATTTATCATAGAAACTGATATTTTATATTTTTATTTGTGTTTCAGTCATCATTTTCCAAAAATAAGTATAGTTTTTCAGTGTACATAACTGCTCAGCGTCTAATTGAAGACAGTAATTTACCAGATGATGAATATGATGCAGGTATTTCATTAATGGATAGCGAAGATACTGTAGCTACAGTAGGAAACCGTCGCAAACATAATTAATGTTCTGTGTGAAATGTCATATATTTAAAAAATAATATTTTAGATTATTTAAGATTATAAAGTAATATGAATTTAAGGTGTGATAATAAATTATTTTTATTTTTGTATTGTTTGTTAAAGGGGTAATTTTTAATTATCAATTATTTGTATTTGTCCTAAAATATTCTTAATATTATGTAATTAATAGTACCTAATTAGGAAGTTGGAAGGTTTCCTAAACCTAAATTTAATTAATTCTCTTATTCACATTTATAGAGTCAAAATATTAACTTCTATGAAACTATATAAATATTTATATTACATTTTAGAAACTAACTTTTTAATCCTTATTAATTTAATTTAATGAACTTCAAGTTTTTATTTCTTTCAATATATCCCATCAGTTACACTTTATATTTATAATAGTTGTTTCCTATTTTGGTATTTAGTACAGAGATAATCATAGTTGTCTATTAATGTATATTTTTTTTATGTTAAAAAGATTTTAGCCTGTTACTATTTTTATCTCGACGATTATGGTTAGGTAGGTATGTGTTGAAAAAATATTAGTATATTACTGACCTGCATATTAAACAAATTGTTGGTAGGTATCTAATTTTTTTCAAATAGTTAGGTATTGTCTATTAACACACTCAAGTACAATTTCAAACAGATATGGCCTGTGGTTATTACTTAAAAATAGGTAACTATGTAGTACATAGATACACAGTCATACAGAATATGTACTTACAAAATATATAGATACTTATCAGGGGCAAATCCAGAAATTTTCCAAGAGGGGGGAGGCGCATAGAAAACAAAAAAAGTCATCAGATAAAAAAAAAGCTAGGCCCGATAATATATTTTTTTAATTTAATTTGGAGCGGGGCATACCCCCTTTCTTCCCCTGGATTCTCCCCTAGTACCTATTGAGTTTACTAATATATTATTGTAGGTAGTAGGTTAGTCAATAAATAACACGAAAAATAATTATCAAATATAGGTACCTATTAAATATGGAAATAATTATTTATTTTTCATTAAAATATAGGTGTACACGGTAGTTAATTTATTAAATCAAAATATTTTTCCATTTCTTAAATTTCATTTTCTTAGGTTTCTACCATGTCTTTTCCAAAAAATAAAAAAAATATTAATAATAAAGCATTAAAATACATCGCTCATTATTAATAAGTATATAATATTTTATATAAATTACTTATTACAACGTATAGGTATACACAAAACAATGTTACTATATAGGTTAAGTTTATGATATCAATATCGTACGTATCTAATTTTAATTGATAAATTAATAACACCGTTCATTTCATTGGACAATAATGAGTAATAATTAATTTGAGTAGGTACCCAGAACTCTTCAATTCAGTGAAAATGAAAATATTAATTTATTACATCATTAAATCGTCGGTTTTAATTTTAAAAATATGTCAAACATTTTTACTCATCTATAATACATTATAATATACAATATTTTATAAATGTTTTGTTCCACCAAAGATCATAATAAGCGCCTACCTACTTAGTACACCTACCTACAAGACTTGTTAATAACACAAAAAAGTTATTATTGAAAAGGAATATAAAAAAATTATAAGTATCAATCAAAAATATTATTGATAAAAGGTGAGTAATAAAAAATTATACCTCTGAACGTAATATATTTTTAAAGAATTAAATTTAAATTATTATGTGTATTTATTTAGGGAAGTGAGTAGAGTTGAAGTAATGGGAAAAAAATATTTATATAGTAATATAATCTATAAAAATTAGTATATAAATATATATTAACTAAACGTAGGTTTTTTAAATTTAATGTATTTACTGTCTAGGTACTAATCGACATTATTGAACCATATATTGTAAAAAAGTAAATTAAAATATCCACCTTACGTTAGGTATAAAAAAATACATTTTAATTAGGCTTTTAAACTGATTTTTCGTTTTCAAGATAAAATGTGCAAAATATTCTTATAGGTACCTACTGTAAACATATTGTTCTCTTTTAAAAAATTTCATTTCAAAAAAAAAAAGAAAAATAGTTAATATATTGATAGGTGTAGATAAAACAAGTATAATATATTAATAAAGATATTTATTTAGTTTTTTTAGTTTTAAATTTTAAAATTTTAAATCAAGTAAATTATTCATTTTATTTTTACGACGAAAAAAAAAGTAAAAAGTATCTTTGACATGCAACATTTCCTAATTCGATGTACTCAAAATATTGATTATTCTATTTCAATACCTACGTACATGGTAGCATAATGTAAAAAAGATGGTTTTGTTCATAGTTTCGGTTTCGTTTGATGTCAGCGGTGACTGCAGTAATTATAAATAGGTAGGTAACCTACCATTACTCATTAGCGTTGGCTCCTAATTTCCCATACGTTTAGGTATTAATAATTAATATCACAATTCATAAGTCATATAGCCATTAGTTTGTGGTTCTCTCGTTTTCTGTAGTCTAATACAAATAGTCTCTACAAATAACATGGAAGGTTTCTCGTGAATTTTATTTCAGAAATTAATAGTCGATAAAGTTAATAAAATTTAATTTTAATAAATTAATAGTTGATCGTCCAAAGGTAGTACAATTTGTTTTGAACTCAATATTAATTATAAACAAACCAGAAAAATACATTATATAATTTTAGTTAAATACCTGAAATTGATTCGAAAGGAATTAATTTTGAATCTCTGAATAGAAATTTCTGAAATCATTATACGTATTACGTAGGTACAGTTCAATCTTGAACAGTATAATATAATCGTTTGCATTCGAGTAAGGTCGGTACCAATTTTTCAAATCATATACATAATTCTATATGTTCATATATTTGCAGTGATAATAAAATTGTATTTTGTTCTGATGTCTTATATTTTAATTCGAATTGATATAGTGTGTCTGTGTGTGTGTATATTATGTACAAAATGTAAAATAAGTTATGCAAATTCGTGTTTTAAATTATAAATACCTACCAATGGGTTATGGTATTATTATTTAGTTATCATTGCAATAAGGTGCACAAAATTTGATAAGTAAATGTATTATTATTATTATTATTATTATTTAAACCGATGTCAAACTATTTTACAATACTCATATTTGCATAAATATATACTTGTATAATCTAATAATTATATATTTTTGAAAATAACAAATTTTAAAAGTTACAGTGTGCAAGTACTGCAAGTTCCGTCAGTATGATACATATGATAACAATTAACAATAATTAGGTAATAATTTTTAGAGCGTTTTTAGTTTTGTACTAACCATCGCTTTATTTAATTGAACATAGGTATAGGTAGGTACACATTTAATTAAAAATATTATAAATTCTAACGGAGACTATTAGTTGTCCAAATAATAATATATTATGATTAAGTAAATATTTTTATTTTTGATATACGTTGCTTGAAAAAAATATAATATAGGTACTTAATCAATGCCTTAATTTGTAAGTATAATCTACATACCGACCTAACTGTATGGCAACTACGACATCAAAGTGATATAGGTAGGCAATTAAATCATAGATTGTAGAATATAATATTATATACTCTAGTCTTTGATAAATAATAATATTTTAGTAACATTTATATTTTTACATTTATCCCATCTGAGACTTGAAAAGTTCTCGTCGACAGGTGCAGATTGAATATTTGAAACTGTAATGGATACCTACGTCATTGTTATTTTATAGAAGTCATTTTGCAGATTTGAGTTAATCGGTAAGTAATTTTATCAGTTGGGCGGGTAATGGATTTATTGTTTAGGCGTGTTAAACACATTAAACACGACGTCAATAATAATAATAGCCAATAGATGATAAGTGGTACATATTATATTTATTAGGTACCTTTACTAATAATTGAAGCGATTATTTCAGAAACCCGTCAAACGCCAAAATGATGAAAAATGTGTCAGGTTCAGATTATTGTTTTATGAAATAAAACACTTCGCTTAGTGCAAAAACCCGTCAAGTATCGAGAATCTATGGCTGTTTAATTTTCGGTCAAATAATGTGTTAAGTTCAGAAACTGGTTAATGAATGGCATTTGATGGCTTTCTGCGGCAAATTGGGAATTTTAAAATTTGCACTCAACGGGTTTCTGAAATAATTGATTCAATTGAGGTGCTGAAAAGCTACAGTTTATTTTCAGAGTTGCACCTATACGGCTTTATACCATTTAAGCTTCAGTTGTAACATATTTGCAATTAAATAGTTGATACGATTCCACGAAATCGTTATATCATTTGCTATGTATAAATATAAGTATATGGGCTGCGGTGGGTTTTAATGTATTCAAATTTAAATTGTAGTCTTTTGAAATAAAAATGTTTTAACGATCATAAACATCATTAAAAAAACGTATTTTACAAAACGCTGTCGCAAATTAAAGTGTGAAACAGCCTGATACTACTGAATAGAGACACGTAAGCGAACCCGAAACCATATCAAATAATAATGTAATGTCTTGACGATACACTTTGTGTTGAAAACGAAAGAGGAACATGGTAAATTGGTATGATATTAGGTGGGTATTGATCAGTGTCGTACCTAGGAATTCATTATTTTCACTATGGCCTATTGACTATGGGTAATGTTCCAGCCACTCATATCCCTATATTCGCCACTATAGTACCTATATATTTGTAGAACAATGTCGATGCATGTTTGCAAATAAAAACTACATTGTATCATATTTTAATAGAGCTACGAACCGTGCGTTGCAATAACAAATTGTCCTGTTCTTTTTTTTTTTTTTTTTTTTTTTTTTAATTTAATTTTTGTTAGTGTTTTTGAATTAATCATAGACATTAAAAATGTCAAAAAACACACGCTATATAATATAATATACAGTGGATTCCGCTTAATGTGGCCACCGGTTAATATGGGCATCCGCTTATTGTGGGCAAACATGTCTGGTCCCAATACAAATGTATATTAACAATGTCAAATAAAACCGCGTAATATGGACACTCGATTCGGTTTATGTGGGCAATTTTTTTTTATCATAGCGTTAGAATATACACATAAGTATTTAAAAACGATTAATTTAATCGGGTTCCGTCGTATCTATGAGATTGTGTTTATCGAAAGTAATAAAAATCATTACCATTCAAATAAACAAATTTCGCCAAAGAGAGGCGAAAAAGTGCATTGATTTCTTGCAGAAGTTCTTCATGCAAGAAGGAAACGAAAATAGTCCGTCTGATAAACTTGAAGCGTGTGCCTATTTTGTCAACCAGATCCATACTAAACAGCTTAGACAACGAAAAATTACAACGTTTTGTATACCTCCTACATCCAAAGATTAATTTTATTTAATATATTATATGTATTTAGTTTTATTTATATATCTAGTAATTATTTAAAATTTTTTTCAATTATATGATAATACAAATATATTTTTTTATTATAATTTTTTTTTTTTTTTTACTAATTTCGGTTTTTATGGGCAACCGCTTAATGTGGGCAAACAGGGCTGGTCCCAACGTGCCCACATTAAGCGGAATTCACTGTATTACCAATTCGAAGCCAATTTAGAATGCATTATGAAACTATATAGTATATATATATTTTGTAAACGGTTGTTGCGGTACTTTGAATTTTTATAGGTACTATTATTACGTTCACAATGAAACGTCGCCGAGGTTCGTTTCGGTCTGTTTGTCAAGAGTTTGTGGATTGCATAACTTCATTTCGAGATTGCACTCGTACTGGTCGGCGTACGTCGCGGACCGTCGGTGTTCGTTGTGCGCCAAACAGCACATTATCAGGCCCGGCGGATGGTCGGCGTCTCTATTGTTTGCGGGATGCACTGGCAGCTCTTGGTGACCGGTCATCAGCTTGGTCATGCCCGTAGTGATGTCAGCGTCGAGTGAGACTTCCGACACCGTACCCGGGATTTTCAGGAACCGTTTCCACGCCGACCGGAACTGAAATGAAACCGTAATAATTGCGTTACAACAATACAATGCATTGTCAGTTCGTAAACGACAATTTTAAAACGATACGGCCATAATACGTCCGAGAGATAAAATCTAATACATTATATTTAAACCGAAAGTGCCATAAACACGTACGAATATTTATTTTTTACTTTTTTAACTAGCTATTGGTGACATAATCAATAGTTAGTAAATAAAATACTATAGGCGTAAAATAATAATTGTTCTCGTGGTTTATTGTCTATCATTCGTAATTTTTTCCCAAGTACCTACTAAGTGCATACAGAGATAACATTTATTACTAAAACAGTAATGCATTTAATAAAAAGAAAACTATACATATTTTTATTCTATTTAAATTATTTTTCAGAAATAGAAATAATCAAACAGAAAAAATACGATAGTCAAACAAATTCAATAAAAGCTCTATAGTCCCTTTAATCCAGTTATATTGTTCTCTTTTTTATTTTCCTTGGCCTGCCTCCTATAGTCCTACACACAGCGCTTTACTATCCACAAAACACGAGAGAAATATTAATTTATGAAAAGTATTTTCTTCTTTTAAAACTTTTAAATATAATTTAACCCTGTGCCTTTAAGCTATCTGGCATTATAAAGTTTGACACATAAACGAAAATATATTTATTTTTTGTTTAATACTTATAATAATAATTATTGAAAATATCACATTTTTTCTATTCATTATAAAAAAAATGTCATTCCCAAAAATTAAATAGGCATTTTTTGTGAAACAACTCTATTTGTACATATATCTATTTATTTTTATTTTTATTTATTATTTGTACTTAACCGATCAATAATATATAGGATCTTGTAGTAGTGGAAATTATAATAAATTAAATTGTCAATTGTGAAAGTTTTCAGCGTTGGAGAGAGTGGTGAGTGTTGTATTCATATATATTATGTATTATAAAGTGTTTTATTACATTTTTATTTCTAAAGATATGACAAATAATTTCATATCTTAGTTTTGATTTTAAATTTTATTCTTTTGTTAATATTTTTTTTCTCCTTTTTATTAAAATTTCAACAACCATGTTAGATTATTGGTTATTAAATCTTGAATTAAAATACACCGTTTAAATATTATTTGTAATTTTTAGTTAAAGCTTAAGAGAGACTTTGTTTATGAATATTTTTGTTATTATAGTGTATCTTATATAGTTTTTTTTTTTAATTTTTATTATACTAAACCCATAATAATAACTAAAAAAATATTATTGTGACTTTTAGTTGTTAATATGCGTGGAATGAAATAAAATCATCCTACTAAGATTGTAGTAAGTACAATATGAAACTCTGTAAAAAATGTTTCCTTCTTTTTTAACAGAATATATTTTTATTTACAACCAATATTATTTTGTTGTACCTTGTAAAAATAAAAATACTAAATTATTAATATAAATTATGTATATATGAGTAGTTATGTACTTATAAGTTATATATTATATAGGTTAGTAAATTATTGCGTCTTATTGTCGAAATACGAGTAGCATTATAGGTGTCATATTATAGTATCGATATTACAATCAACACAATTATGAATGTGCTTAATATTAATAATTAACATTAAAAGTTGACTATTTTGCTAATAACAAACTTTATTATTTTAGTTATTAATAGGACTGATGCTGATTGGTCACAGCAATTGTAATCGTAGATAATATAATATAGTATATTATTATTCCAATAACCATAATTATTATCGAAAAAATGAAATATATAGTATAAATATTAATACATTTTAGTTTTACCTATACGTAAATATTCTGCATCGTTGATAATATAGTTAACTAGGGAATTGAGGGAGGTATTAAGACGTGTATACTGTATAGATACTTAAATATATTATGATTATAAAAGTGACTGAGTACGCATTCTACGCCCTACTTTCAATTTCACATTATTATAATATTTTATTCAAAAAAGGTAAGTAAATGGGTACCGTTCTGCTGTTTAATAGAATGTCGAATTACAGGTCACAGTAATGGATGTGTTAAACTTTCAAGTTTAATTCAATAGCATTGTAAACAATTCTAAGCGGAGATAGTTTGCAGCCTAGAGATCACTAAATATATTTCATGATATGTTTTAGATTCTGAACGGAGTGATGAATGTATTAATTTCATAATGATGTGTGTTTGTGTGCGCGATAATCAAAAAAATGTTTCAATTTTTAACTTTGAAGGAGGTTTTGGATAATAAATTAAATTAAATTTGTACTTTAGAAAAGTAAAATTTCTCAGTACTTTACTTTATAATCGAAAAAAAATAACAAAAAATAAGGAAAAACGAAAATGTTTACAATAAACCAGTTTTTGATTAAATTAATTACTTTATTTTGCAACAGTTCAAAAACCAATTACTATACATAAACTTTAAATTGTCAAAAAGTGTTTGTATTGATATTTTCTATATGTTGTATAATTTTAAAATATTTTTGTATATTTCTTGATCTATTTATAGACAATTTACATTTTTTATTTTTTTTTTTTATAAGTACCTACCTATCGATAAAAAATTTATAAAAGGGTAAAAATGTTTGAAAATTGAATACAAGATTACTAATAAATGGTTCATTTTTCTATTAAAAAATATCAAAAATTTATGGTCACAATGTTTTTTTATAAGCATTTAATTTTAGAACTTTTACAAAATTTGTTAACCTATCGTAATATTAAACAATAAACTAATTACTTGAATACCTATATTAAAAAACATATTATCATAAAGTAATCTTAGTGACATAACCTGATAGATCGTTTCCGTTTAGAATCGTTGATCGTATATACATTGTGCACATTGATAAATAAAAATTTAACATTTCTAATGTACAGAAAAGTGACATCCATCACTTATTTATTATTATTATTATTTTGATTTTGATATTGTTATTATAGTAATCTATTTTACCATCGCTAATACGATAGCATTAACCCTAATGTTACCTTAAGGGTAGGTTGATTCAATTTTTGCCCAAAAACCCACAATATGCTTCCCGGTATACGTTCCAATTATTTTCGTCTACATGTAATATGTTTAAAAAAACATTGTTGATTAATGATTATTATTGATTGTCTATAGTATAATATTGTCGCAGACGTGATTGTGTTAAGTGTTTACCTTTATGGCTAAATGTCAAACGTCGCTACAACGCGATAATTAATTTTACATTATTCCCTCAGCTCATTGCAGGTCTTTCGGAGTATTATTTATTATTATTATTCAACGGATATTCCCTTCTCTCGGATATTTTTTTTACCACGGGTATTCTCTGGTTTACGTTTAAAATATGAGATACACAACAATAATGTTGGTATAGATTTTTTTTACCTGCGTATTGAGTCCAATGTAGATAATTGGATTCCAGCATATGCTCGACTTGGCACATAAAGCCGGTATTATACTGACCACCGGACTGATGTGGACGTCGCCGAATGCAATCATGAGAGCTAGCACCGAGTACGGCATCCACGCAGTTAAAAACGCCAATATCATCACCGCCACCATAATGGCTACCCTGCATTCCGCTTTGGTGGCTTGTCCGATGATTTTTTCAGCAGCTCTCTGTTGAACGCGAAAAACATTTTAACGTTATTTTTCGCGCCAGCGGCGTAATCTCGAATTTTTTTTTTTTTACAATTTGTCTTTTCGTCTTTACTATACTACACAATATATACGTTTTGACTAGACTGAAACAAGTGTACACGATAATATTTGAATTTATTATGACGAAACAACAACATTAAAAACATTATTATTTTGAAATCCGATCGATCGGTTTGACGTATACCTATTAGAATCGATTGAACACATTAAGTACGTCAGGAGTGCAGGTGAATAACATTTTCGTACCCGAGTGTCAACTTGATTGAATTTTATTTTCCCTGCGCGTCCACTATAAGGCTAACAAAGGTTTGCTAACTAAGGTCACACGAGCGTTTCGTTGACAGACGTCGTCGTTGTTGAACAAATAATATACGTACGTATTCTAATTATTATACCCAACAATCACACATAACACGATGTCCGTACTCTGTTGGATTTACCGTCCGTTCGACGATGACGACTGAAGACTAGACAGTGATGAGGACCTCATCATGAGGTATGCTGAAACGTCTTTTATAATTTGCTTATCAGAACCTAAGATTATCATTAGATTCAATTAACAAAATCAGACGAACGTTATTTCAACTCCGTATTTGTGCATTTAGTGCATATTTTTAAGTCGAAGGTGGTATAATTATATATATATTTTTTAAACTGTTTATAATACGAATATGGAAACTAAAAAAATGTATAACCGAAATTGAAAAACGACTACGGGACACATTTGATGAATCTGAAAAACGATCGAAATAAATAAAATGAAGCTTGGTTCTGTTAATTAATTAAAATTTGTCTTATAGCACTTGTCTAATTATTGAAAATAGCTCTTTCACGACACGATTAAAATATATATATATAAATTGTTGGATATATAAAATATTTTTAACATTGCCTATATAATTTGAATTTCAGGAATTTTTTCTTAGAACAATAAAAAAAAATGTTTTAAGTTTTAATTTTACCAAGAATTGTCTATGTTCAGAAACAAAACAGTTAACTAAAACGTCCCGTTATCTATTTACAATTTGTTTATGTGTAAATTATTATTATGTGTTCAACTTTTTCCAATCCTATATAATAGTCAAAGTATCTTCAAACTTCAAACTATCATGGCTACGTATAAAATTATGTAACAAACAACAATACTTAATAATATTTAAGAGGACGCCATACCCATGTGTATTATCTCCGTCCTACATACATACAACATAGCAAATTTTTGTTTAGCAGAATCTATTTTATGTTGTTGGCTTTAATATTAGAGTAAATTTACCTAATACCAAACTTAAAGATAAGAATTTTTCTATACTATTACATAGGCTTTTATTGATATTTTAATTTTAAAAGTCAAAAAGTCGTTTTCAAGTAAACTTCACGACGACTTCAAATATGTTTTCGGAATTTGATTCCAATTACTAGAACAGTCAGTACAGTTGTCAAAATATAGGTATATTTTGGTAGAAATCACAGCTGGTTGAAAACCCCTTAATAGTAAAATCTGCATTAACATCAAAATTCTACGTAACGTCTTGTCCGAGATAATTTATTGTTAAAAGTTGTTTTATTGTCTTGTAAATATTTTACCGAGAAGACCTAAGCACGTTTGTTAATAATCCAAATGCGGTCTCTCCCATTAATGCATAAAGAACAGGAATATTAATACTTGGTGCGGAATTTGGACTAGAAATATTTAAAAAATTATTTCGTAATTTATTCCATAGACTAAAATACAAAAAAATGGTAGAATCAGAGTTTTTTCCAAATAAACCAACATAAAAAAAAAAAGATAAAATGGTAATTTTATTCAATTACTGCGAGTAAAACAATCGAGTAAAAATGTTTGTAATTAAACTTCAACAAATTAATCCCTGCAGGCTTGATTATCTGTATATGCTTTCTATCAATTGCTCCGAGATAGTGTAGAAAATTTGCTTGATGTTGAAAACCTTCTGCTATGGTTCTCCGATTTTCTTCATTCGGTGTAAACATAACATATTATGTTCTTTTGTTATAACTTCCCAAATGTTTTAGCAAACTGTACGCACTATCTTTCTTAAAGTAGACTGATCATTCATATATGCATAATGTAAACCATGAAGGTTGTTTGTACTTCCCAAGTATCTAAAAAAAAAATAATACATTTTTGAAAGTATAAGTATATTTTTTATTTATTCTCACTTAGCATCCTCTTTTAATTCTATACAGACATATTTCACAAAGTTTTCATCAGAATATTGAAGCTCGCTATCAAATCAGTCAACAACTAATGGATTTGCTAATGATTTTCAGTAATATTCATTTATTCATTTTTTTTTTCGTATTTTCAAAAGTTGTAAAAATAAGTAATTTGCTTACATTTTAAATTATTTCAATTTAATTAATATTTTTATTTATAACTTATTTATGCATCGTCTTAAATATTGCAATAATAATAATAAATAAGACAGTATATTTATTTTTATTAATTAATATGTAAATTTATGCTAATGTTATAATATGAATGATTAATAATTATTAATAGTAACTGAAGACTTTTTTTTACTTACTTTAGATTAACAATCAGTATTTCTTCGGGTGGTATCGAAGATCTTATATTTGTATCTTGGCGTTTAATTTTGACAAAAAGTTCATCAAATTATGTTAAAGACATACGAAAACAATTAGAAAAAAATTACGTTATCAGCTCGCTGATGACTGTGAAGATTGTAAAAATCACTATATACATTGGTCTTTCACTATTAATCAGTCGCGCCCACCATTTACTTTGCCCTTGTTATTTTTTTCCGAATAACTTTCAAAACAGCATACGAAAATCATAAGTGAAAATCGCTCTCTTCGTTATCTATTTCGATGGAAACTGATGTTGTCCCTAACCGTGTGTGACTAAAAAATAACGTTCGTTTAACATCCGTCAACCAAACGATCGTGTGACCTTATCTAACTCGATAACTGTTTTTCTTGTTAAACTTGAAAAATTCCTACAAATGATCTTTTTTTGGACAGTCACACGTGTCACTAAAAAAGCGTACGCGTCGCTCGGAGTGATACGTGTGCCATAGGTTCACATCTCCACCATACATGGTATACGATATTTGTGTATCTTAGAAACTATATACAAAAAAAATAATTGAGACAGTATAAATTTATTATTTCAGTTTGTTTTACAATCGTATACTATAGTATTACATAGTGTTTATATTTCGGTTATTAAGAGGAAATCATTTAAAAGAAATAATATTATAAAAACAATTTTAAGATTTTATACTTTGCATTATATTTTTAAACATTTTTTTTTAAGTTTAGTGAAAAATTAATTTAAGGCATTTAAAAAAAAAAAAAACCATACAAAATTCAGTACTTAAGTATAATTTGTGCTTTGATTATAATTCTGTTTATCAAAAACTATACAATTGTTTTTTTATTTAATTTTTGCGTTTACTACAAAGTACTTTTTGTTCATTGTCACATTTAGTTCACTTTTGAGTTAATATCAGTCATCAATTTAAGTTAAATATATTTCGCTACATATATTGACATGGATTACATGTAATAGCTGTATCTAGTGAGGCTTAACGGGCTTAAGTCCCTCCCGAAATGTCAGATATCCAAAATGATGTTAGAGTTATAATTTTCATGATGCCCTGTTTTTTTTATAAGCACTAGTGCCCCTCAATACATACATTATTACATATGTCATAGTAAGTATGATTATATTTTTTTCATTATAATATGTAAAATGCTTTATTTAACGATTCGAAAATTAACTCTTTCTAGTGTAGGTTTTTGACGTGATTTTGCCTTTTTTGCGTTTGTATTTGTACTATGTCAGTGGAACTATTTTATTGGTATTTCACAATAAATGAGTTTTTTGAATTTTATGCAAAATTATTATGATCACACGGCGTTCTGAGTAAGTTATTTAGTTACATAGTTATCAAACTTGCCGATATTTTATAAAATTATAATTTTGTGTAGTGTATTATATTCTATCTATAGATGGAAACAACTAAGTTTATTTATGAAATTAAATAATTTGGAACAAAATTCAAATTAGATAAAAACATATGTATTTTTATACAATACGCACATATTATATATATTATAAAGGTACTTTAATTCATAATATTTATCAAAAAATCTTGATTTTTTACCTTTCTCACTGTAATGACGAGGTTCACATATGAATAGATAATCACAGTAACTGGTAGAAATAGTCCAAAAACAAATATGTATATAACATAATTGCTATGTTCGCCACTCTCCCAGTCTACTGAACAACTAGAAAATATTAATCAACTTTACTAAATTAACAATTTATAATAATTAGAATACATAACTAAGTATAATTAACTGCGTATATCGGCAACATTATTTACGTTTTTACGTTATTTTTTTAATGTAGTCATTGAAAAAACAAAACAAATTCTTTTGAGTTTTTACTTTTTTAAATGATATCAAACATTTTAAGTCTTATGAAGTACAATTTTTAATATTTTTGTTAACTTAAATACCTTTATAGATAATGATTAATGCGTTTTAACTGTTTATATACATATGTCGCATCCATATCGCATAATTGTACGTTTCGCGAAATGGACAAAGTTTATATCCATTTCGCGAAGTGGAAACGCTTTTTTTTCCACTTCGCGTAATTTTGCTATATGGACAACATTTTGTGAAATGGATACCTAAAATACACAAAACGGAACTAGTTCCGTCATATGGACAAACACTTAGCATAAAAAATATTAATTATAATCATATTTTTTATTATTTTGAACGTAGTACAGAATTATAAATACGGATTATGAATATCATAATGAATTAATAATTATGGAAATTATGAATTATTATTTATTATGAGAGATTAACCACGAATATAATAAAATATGAAAATTATGAATTTTGAATTATTTATATTTATCATTTGTTTAAACATAGAATAGAATTATTATGAATTATGATATCGAGAGTTGAATTTTATTTTAAATTGGTCTTAAAATACGCACACTTTTTTGTTTGGCATTAAGCTAAGTAAATATTATTAATTTACATTACATATTTTATTTTGTATGCATAACTATTAACTATAAAAACAAACGATGACAGTAGTTTATACTATGCCTACATTGAAGTGACTAGAATTTATTTAAAAATTATACCACGAGTATAATATCGTGGTACTCGTATATACCAAATATCATTTTTTTGATAGTTTTTAACAATAGTTAAGGTGTACCTGTTAATATTTATTGTATTCAAATCATGTAAAAAATATTTAAATTCTTTTTTTTTTTTTAACTGACTTTTGGAATGATATTTTACCGTGTTGAAATATTGTTTAACATAAATTTCTATCGACGAATAAAAATAATTTCTCGACTAAGCGGCAGCAGCCAGTCACTGAGAAGTTACGGTATTTACTATATTTTTACGTTTTTCACTGATCAAAAATAGGCCGTTATCAAAGGATTTGAAATTAGATTTACTATCAATTTTTATTTTAACTCTAATATCTAATTTCGTATTTTTATGAATTTCTCGGTTGAATAAAATGAAACGTTTATATTTCGTTTATAAATATTTATGTATTTCGTTTATATATATTTATATATTTCGTTTATATTTTCAAGTATTATTATAGCACAAATTAATGTAATTATTATGATCAAAATTAATGGGTTTCTGTGACAATCATCGTCGATTTTCTATAAATAATATTTTGCCACGAGTTTCGTCATTGTCAGTTTCAGTATTACCTGATGTTTGCAGATTCGTTGACGTAACGATTCCATCCAAACAACGGAGGTCCTGTTACAGCAAACGCATATATCCATATTCCAACTACTGCGTACAGTGCAGTTTCCTTAGTTAACCTGCTGCTGCTAAACGGATAGCGTATCATTAAATACCGATCGTATGCCAACACAGTTAAAGTTGTTATTGAAGCTATCCCTGATAAAAAAAATATAAAGTGTCAGTAAACTTAGAAATATGAAAAATTTAAACCAACATGACTTCAATAACTAATTTTATTATAAAAAAAATCTATATTAAAAAAGTGTTATTTATGTCGAAATATAAAACAACATTTTTTTACTAAATATAATTTAAAAGTTATCAATTTACTATAAAATATTAGGTTAGGTATTAAATTAGTAATAAATCATTTATTTTTTTTATTTTACAGGAATTTTTAAGACATTTACATAAAGAAACCATTATTTATACTACGCATTTGCCATTCAGTTTTAGTAAAAAATTTCATAAAAACACAATTTGTTTCTGTACTACTATGAACAACGTACGTAATAAGAATTCATATTTTAATAAATATAAAAATACATGTTTGTATAATAACTTTAAATTTATTTACGTTAACCATATAGTAAAAAGTTAGAGAAGGGTGAAAATCTATAAAATTAAATTATTAACTAAAACGTAAAAAAAAAACTACTAGGTCAATGCTGCAAATCATTGTGCAACACTTAGTTTGTTTATTGTTGCTATACAAGGCCCCGTTTAACGAGTTTGATACCAGGTACATAATTCAATCTGAGGACTTACAATTCCCACCCACTATATTAAGATTAATGAAAAATGGTAACACAAGATAAAAAATAATATTATTTTCTCCCTTTATAATACAAGTACTTTATATTATATTAAAATACATAAACCATTATTTAATTGATATTATGAATTATTTTCTATTGTTGTGATAATTCGTGTTGACTATTCAGTTATTTTATGTGTATGTACTTACTCGAAGTTCAAGTATTTAAACTATTTTTTTTTTTTTTTAATAGATAAAAAGTAATAAGTAATATATATGTAATTATAAATTTTATTTTTATCAAGATTTTATTAATTTATTTAATTACTCTTGTATTTCAGTGGTTATATGTTATAATATTTGAATGTATTATATAACGTTACTCATGTAAGTTAAAGAGTTATGTAAATATGTAAATAACTTTGATAACTTTTTCATTATTTTATTTTATTAAAATATTTATTATGTATAGACTTTACATTCAAGTATTTTCACTTTAAAAGTAGTTGATTCGAAAACTATAGGGCCTAGGAATAATGTATTGTTAATTCCTTATACAATCAGATAATACTCATCTTCAGACTTCAAAGAAATTTGGTGTGCACTTGACATTTTGCAAAAATAATGTTAATATTTAAATGTATATTCTAGATTTGAAATTGTTTCATTGAGAGGAATCCGATTGTTTATTAGTTTATTGTTTAAGATTTTTAAACAAATTAATCTACACAATTTAAAGTAAGTGTGTAATATAGGAGTAAATAAGGTATTGTAACACTAACACTACATTTTTAATTGAAAACCATTATTATTGATTTGATTTAATTGTATCGTAAAGGAAAACAATATTTTTCTATGTAAATAATATAGAACTAATAGTCAGTTATTTACAAACACTCAAGTTTGGAGAAGAGTATTATTGGCAGAGTAGAAGTCTTATGACATTGTAGTGCACTATTTTTATACTGAATACAGAATACTGTAAATTCATGTAAGCGTTAGGGTACTAGGCAATGGAATTTAGGTTTAAACAACAACAATATACTACGTGGGAATTTCCTATGCAACCACACCTGTCAAATTTGTACGAAGTTTATACATTAATGTGCACTTACTCATTCGTATCGTTTGTTTACGACACCGTCGAGTTTATATCCTACTTATGAAAAATAAACTTATTTTACAGCAATAATTCACAGGAGATATTTATTTTATTTATGGAAATGTATATTGGTTAGAATACCATAAAAGTGCACTGACATTATGTCACGGCGTATGGCAAATATATCAAAACCACCGAGTTGTCAAAAGTCAAAACATTCTTCATTTCAATGTTTCTCATTGTTTAGACATTTTTGTGCAGAAAGCTTTTTCAATAGTGAACGATGCAATCATACGGTTTATTAAAACAGACATCTCACTTACGACGTATAAGTAAAAAAATAAAATTACTTCATATGGGTGCACAATCTAAAATACAGTCATCGCCAAACATTTTTATTTAATTTTTTTAATTTGTTGTTAATGTAAAATAAAATGGTTTTTTCAGATTTATAGTATTGCGGAGTTTTGTAGATTTCAATTTATAACTTTTAATGTGTTCAGTACATACAACATATTTATTTTTTTGTTATTTATTTCAAAAAATGCAATACTTATAACATATGTGTTATTTGACATAAAAATGTTAGATGTTTATGTTTATTTGGAATTCTTTAAAATATATTGTGCTATTGTACTCCATTCTATTTAATTAGCGATAAAAAATTATCCCAATAGCGATGAATTACGTGTATTCTGTTTATATTCATTAAAAATGTAATAGTACATAAAGTAAAAAAAAAAAAAATGCAACAAATTAAATAATGGTAATATTTTACAGATTGTATGTAAATTTATTTGTAACATAAGAATACCTATTTAATCGAAAAAAATCAAAGAGTCATGTTTACAAATAGTTAATGAAATATTTTAATATTAACAAATATCATTTATTTTTTTAAATGTACGTATCAAAATAAAAATAAAAAGAATGGTTTTCGAATTATTAAACTTTTAATGTAAAGATTAATAGTTTTTGTCTATTTTTCGAGAGCCGAATCTCTTATCTAACTACTTATTTTGTAAACATAAACAACGTACCGATTGTTGGCATTAGAGTTTAAACATAAATCATTATCCTTTCTACTTAAAGTTTAATTACTAGATAATTGAAACCAGTCGTTTGAATTTTCATTAAGATACATACAATTTTTTCATTTACCAAACAATTTAAAGTAAAACGTAAGTTTTTATTGCCATATGACCATCCTTAAGTGGTACTGAAAATTAAAATTAAAATTATTCAAAAATATAGTCTTCGAATGTATTTAAAAATTCTAAAAATTAGATTTTGAATAATTTCAATATCAAAAAAAAAAAGAGTGTACAGGGTTAAAATTAACGGTAATTTTTATTATCCACGACGTTAAATACATTCTAACTATTAGTAAAATACTTTATTATAGTATTCGTCATTTCAAACATATTTTTACATCGATAATTTTTTGTTTTCGTTTATATTAATTATATTTAACTTTTTATAAAGGATAAATCAATATCGGTGTTATATATTATTTATTATTAAAAACTTATTATTATTTATTAATAATTACCAAATAATGCCATAAAAAATCCATAGATAACACATATGGTTTGACCAAAAATCCAGCCTTTGGTGATGGCAGCAGCCAAGGTAACTGGGTTTCCCAACACAGACACGGCCAAGTCGGAAGTCGCTAAGTTGAATATTATCATGTTTTGAGGGGTCCATAGCTAAGGAAATAAATAATTTTTAAATTAATTGAATGTTGATAATAATGTACACGATAAATAAAAATTTCTAAATTAAAATATCTAAGTATCTAACTATCTGATACAAGTGTTTGTACATAAATATTTGTTTAAAGACACACTTTCAAGTAAATCATGAACTATGATAAAAATGCATTATATTAAACTAAAATTTAGAAAGCGGTAGATAACTAAAGTTTAATTAAATTAATATAAAGTTGTGAGTATAGACATTCCAAGGAATACTGTTTTGGATAACTAATGTTTTAAAGTTTTACGTATCTATATCATCGTGTATATAATATAATATACAATATGACGATGTTACTATCATTATTACATCATTTTAAACATCATCTTTCTTTTTTATAGGTTGCTTTTTGACTAATTGTATTATTTACCCGTGGATCTCTAATCATTATGAAAATAACACAGATGTTGAAAAGAAATCCAACTATTCCGATAATACTCAGTACGATGGCAGCACCTAGGTAGATGGCATCTGAAATGTGCTGTGGCTGAGCGTATTCTCCGTTC
The DNA here is from genome assembly GCF_002803265.2 of Melanaphis sacchari. Lineage (NCBI taxonomy): Eukaryota > Metazoa > Arthropoda > Insecta > Hemiptera > Aphididae > Melanaphis > Melanaphis sacchari. The sequence continues at coordinate 4,419,470 of NW_020270976.1, read as the reverse complement.
ATAAGGATTCATCTTAAGACCACATTGAATGTTTGACATCAACTTATTTGGTTTTCAACAGTGCCTGAAAAATATATGTATAAAATAAACAGTAATTATATATTGTGAAGTTATTTTTATTATTGAAAATTATTTAAATATTTCATAAATTAAATTATAATTAAATTATACTTTAAATGTCAACGGCCACGGAAGGTAATAAGACACATCAATGTAAAAAAAAAAAAAAAGCTTATAACAGGCAATCATTGAATTATTGATGTGGATAAAAATATATAGTTTGTAATTAATTAAGTTAATTAAACTTTAACGATTATATAATTTTATAATCACAATATTGCTGTGTACAAAAGTCCTGTAATATAGATTTAATTAAATTTTTTTCGCTTTATTTATTAGATATCATTATATGGGCTGAGCTATAGAAGTGGTAGTTTTCAAAGCTTAAAGCGATAATTAATATAATCACATTTGAAATATTACATTTTATACGAAGCTATTTTTATCTAAAAATTATAAAAAGTATTTTACATGAATAACTATAGAACTATAAGTACTGTATCTCTTAACATTTATTTATAAAAACTGCGAGGGAAACAAAAAAACAGACTTGTGAGAGTTGTTTATACATTGTTTACACTGTATGTTATTACTTATTTTGTATTCACGTTATGTATAATAATATAAATTATGATATAGGTTTGTACAGATAAATTGTTTATACTATTTATATAATACGTATATAACGTTTTAATAATATGAATGTTATAATACAGAGAAATTTATTACTAACATTTATTTTTAAAGTTCTTCAACTAGATATTATATGCAATGTATTACATATTTTAATTAGATATAGTAGTGTTAAATAACTTCTTTTAATATTAACTTAGAAAAAGTTGGGTACCACTCTTTTGTACATTAGATGTCGAGTGGATCACTATTACGGGTGTGTTAAATTTGAATTCATTGTTATATCATTGAGTAGAACAACAATTCTGAGCGGAGACGGTCTGAAAGCTTAAATCACTACCAACTATATTTCATGATATGTTTTTTCTTCTATAAATAGCTATTTTACTTTAAGTATTATACTATGTTGATAAATTTTTACCAAAGATATTGCTCTTATTATATTATTAGTAATTAATCATTTTAATAATATATTGTATTTATATTACATTATAAATTATAAAAATAAAAATTTAATGACATCTATCTAAAAATTTTGTACAACAGTTAAAATAGATTCATAGTATAAATAGATAATATCTTAAAATAAAACAAAAATATCATTACGTATAGTAGAATTCACAATAATATAACAAGAGCAGTTAAATTGGTAGCTCTCATTTAGTCTGAGCGGCTCGCGTCTTATTTATAAAAATATATAAAATCTATTAAAATCTAAACAAAAATAAGTAATTTATTATTATTTATGATTTATGATTAAAATTCAACGTAAAATTAGTAAGTCGTCTGTGACACTTCAAAAAAAAAAAAAATGATATTTCTTTGTTCAAAAATTAATCATTGATTTATCAAAGGTAAAAAAGAATAAACATGCATTTTTAATAAATTATCATGAATAAAAAATGTATCTTGATAATTTAAAAAATATTTTTACCTAAAGATTTAGTAATTCCTATTTATAAAAAAAATACTGTTCACTACCAATAGTTGGGGAGATAATTATAACAAGTTTTATGACAATGATTTAGCTCTTAACTGATTAAACAACAAAAATGTGTTGATTTAAATTAAAAATTGAAAAAAAATGTAGAATTAAAAATTTTAATATTCCTTTTAATAATATTGTTTCTGTAAAATTCCTTTTTTTACATTTTTTTTTTTTTTTTTTTTAGTTAAGCTAGAGTTTCAACTACAATAGGTATTACTCATTCTACCATTATTAGCTAGGTATTTGTATACAATACACATTTTGATTAATTACATGAAAAAAAAAACCTTTTTTTAATTAAAATCACCCTTTTATTGAGAATGACATGAAAGTATCTTCTTGCATAACATATGGATTAATACACTGCTTTTGCTTATACAACATGTATTTCAATATATATTTGATCTGCTTATAAATTTAAATTATGTATAATTGTCGTGTTCGAATTTTTGAATGCCTAAAACGTATAGAATATTTTACAAAGAAAACAAATAACACAAAATCTGTTTGGTCACGTCCTTTTATTTCATAAAAATTTCCTATGAAAAGAATAAGGTTGTTAAAAATCATTAGCATTTTGTATTATCATTGATATATATTTGTTAATCAATGGTTGTGAAAAATTGTGGGTGTATGTTTTTCTTTTCAAGTGGTGGGAAATAATAAAAACCTTATTATAAAGTCAAAAAAAAAAATAGCCTTTATTATGTTAATTAAGTTTAAGTATAGTTTATAATTTAAAAAGATCACTTTTGGGTATTTCTTAAAATACTTTTCATAAAAAAATCATGAAAATCGTATGCTTCCAACGAGTTTTCAAGACATATTTAAATTATCTGATACTAAAAATGTAATTTTTACACTTAATTATTTGTACAAAATATTTATAGCATATATTTTGGATATTTTTTAAATGGGTAAAAATGAATATATTTTGATTTTTCATGGATTGTCAACTTTGATTTGGTTACTGGTTTTTGATAATAAATTAATATTTACTCAGTACTTAGCATCTAAAAATGATTAATAACTGAAAACATTTACAGAATATTTTGTTTATGTCACTGAAAATATTAGATGTGCATGGCAGCGAGGTAATTATACACCGTGCATTTAAATATATGCAATCGTTAATGTATGTTAGGGTTAATTGGATATCATCAATTGTATTGAATAAATAATGTGCATTCACTTAATTATATAAATTAAAAAGGCATTAATATGCTCTTAACTTTCAAATTAACTAAAGCAGTGCACATTAATGATTGCATATGAACATTTATATAGTTCGTTTTTAATAGTATGTTTTAATACACTTAAAAAATAAACAAAGTCAAAATGTTGCTGAAAATTATATTTTATATTAGTAAAACACATAATGTATAAATTCAAATATGCTGCAATAAAAATAAAAATAATTTTGCGGTATTGTTAAGCTAAAATAATAACCTATTTTTTGTGTTACGAATAGGTATTTAATGCTAATTTGATTAAAATCGAAATATACCAAAAGCGAAATTCAAAATTATTTTTTTATTTGTTACAATATTGTTTGATAGGGTTTTTTCACGCTACATTCCAAGAACCGAATATTTACTTCTATAATATTTCAAATTACTCTCAAGATAAATATTTTGAAAGGCTTCATTTTAAATATAAAAAAGAATAATTTATTGTTAATATAAATTAAATTAAAAATATTTTTATTAATTTTTGTAAAAAAAATTTTCAGTTTAAAATATTTTAAGTACCTACATTACATAAATATTATATTTATATATTAACTGGTAATATAGACTATTTTTGTAAAACAATAATTTTCTTAAGACAAAAACAATTTTTTTTCAGTAAACTTGAATTGGTTTCAAAATATATTTACTTATTAGTGAAACATATAAAAATTTTATAGGTAGGTACATATCTACTTTAAAATAATTCTAAAACTTCTTAAATTTTTAAAAAATATGATATAATTTTCTTTTTATTAATAACTAGACTTGACACATTTTAAACAATAAACAGTTTTTGAATTAAAGTTTTTGAAATAGAAAAAAAATTGTGGATATTGGCGAAGTAAATTGTGTTTAATTAAATAAATGTGTAACTATAATTTTATTTGAATTTGTTTACCTTTATTTCTTTTTATAAATTATGGAAAACAGCTTTAATTGTTATTAGATTATGATTTAAAAGTGGTCATGTTAAATTAAGCATTGAACCCAATAATGTATGATTTGATAACTAAAATTATATATAAACAAAACTTATTACTAGAATACATTGTAAAACAAAAGTTAATTTGTTTATGAAAAAGTTTAATACTTATAAAGGTTCATAAAATATAGTACAGTCACATAGGGTTATCGATTTTATAAAATTTGGCTTTTTCGTTCTGTAAACATAAAACAAAGCACAACAATAAATATTATGATAAACTTTGTTATTGGAATTGACAATTATGTAAAATCACTAAATAAGTATTTGGGAATAATTATCCAAATATAGGTACACTGACGAGTCTAAAAATTACAATGGAGTTGTTTTTTAACTAATTATAGAGCTATAAAATGAAAACTTTAATTTATAAATACGTCTAGTTGTAGTATATTATAGCTGAAATTTGTCGTTTAAAAAGCATTAATATTTTTTAACTTGAGCTCTGTATTATTATTAATGTATCTTTAGAACATTATAATATAAATTACAAATACCATTCATGTGGATTTCCTTTCTCGGGAACGAAATGGCAGACTCAGTAGCAAACAAAGTCACCTTATTTCAATATTCCACAAAAATGAACCTAATATAAACTTCAATGGTATATAAATATTATTAATATAATTGCTGTATGAAAGTAAAACTGGAACAACATATCACTTACAAGCACATAGGCTTATAGCCATTAAAGAATACGAAATTCACAAAATAATAAAAATTGGAATTATTTTCCGTTGAAAGAGAAATAAAAAGAAGAAAGAAGTAGGTAATAATAAATTACCGTTTAACCGTTTAACCTATTCCTACCTCATCATCAATACAGTATTATACGAAAGCCTTATGATAAATAACATTTTAATTAAATACTCGAAATATATCGAAGCACAGGAAAATCTCTATTAATTTAGCCTTATCAGTTATCATACATGCATTCAACGGAAAAAGCACAGTAACAATTTATTTTTTCCTTATATAAATTTAAGCCAAACATTTTAAATAATTATAAATATTAAAGTCTTAAGTATAATTTCTTAATTTATATTTAATTTTTAAGTAGAATAATAATCATAGTTGCTGAATCAGTCTCAATAAATAATTTAAAACAAGGGAAAATTTAATATGTATAATGTATATTTGTGTATGTGTATATAGTTAGTGAAAGAAATATTAAAATATTAGTGACTACTTTATTTCTGGTTTAAAAAGTTCCATATCTAATTGTTTTATGTTTTTGTAATATAAATCAAGATATAATTTACATTTCAATACTTATTTTTATCAACTTAGTTATAACTTGTTTTATAACTACTTAACTATATTATAAAATTAATAGTATGTCAATATTGGTAGGTGTCATATATAGTATTATTAATATCTACGTGATAAACTATTATGTTATAAGTCGATAAGGAGGGGGACCTGATTATGATGTACTCTGTTATTACTAATGTAATTGTATTAAGTCTAGTCTAGTCTCAACGGCCGTACTGTAATGTTGTGTTATACTAAGTTGCCATATGCTTTAAATAAATGAACAGTATTCTTAAGTTTTGTTAATAAGTATAATAATATTATATCTATTATTTTCAATTTTAATATTAATGTATGTAACTAGTACTAATAGGATTTTCAATAAATTATATAATATATTAATATATATTGCTACGTTTTAATTTATATAGTAATGAATAGAATGTATTAATTTTAGTTACTCATGCACAGATGAAATATTTTTTTTTTTATTTAAAGTTATTTTTAACATGTTATTTATTTTTATAGTTATTTTATTATATTAAATTAAACATTTGGTTAATTATCTGAGCACCCGTTAATTAATTATTTATATAAATATTCAATAACCACCAAATTAGTCGGAAAAAAACATTTTTAAAGTATAATACATCATTGAAATTTAATAATTATTATTTAATAGCAGCTCGTATATTATACAAGTTAGTTAAATAACAAATAAATATGTAGGTAGGTAACTACTATAAAATATACATTTTTGTATATTATAGTTTTATTTATAAAGCATCTATTCAAATAATGTAAATTTGAAGACAATCTTACTAATAACGCTAAGTTTAATTTAAGTTATATTATGATAAGAATAAAAATCCATAATTGTGTTGATAGTGTTATTATTTATATAAATTAATAATGAACGACCACCATTTATTTGCTTAGGTTAAAGAAGTCGTTGAGCTGTTTGCTGGAATGTACAATTAGTGAGTTATTTGAATTCCGTGTACGGCGAATAAAACAAAGTTCTTGAAAAACTTATTAAATAAGATCAGTAAAACTTCTAATAAATCGAGATCAACATATTCTGAGATTATTACCTTTATTTCTAACTATTCGAATGGTATTTTGGCTTGACTTATATTAATTTAGTAAAATGAAAAAGTATCTAACTATTTAATTACAATGGTAATATTTTATATTCTATAATTTTTTTTACCGAAACATATATTTTAATTCTATGATTCAACGTTATTAAATGAACAATTTATTGTAATTTAATTTATAGGCAATCATACACTTAAAATATGAATTTGACAATACTCCTGTTCAATATACATTATAATAAATATGTAAGTCAACGTTCTCGATGTGAACATCACTGTACTCCAGGTCGAGTCAGCTAATTTATGGATAATGTTGTTTTGCATTAATTTGAACTTAGTAGTAATATTTTCGATGTGTTGTTTAAAGGATTTTAATATGACTGTCAGGCGTCACTCTTAGGTACATCGGAGACAGACAGTATTCAAGTCTTTGTCCAGCAAATTGAATTTGAAGTTTGTATTTTGCTAATCAGTTGCTCAAGTAAAATGATTGTTACTACGGTTTTATCTGTAAGATGTATGAGCCACCATTTATGTGAATATAACTTGCTATTAGTTCTAGATCTTTTATTAGTATTTCCTCGGTAGTTTAAAACTTGTATTAAGTGACTAGTGTGTTATTTTCAGCATAGATTAATTTACTAGAAATTGTAAGTGGCAAATCCCAAGTGTAGAAGGTAAACAGAACCGGAACGAGAACAGAACCTTGTGAGTTGTGATAAACCATTGTTTAGGCATCGTAATTTACATTGTAAACAAGAATACTATTTAGCAACAAGACCAATCTTGTGTCCTACCCATATAACTTTCCAGACCGTATTGCAATCGACATACATTGCACAGTTTTTAACATAAAGATTTTGTGTATTCAAATATTTTGAATTATTCAGTATGTTATTATCATAATGTGAAACATGAAAAAATGTTAAACCATTGAGTAACTTGAGTAACATACGCACAATTAATACAAGTAATACGTATTAATAGTTTAATAAAACCGTAATATTATTAGTACATCGCTGTGATGGCCATGAAAGCAGTTTACATTTGCAGATGACCATCCAAATAGTTATTTAAATTGAGTCGGCAGAAAAATTGCCAATTTCATGAAATCAGCAACGCTGTTGCCGAAAACGTGAAATCGGCAACTTAAAGTACTTAATACTGCTAACTGAGTGAAATCGACTAGATCCTTCTCAAAAAAAATATGAAATATAATTAAATAGAAATGAATGTGTAATGTTCACGATCTTACATGAAACACTGGAAATACAATAAAATCTAATTGTTATGATAAATACTATGTGTACAAAAAAATTAAAAAAAAAAAAATCGAAAGTTATAAAATTATATTTAGTGTTTTCGGTTATATAACATTATTTATATTTACACGTTTTGGCAATTACGGCCTAGGTGACACGCCGAATACACACCATGTCATTTTTCCTACAAGTGCATTTTTTTGATGTCCAATTCGTATACGGCGAGTACAACGTCGATATCCTTATCCGGTCCCAATTGATCGCAGTCTAAAAGTTTCCGTAAAGAACATTCATTTGGTCGAACGTCTGTAGTCGGTTATAGGGAACAGTTTTGTACTGCAGTGTAGCAGCCAAACCGTTTCGCTCCCCCGCCATGTGCTCAAAATCTCTATGCGACGTTTTAGACGAGGAAATATTATTTGCAGAAAATGGATTTTAATAACAGTGACATGGATGAAAATTATAAAACGCGATGCGACTAACGCCGGGTTAAAGGTAATGGTGTGTGGTAATGTCAATGAGCACGCGCACAATTATTGGTTATTTTTTATTTTTACTATTTACAATAATTATGTCATATTAAAACTGCACGTGTTTCCGGATTCACGCGATCGGCAAGAAAAAGTTTGCCAAAAACCATGAAATCAGTAATCGACATTTGCCGATCTCACGTTTCCGGCAACAGCGTTGCTGATTTCATGAAATCACCGACTCGGTGCTACATGCTTTCATAAAATATAATACAATACTATTACCTATATCGTATGATTTTCAACCGCGTTTCATATACCATAACGTGATTTGAACTTTCGTGTTCGAGTACTAAATAGTATGGTTTAACTTTTCGAACGTCTCAAATTATTAGTGACTATCGTATTTTACTTGTCAGATATATCTCTTTTTTTTTTTTTTTATTCTTCTTCAGACACATAAACGTACATAACTATTATTTATTTACCATCTTATATATTGTTATAACCAGCATTTGAAAGGTTATTCTATACCATTATTTAATATTACAAATGTAGGGCACACTTTAAAACCTAAATATAAATCGGGCAATACGTTTTTTTTATTGTTATTATTTATTGTAACCCTTGATATCAACTGTCACTGAGGCTCAAATCAATTTAATAAGATGATTAAGTAAGTCAAAATATTTAAATGTTACATTATACAAACCCTTGTAATTTTTAAACGAACTTTTAAAATTATATAATAAAATCTTATAAACATAAAATCCACACACAATAAACGATAAAAAATAAAAAATTGAGATTTGTGAATAGCCTATACTTACTCAAATATTATTATTAGTGAAAATAAACTATTTTGACCCTTAAACTAGATAAATTATTAATATAGTATATTTTTTATTAGTTTTTGTACTAGTTATTGTTATTTTATTGGCTTTATTTTTAGACATTTGTAATTACAACATAATTAATGGCATTCCATGATAGTTATTGGGACAGTTATCATAAAAAAACTTTTAACAATTTTTACGGATTATTGGCTATTATGTATTTATGTAGTATGCGTTCTACTGGTATACTAATAGTACTTATTGTTTATAGACATAAATTATAAGTTTAATATTAAATTCATTTTTTATTTTCAATACATACTATGAATAATTGTATGCTTATATTATTGGGTCATACATGTATCGAGTAGGTTATAAACGGATAATTTTCGTCGTTTAATGCGCTGATTTTGTCCACTGCTCAGGTTTCAAGAATAAGTCAGAAACTCGTTGAATGAATGAGCCCAATCGTAGGTACAGGTAAACAATTTTTTCAATTTTAGTTTCATCGATACGGTAAACCGTAGTCTCGGTATCTACGTCACGCGTCGACTGCCTATTGAACGCATCTTAATTGATCGCACTATATAATATGATATAGTATAATAGCCGCATTATTATCAATTATCATTAAAAAAGACACTGATCTATTATTAATTATAACGTGACTATTGATTTCGACCATATGAAACTAATGTGTAGGTACTTAATATTTATTTAGTAATTTAATTTTGAATTATCACTATAAATTATAGATACACTGCAATGTGTAATACACATTAATGCCACAAATGATCTGTTAATACTTGAGTAAATTGTTAGAAATGTTAGATATGCCGTAAATCTGCTTATTGCTGTAATGATTGTTTCAATAACATTGATTATGCTATATAAATCAAAAGTGTATGTTATATTATCTATTTAAGTGCGGCTACTACCTGGGTACTTATCACTTATATTTGTATACTTAGTACAATGTGGCACTCCGGTAGAAAAAAAATCAATAGGACAATTAAGAATAAGATGGGAGTACCGGGTGATCAAATACAAAAAAAACCAAAAAAAAGTAATTTTAAAACTTTGTTTCTCTATCATGAAAACCCTTTCCTTGGAGAAAATTAGCCTGGTGTATCTATACTATTCGATCCATTTTGCTTATAGATCATCTCTACCTATATATACATATATATAAACAGTTTTATTTTTATTATTTAACTAATCAATTATTTTAATTTCAATTATCAACTATAAAAACTAACTAATTACTTAAAATAATAGTATCATTATTCATTACTATGTCAAGTTATTATGTATGTTCTTTTATGATGAAAATACTTTAAACTTAATACCTAAATTGAAAATATACTGTTATGTATGATTATTGAAGAATGAAAACTTTAAATACAAACATTTAGTAATAATTATTATTAAATGTTTGTATTTAAAGTGTTGTATTGCTAAAATAAACCGCGGGTATATACGCCTTATTCGCGTGGATATACATAATGGAGAGATCCAAGTAGAGTCAAAAAAAATTTTTCCCGCTCCGCTCGAACTACAACTTTTATTTCTCTTATACTACACTAAAAACAATAAATCATTTGAACAATCAATATTTTACATTTCAAACAAAATATTTAAAATGTAATCTTTTTATACACATTAGAATCATATCATTCATATCGTGATACAACAAAGAAACATTATACAACCGACTATCGAGATATCGTAGTTGTAAGGTTATTGATGTATTATATTTATCTACAACCGTGATATGATACTTGATATTATATTATTTAAAATTGTTATATAGAATATATGGTAGATACGGTCGAATAACCGCGTATCATTAATTTGTCATAAGCTATACGCCATAGATACAAATAGCGTATTGGTTATACGCCGTATAACTTCCGCAGTCCGTATACCTCAATACATATTATTATTACCAATAATATGTTTCCTTTATATTAAACTTCAATAACTCATATTATTTTTTATTAATACGCCTTTGGTCGAACCATAAAATATAGACGAATAATCAAATCATAAGTAGTTGTGTATTTTTCCGTAATATATATTAAAAAACGAATATAATAATTGTATGTACCTAACACCATCGTTAAGGACACCTGCAGGACAATGCATCAAACAATATTACTAGCCTATGAATAATATATAATATACGGTACGTCTGATCGCCACGATTATATTATACAATATTATGATATTATCATAACCCAACTTGACTGGATAGGTCAAACGCCCGATGGAAATGATATTGTACTCGTATAATAGGTATCGTCTGTTTGAGAAAAACTTAGAATGTTAATTGTTTTATTTCAATGAATCAAAACGTGTACACGATTATAGTTTTGTCCCCGATCAAAGTAATACTAAGTGTTAACCGAAAACGATGATTATATTATATAAATAGTCATTTGGAAATAAAATACGATATCATAATATTTAAGATTATAAAATGCGGTCGAAATTCACTACAACGTTCAGACAAATATTCCATCTGTTTCGGTTGCGCGACTTACGTGTACACACGTCATGTACGTTGTTTTTTACGGCGAAGCACGAGCGAGCCACCGGGCAACTCGAATCGCGGTCGGTGCTTCGTCGTGCTGAGCAGCTGTGGTACCAGGACCGCAGTCGGCCGTGATCCGGTCGACGCGGAAGACGTCGCGTGACGAAGCCGGACGGACTGCTTGGTGGAAAACCTTCGCCACCATCAACCGGTCTCATACTATTCTGGTACGCGGTTTCCTCGTTGTCAAAGAAGAAAAACGAGCGAACAAAAAAAAAAAAAAAACGCAACATTAAACACGTTTGCGGACGCCGCCGGCGCGGCAAAACAAACCGAGTTGTAGCGGCCGTGTTTGAGAAAAAAATTGCACGAGAAATCGACAAATTCCTCGACACGATATTATATACGAGTATATACGTATTTATTATTAAGGGGGATTGGAAACGGTGATTATCTGTCTTTGTCTAACACACGCGTGTAACATAGCGTTATGGACGTGTTTCTATTTCCAACGTACCGATCGATATAACGAAGCGATAAGAATTATAATTATGAAAACAGATATGGATTTGTCGTCAAGTCTACTTTAGATCGACTTCTTCACGTTTTTGATTTTTTCGTTTAAACTTCTCCAAAAATAGAAATATGTCAATTTTTTGGTTACCTACTCTTTTTTAATATATCGTCTATAGGATTTTTTTTTTTTTTTTTTTGGGGGGGGAGAGACAACATCAACAGTGTGAGAAAGTCGATCTAGAGTAGACTTGACGACAAATTCATATCCGTTTTCATAATTCTTAGCACTTCGTTATATCAATTATCAATCAATAGGTACGTTGGAAATAGAATACGTCTATAATCGTATATGTTACACGTGTGTTAGACAAAGACAGAAAATCGTCGTTTCCAATCCCCTTAACCAAATGTACACAATATTATAATAGGTACGAATGGTACGACACAACGATTGTTAGCATTATAATAATTATTGTCGACTGTCGTCACATTTATTATTTATAATATACTCTATTTGTCAGAAGAATTTTAACAGCCGTTGTTCATTGTTTAAACTTCATTGAATCTATTTTGAAAATTTTCAATGAAACATATTTAATCTTTGAAAATTATAAGAATAATTCAATATTTTCATAATTTTTTTTTTTTTTTAACATGCTTTGTTTTAATGTATTTTTGTTTTTAGTGATTGTTTTTTTTTTTTTTATTACTATAGAAGTATTTAAAAATTGTTTGTAGTGAGTGACAATAAAAAAATGTTTAAAGTTGAAATGATATTAACGTAATTATCTTTGTAAAGTTTAAATGTAAGTAGGTATACAAGATTATCACATTAAATGTGATTACTTCAACATAATTTATAATAAAATGTATTATAAATTACATTCATTATCATTTTAAGCAAATAATATTTATTTTTTTTTATAATCATAATCTGATTATAATATAATATGCCAAATCTTATGCTAAGTATCCTTGTGATAATATAATAGGGATTAAGAATGTTGGCCTCTCAAAGTTTCATCAACATAATTTATTTTTATTTAACATTTTAAAATCAAAATTAATTAGGATTAATTATCTCATAACGAATTGGTATATAGGGCCAAAGAATGCCGAGGTATCTCATTACATAATAAAATAAACAATGTCAGGTAAACATGATATTTTTTCGAATGAAACATTTCACCGGCACGTTGCAATTATTTGTCGTTGGCGTACGGACTATGATGAGCTGATGGATTTTTCAATGGGGGGCGCCGCACGCCCACGTGTGGACATTTTGGCGTGCGCGAAATACAATACTCCGAGTTCAGACTACACAATTTCAACGCTCCGAAGTCGCATCTGTTGCTTGCGGTGGCACGGACCCCACCCCACCTTCTATAATATCATTACCAAACTGTGTACACCTCCCCTTCACGGCGTGTCTCGCCGTCGTCGCCGTCGTCGCCGTCGACCTCCCCTCGGCCCAATCCCACCAGAGGTCTCGTCGTAGCCGTAAAGCCGTCGACCGGCACTGCCCTACCTCACCGCTCTCACACACGACCGGCACCCAGACACGCTCGTCGGCCCGTCGCCCACAGCGTGCACTCTATTTATGTTCCACGCTCGTACCTATCGTACGCTTGATGGGATCCTGGTAAGCGGCGTACGCGTTCGCCGACACAACGCAACTCGGCAGAACGTTTCCGACGACCTTACGTTCGCTCGTCTCTACCGTTATGCGGTCCTGATACAAGTCCGGGCGGTATGCATTTCATACGGGCGGTCTAGTGGTTTTTGAAAATCCGAGGGAAACGTTCGTGTGCACTCGTAGTTCACGTCGCCGCCGCGGCCGTGTCGGACGGCTGGCTGGAAATAATAATGGTAGAAACAAAAATATAAAAATATATTTGTTCGACGGGTCTCCGCGACCGGGGGATAATATTATATTATTTGTCTCACAATCAGGGCCCCCAAATACAATTTCGGGCCCCTCTACTAAATGTTTGTCCGGACATTTTATAAGACTTCCAAAAATACAATTTACCATCTATATTTATTTATATATATATATAAAATATAATATATGTATAACAATTTTCAGAATAATATTATTTTTTTTTTTTATTACACCAATTCGAATTCAATATTCGTTGGTAAGACGGGACAACATATTTTGTGGGATCAGCTAGTAAATTTAAAAAAAATCAAGATTCATAAGTATTTCAACATTAATAATGTCTTTTTTATTTTTTATTACAATACTATCTAACTATATTAAAAAAAGAAAAAAAAGAAATTTATTTTGATTTATATTTAATATATTTATTTTTTTAAGTTAAAATTGTATTTAATAAATTGTTATAGGTATGAACAAAGAATGTAATAAAATAAAAGTATAATGTAATATCATAATAAAAGGAAACAAATAAATTCACGGATTCGACGATTCCGATTTCGATGTATACAACGCGATGTATTGCACATTTGCACAATACTGATGATTAAATCTAGCCTAGGAGCTATAGCCTATAACGCTAGGTATTAAAATCTAATAAAAAGTAATAATAATCTAATATCGCTAACAAGCGATAAAGAAGACGCAAACTGCAGCCACGATGATTTATAGGTAATCAATGGTTAACTATCAAATAACCTATCATTAATCGATGACTAAACATATCATATAATTCATAAAAAATAAGTATTTCTACTAAAATCTCAAAAATTATAAATAAATTTCAACAGGCTCGCGGGTCCTTAAAATACCCAAGCCCCTGTACTCAAGGTCCATCAGCTCCTCGCTTTTGGGGGCCCTGTTTACAATTACCACGGTCCCCATTCCGTCAGGTTATCCATCCTAGAATCGTCTTTGTCATAATAAAATGTCATCCTATATATTCCTATCTATTTATCCCTTTCTCTCGTCACCAGACAAAATTTTTTCCGCTCCAAACGCTTTTTTTTTTCATCGAGGTAGATCCGATAAGTACGGCTACCAGGGCAACATGCGACTGGAGCTGCGCGATTTCCCGTAGCTTACTGTTATGATTTGACGTATAATATTCTATAAAAATATATTTTGTTTTTATATTTTTCATATTTCTATATCAAACGGACGAAATATAACAAGTTCTCGGGATTCATTGGGGGGATTCAGGGCATAAATAATCATATTCATCTTATATGCTACAGATTTTCTATGGATATTTATTATATATGGTAAAATATATTTACATATTTTCTAAACTTTTTTTCTTGATTGACATAAATACAAATATTACAAATTTCAAGGGAAAAAATGCAAGTAATTTATAGTTACACAGCCGTATATGATGGAAAATTAAAATCAAATCATTTCAACAATCAAAAAATGACTTTACACAAAAATAATCGTTTCCCATAAAATAGATAATTGGATTTTGGTAATTTTTTTTTTTTTTCGAAAGAAGAATAATTTGAATAAAACAAGCTCTGGTTATTTTTCAAAATAACTTTGATGACCTAACCTAATTCATTAGCGACAAAAAAATAAATTTTAGCAATTTATTATAACTTTTAAAAATACAGTTTTCAGTCAAGCGTGACGCATAAATTGATTATTAAAAAATAAATAAATATATATAATTGAAATATGATTATTTGACTAAGCCTGAAAGTTTTTTTCTTGAATCAAGACGTGTTTGTTTTAAAACAAATTGTTTAACAGGCGTACCCAACTTTTTTCAACTTGCGGGCCACAATCAAAATTTATATCTATACTACGTGACGTTTCAATATTTGAACATTTCTATGCTAGTTGTTAGTTTGTTTCAGTTATTAACAAACTACAAGTTCACATTTTTTATTTTTCAAAAATAATAAATTAAATTTTAATTATTAAAATATCTCAAAATAAAAAGTGAAAAATTGATATCGAATGCAGTAGTTCTTAAAAATTTATTTAAACAAGATTTGTTCATAAATAATATTTTTTATTTATTTTTGTCTCTATACAAATTTCTAATTTTTATAAAACGGTCAAGGGCCGGTTGAAATATTTCCTCAGGCCACGGATTGGGCACATTTACAAGTTTATAGGGACAATAATATGTGTGATTGCATATAATACTTAAATATTATAAGTATAATAATACACACATTTTTAATTTACAAATGTATACACCTATCAAATGATACATCAACATCATTATTAGTTATCAACATTTTTATGTTTATAAATATTACATTTTTATTTAACCATTAGTATCTACTAACTATACATATTAATATATTAATATATTATGTTACTTTTAATGCACATAAAAAAATAACTATTCTATAATATTAAAATACGCAGCCTAATTAAACGATAACATCAAACTTTATTTTAGATTCTAACGTTTTATATACATATTAGCATTAAGTATCGATTTATAGTAGCTACCATAAGACTTTAAATATTTATATTATATATTTCCATATTATACTATGATCGTATTGTAAATTATTTATTAGATACAGCTGTCGAATACTCACGATTTGTTGCGAGTCAGATTATGAAATTCATTGGTGAATTTTAAACTGTTATATAATTAATATTGATTTTTTTGAAATATTTAAGACATTTAATAAAAAAATAAAATAAAATAAATTATTCTAATTAAAAATCTGTTTTATATAGGTACTTATTAGTTTATTACATTCCTATAATGTATAAAATAAATTATAAAATCAGCAATATATTTAATTTAAACATGATTAAGTCGAGGATAATATTTGATTTCTGTGTTGTTCATTTATATAACAATTAAAAATGCAAAGAAAAATTTTAATTTGCAATAAAAATATAAAACACATTTATGTTAATGATTTACTAAATCCTCGTTTATTTAAAATATGGATTTCTGAATTTTATTTAAAAAAATATATTTTATAAAGATTAAAATTAAAATTATTTAGATTCACTATATCATTTAAAAAATACCATGTGGTTTAACAAAATTAAATTTTTAAATGCTTTTTTATAGAACGTACATTATTAATTAAATGATATTCAATGTCTAAATATTGAAGTTTAAAGTTCAAACGATTAGGTATAATTTCAGAATTATTAGTGTATTATGTTTAAATTATAAATAACCTGTGATAATTGTTTAAGAAGATAATATGAGCCATATGAGGATTTAAAATTAAGTGCGATGGTAATAATAGCGCTACTTTAATCTTTATCTATTATTTCATGCAATTTCTTTTTTCTTTTCGATTCTTTGAGTTGTTTCTTAAACTTAAACATCTTACATTTGACATCATAAAATTAAATATTACCTATCTAAAGAAAAATATACGTCTCTTTGTATTCAATATACATACATTTCAACGAAACGTATACACGTAAAACAATAAAACGAATTTTACTTTATTGATACATCAGAAAAAAATAAATGGAAAAAGGGGAATTTAGTCAAACGATATAAAAAATAGTGTTAGTATTATACATATATATGATATAGCTGGTATACTTATATTTACCCATTTTACTCGTAAAAAATTTCTGAATGCAATGGAATAGTTACAAGATTACGCGTTTACGCAGCTTCTGTGTTTATATATTTGCACGCGATTTGCAATTTATATTGTATTTGTTACGTCAAATTTATGAAATTGCCAATTACACAAAAAGGCAGAAACATTTTCGATTTCATGAAAAACGCTG
Source organism: Melanaphis sacchari (assembly GCF_002803265.2). Classification (NCBI taxonomy): domain Eukaryota; kingdom Metazoa; phylum Arthropoda; class Insecta; order Hemiptera; family Aphididae; genus Melanaphis; species Melanaphis sacchari. The sequence goes on along the minus strand of NW_020270976.1, from coordinate 4,401,921 downwards.
TTGCGGATAACGTGAAATCGTCAACTTGGCTATTAAGTTCATAAGATCGGAAAATTTTGATTGCTGATTTCATGAATTAAGCAGACTCTTTCTTGTCGATAGCATGAATCCGGTAACACGTTATTATGACATAAGTAATTATTGCAAATAGTAAAAATAAAAAATAACCAATAATTGTGCGCGTGCTCATTGACATTACCACACACCATTACCTTTAACCCGGTGTTAGTCGCATCGCGTTTTAATTTTCATCCATGTCACTGTTACTAAAATCCATTTTCTGCAGATAATATTTCCTCGTCTAAAACGTCGCATAGAGATTTTGAGCACATGGCGGGGAAGCGGAACCGTTTGGCTGCTACACTGCAGTACCAAACTGTTCCCTATAACCGACTACAGACGTTCGACCAAATGAATGTTCTTTACGGAAACTTTTAGACTGCGATCAATTAGAACCGGATAAGGATATCGACGTTGTACTCGCCGTATACGAATTGGACATCAAAAAAATGCACTTGTAGGAAAAATGACATGATGTGTATTCGGCGTGTCACCCCGACTGTAGTTGTCAAAACGTGTAAATATAAATAATGTTATATAACCGAAAACACTAAATATAATTTTATAACTTTCGATTTTTTTTTTTTTTTTAACTTTTTTGTACAGATAATTTATCATTTCAATTAGATTTTATTGTATTTCCATGTTTCATGTAAGATCATGAATATTACACATTCATTTCTATTTAATTATATTTCTTAATATTATCTAGCCGATCTCACGTAATCGGAAATTTTATTGTAACATTTATACTGTATATTTATATTATTTTATTATTATTGAATAACATTTGAAATAGTGATTGGAACGACGAATGTATTTATTTTGTACGAATAATTTTCTTAAAAAACATAATTATATAGACATATAGTAGGGCTATGGGCTTATTTAGGATTCAACATTGTTTTGTTATAGATTGTGGAGATAGTCTGAGATGGCCTTTGCTTGAATATTAGAATAATATTTTAAAATGATATACTGTTGTTGGTGTTAGTAAAATACTAGCTCATTTTTTTGGTTTATGAGCGTAAATATATTGTTTCTCCGTATAGAATTTATATTAAATCATATTATATAACGTATGATAAAAATAAATGAAAGCTGAATGATTATTATACTCTAGGGAAATCGTCTAGTATAGATATTATAAAAAATATAATATAGCACATTTTTGATATCGAAACATCGTTTAAATGTTTAGTATTTTTCAAAGTATTATGTACGTCATTCTCTGTTTTGAACATTTTTAGATTGAAAATATTTAAACCAGTGTGTGTGAATGCTGTATCATTACGCGTAAAATATTCACCAGCTTAGATTCCAAAGTCCGGGCTGTAAATTTATTGTTATATAATATTTCCAACGTCTGTGGAAATAAAATACATTTTCATTCGACGACCGACATTTTTTCCATCGGCGATTTGCTTATTGATTGACTGTTAGAATTCATTTTACATTTCCGCAAAACGCTGACTTTAATATTTGTACATTTCAATATTGCTAGTTATTGTACAAATACCACCTAGCCTAGCCGGTGGGTATTAAATTAGAGACGATAAAATGCACTCGGTTTTGATATCGAAAGAAGAATATTGGCAATTCACGAAGCGATAACATATCTCGCACGCGCAGGAATATGTCAAAATTCAGAATGTTCAAAATTGACATGACGCGCTTTAAAATATCTAAAAGACCAATAAGCCAGACAAGATTACGAGACTTGTGGTTTGATGGATTTTATTTTTGAAAACAGATTTGAATTTGTCATCTATAATCTTTTAGGGTTTGGTCGAAGCAATTTTAGATATTCAAATCAGTTATTAAAATATTAATGATTTAAAGAACTTTAACATTCCTTTTATTTTGAGACCTAAGTACGTGCTAAATTTTTCAAATATCTAAAATCGCTTCGATCGAAATCCAGACGACTAGAATACAAATTCGTATCTGTTTTTTGAATTAAAATCCATCAAACACGTCAAGCTTCACACTTTGGTCCGGCGTTTTGGTCGTTTCACGTGTTTTTTTCGACGTGCTTGAAGCGGGCTCGATTAATAACAACTAATAATAATATTATTTTATAATGTAGACTAATAAAATAATATTATTATCGTTATTATTTCGAACGTGGGACTTGGAAACACGAAATTTCGCGTCCGACCGGTGAATCGACGGTTTTGGCGGCGCGGCGGTGGCGGCGTCGGCGGCGGCAGTAGCGGCGATGCTCTACGCTTGCTGCGGTCCTGGTACCGAGTTCCCCCGAATTTCGTTAGTTTTGTGTCGTTGACGTCGTTGACGGCCAATGACGGGCACGTTTTGATCGTAACTATTTGTTGCTGCGGTTGTTGTTGTTGTTGTTGTTGTCGTCGTCGCGCAGTCCGCTTGGCACGGTAACAATAGAATAGACGTTGGCGCACTCGTCATCGACGGCCGCCCGAAACGGGTCGGCAAATATTAATAATACGATGGTAATAACGACGATATTAATTGATTTCGGCGAATAAATTTTTGCCCGGCGCGTCTGGCCAATCAGGGTACCATGAGCCGGCCGGCCGTCGTCCGCGGACGCACGCCACACGCAACCGAATCGCCGGTGCGCAGGTAACAGGATACCAGTCGGCCGGCTCCGATTCGCGACGCGCGACGCAGGCGAGTGGAAAAAAAATTCAACTCGTGACGACCATAATAATGTTTGCTCTCGTATCATGGTAATATATATTTATATATATTATATTATAATATTATGTATAATATAATATAATAATATAATATAACGAGACGCGAATTCCCGCGACACGTGTGAATCGTGATATCGTTATAATTATTATTTTATTGTAATTTTATCGCGTCCCCATTTACCGTATATAACAATAATTTTTGATAACGTGTAGTAGGTATGCTTACCGAGTATGTTACGCGGTGTAGAGTTAAAAAATATAACGAACATAATATTATTTTCTCGTCGTCATGATAATAATAATAATAATAATAATAACACGTTTAGATCGCAGACATAATGTATTGCTATATATTATTATTATTATTATGTTCGTGTATAAATGTTACGTCTGTTTGTAATTGAGTACATTTCGTTGGGTCTTGTGTACAGAAATTTTCGTCGCGAGAGGGGCGAGAGGGGTGCCCCGAAAAAGATTTAGGAAATGTATATTATATAATACCTATGGCGTTTGGGTTCATATTTCTCGTGTTACCAGACTGCAGTATTTTGTTGTAAAAAAGTACATTATATCTATAATATATTATATGATATCAATTTATAAATAATAATAGTCAATACGTGTAGGTGTATATTTTGCTATTACCTACTATACCCGCGGTAGATGTGTATCAAACATATTTGTTTTTTTTTTTTTTTTTTTGGGAGACGAGAATGAACTCTCTAACCACCCACTGAATACGCTACTATGTTATTATATTACTAGTTTTTGTATAGCGAATATTTTCACATAATTCGATGTTTTGTTAAGCTATACCCGTAAATTTTGTACATTTATTCGATTATTTGGTATACACATTATTTATGATTACGGCTAAGCTCCTTAAATATTTTATTGGCACATCCAAATATAAATTGGTATTAAGACTTGACACTTGAAAACTATTTTCTTCGATGATGCGAAAAATTGCCGAAGTGAATATAATCCATTTGTCATGGTCTTTAAGACTTTCTAAAATTTGGCTATTTTAAATAGATGCAATGTTGAAAGATATGTTATCAATTTATTAAATAATTACGGAATCGCATTATAATTTAAGACAATTTTTATTTCAAAAAATAAAAATATAATTATGTTTGAGAATTTATACTTATTTATTTAAAGTTAAATTTGTAAAAAGACCTTACTATAAATAGTAATATTCAAACTAGTGGCGGATCCAGAAATTTTCCATGGAGAGGGGGCGATTACCGGATAGAAATATAATTTTGTCACACACTCCATTATTTACCTATATTCACTATTACATTAATAAAACCAAACTTAGGCTATTAGGGAGGGGGAAGGTGAGGCGCCTCAGCGTCTCTTAAATCCGCCACTGGCACGAACGACATTTGTCATTCATACGTTATAGGTACATATTATACATTATTGGTAGGTATAAAGGTATTATATTCGTGCACGTGAAAGTTTGTCGTTTTTTTCAATGGAATTTTTGACTTTTACATATTAAGTTAAAATTAAGTGTGTTTAGATAAAACCGTAAGACATGTGGCTAAGTTGTCTTATTCAGTAGATAAGTTCCATAACCCATAATTTATAAGTGCAATTATAAAATGTTTGAAAGAGTTAACACTTAGTCTTTAATTTTTTTAATTCCAGTACATTTAACGTTTAGTCATATAATTATTTATATATAAATGTAATGTGCGTATACCATGTGTAGTGTGTACATATTGAACATAGTTTAATTTAAATATATCAACTGTTGTTACAGCTTCTTTTGTTGAGAAGTATTTATTAAGTTTGTGATGAAAATGTTAAATTTGATGGTATGTAAAATGTTCAATTAAATAGATAAATATAAAATTGAAATTAATTGAATAAATAAAATAACTTTCATCAATAGCAATTTTTGAAAATAAAAAATAAAAACATTTGTTTATACTCGTAATATTGGTACACTCTGAAATTAATGAAGACATTTATTGAATTATTACGTCTTTTTTCTTTTCAAAAAAATCCTCGTTTTATATGAAACAGTCAAAATTCATGCTCAAACAGCTTATAAGATTCAAGTTCGAATAATCTTACTCTATAGTGATTCAAAGCTAAAAAGGGTACATATTTATTCAAACTAACTAAAAAGTGTGATTAAATGACTTATGGTAAGTTTACAATAGAAAAAGGTATGGATGACGTTTTATTTATTGAGTATAAAGATCACAAAAATTTAAAATACTATGTCAAAAATATCAGTGTATAATACCATAATATTATATTTTTTTTTTTTTTTTTTTTTTTTTTATTCATTAGAAATATTATATTATAAATAACAATATTAAAATACTGATAAAATATAAGTACTATATGATAATCAATTTTAAAGCTGTAATACTGACTATCTAATCCTGTAGGGACAAGTTTTAAAGAGGCGGTGATGAGGGAAAATCGCTTTAAAGCCCTTTAAACTACATGGTTTTTAAAAATATATCAATAATAAAATACTTAGGCCGTAATTCTTGTAAAATACAAGTTAAATGCTGGTGTTGGATGTTGGATCCTCATCGAAGAATTAAATTATGTACCTATATTGGTAAATGGGCCTAAGATATTTTAATATTGTTTTTATTTTAAATGATATAGTTCTTTTGAATCAATGTCGGTAGTAAATAGTTATAAAATAATTTATTTTTTTTATATCGTTATACAAAAATTAAAATGTGATCGACTACTATTATTATGGTTTTATGGAATATGAGTTTTTTTTTTTTTATTATTAAATAACGCATCAGATTTTATTATTAAAACACTACGAGTAAAACTTTTGAATTTTAATATTTATCCTCTTTTGTTGTTAAGTGATGAACCCTCGCATGAACCTTTGAGCATGTTTTTAATGTTTATTGTTTTAAATTTAAATGTTCAAAAAATGTACCTATAGATTCAAAAGAAAAAAAAATTGGGAAAGATTTTAAGTTACCCTAAATATATTTAAGAATAGACAATTTAATATGAAAACAATTAACTTGAGTAGGTTTAGTTGATTTAATGTTAAGAACGTTAAGCTATACATTAATCAATTTTGTTTTTTTTTTTATTTTATTCTTACACGGACACATAGTAATACAAAAAATATAAAAAACGACGCAAAAATATTAAAAAAAAACATTAAGTTATATTTATTTTAACGTAGTTTAGTTGTATAATCAGACTATTCATCAAACTTATATGGGTCAAAAGTCATAGTTCTTTTAAAATTTTTTAAAAAAAAGTCTCATTTTTTGTTTAAAATAGAAAACACGCTTTTTGTTTCTAATTTTATTAAAAATTAGACGGCCAATATATTTACTAATTATTTTTATTGTATGTTAGAAAATTGTAAATATAATGAATTATTTTTATTTTATTTCTATATTATATTATAACACTTATATTTGTGATTATTATATTATTTCGTTTTATTTTTATTATAATTATCTCACTATTGTGTTTTTTAAATTTTTAAATATTTATTTCAATAGTCAATAGTTTAAATTATTTCTTATTGAAAATTATTCCTAATAATAGTATAAAAATTAAATAGAAACGTTCATAAAACTTTTTAAATAATATAACCTTGGATAACTTAGATAATTTATAACCCTTAGGTGATGTTTATAATTATTAATTATAAAAATTGTTAATATTGATAATCCTATTTTTATATTATCATAAACACAATTTATAATTAAAAATTTCAATAAAAATATACATTATTAAACAAAAGAATTAATAAGACTGTCATATAATTCTTTTGAAAATATCAACTTACCCACGCAAAAATGTTTTCAATAAAAGACCTCATCACCAATCTACAACCAACTCAACACCTACTGTACAGTATTTCCATTTCCACTTACATGATGTAGGTAAATATTAAAATAAAAACAAATATTTAATTAAGTTGTTGGTTATGAGTTATGACAAATTTGTGTAATTATATAATTTAATGATTTATTAAATGTCATGAAAAAAGTATCAAGGAATAATAATTTTTTGTTTTTATACAACATTCATAAAAAACATATAATGACGTGGGTTAAAAAAAAAAACATGTTTAAATTAACTTAGTTCAAAAATAATAATTTATAAATCATACAATTTCGAAAATATTTTGACTTTAACGATTTAAAATAAATCTACGTTTAAAGGATCATTCAAAAGCATGATTAAAATAATAGTGAACACTATAGTTTAGCTTTTGTATGTCTTAAATGGTTTTTTTTTTTAATTTACGAAAGTAGTGTTTTTGACTTAACTTTTTTTATCCACCTGCGACCAATTCATTTTCGTACGAAATGATGACATATTACTTCACAAAATATCTTGTTACTCGTTCACACTATCTTAGTTAATATTAAAATAGTTACTCTTTTAAAATGTTATTAGGCGAGTACACTTTTATACCCTTGAATTTTTATTACTATGAATTTATATTAATGGTTTTTAATTAAATGTAATATTTTAAAGAATACATTTTAGTGTAATTATTTTTATATATATGTATATGTATATGTATTATTTATTTTAATTTACATTGTGTTCAAAGTTTTCATGATTAAAAACGTTACGTAGATATACTATTATAATTATTGTAAGAACGATTTAACCAGTAATTATTTTATTGTAGTTATATAAGAGTACAATAATAAAATCTAACTGGAATTAGCTAGGGATAACTGTATTCCCCAAAGTAAAACGTTCAAACGTTTGAAAAAAAATATTTTGTAATTTTTCATAATAATAAAAAGATATTTTAAATAACTATTAAAAATTTTTATTTTTTAAATTGAGTGATTCTACCTAGTAATTTAAATGAAAAAGCTTTTTTTATACTTTTCCTTTTATTATAATAATAAATTACGTTATACAAGCAAAATAATCCACAAGCTGATTAGCATATCAATATTATTTTGGCTGTTAAAATTTATGAACGTTATATAGTCGTGATGTCAATAACGAGTTATAAATTACAGAGAAGTTAATTGACTAGTTAACTCTTAAACTTTGTTTTATTTTTATATATTTTTTATGTTTTATTATAGTAAAAGTTTGTTAATAAAAAAAAATATAACCTGTAAAACTAAACCTTAACAATCATTCATATCCTATTACTATTTAAATACAATTATTACTAAAAGAAATAATTTATTATCAGCTAATGGCTAAGTTTTTGAGACTTATTTAAAAAAATAAAAGCCATGTTATTAAGTTTTATAATGCAACTGAATCTATTTATTTTAAATTTAAAAAAATTTATATATGAGGTACTTTTAAGTTTTTAACATATTATTAACTTGCATATTTAGCTATTATCAGTAAATGATTTGAATAAGAGAGTCAAGAAAGTAAATATCACTACAGCAAAATGATTTTGAACTATTACTGGACATTTACTTGTGTCACTGAAACCTTACAATTAATAATGTATTAAAATAATATTATATAATCATAATTCAACTATTGTTATTAATTAATTTTTTATATGTAATGATTTTAAATAGGGTGATATAATCGGCAAAGATTATGAATCACTAAATCAATTACTTTAGTGCTTAAATGTATGTGTTAATATATTATCTTATGATCTTCGTGACAACTACTCAACTGATGTTTGAAGTTGGTGTATTGAATATAGAATAAGGTGATCGATTTATATATTTAAACAATAATATCCGATTTACAATTATTAGCTTTTTTATTTAAACACTTAGTCATATATTTATATTTTTAAATGAATTAAATTTATTACAGTATCCTTTTGTCAAGAAGATTTGCGTAGTCTTTTACACTTGCTTTCTAACATCTATACAAAAGGATCAGAGTGACACAAGTGAGAGGCTATGGCTGAAAATTGCCTTTTTATATGTATAATGTATGTGTGTGTGTGTGTGTAATATTTTTGACATTTGGGTCTTTTAATATGATGTCACTATTTAATCTATTAATTTAATTTAAATTTATATTTTTAACGGCTATTAATTATTATAATTGTTTTATGATATGTTTTAAAGCTAAAAGATATATGATGGCTTAATCGCACATATACGTCTTTCTATTTTGTAAGCTCTTGTAAATAAAGATCAATTTGATAATGCGTATAGTCACATTAATTTGGGGCAATAAAAAAATAATTATAATAATAATAATAAATTATATTATAACGTCATATTAATATAATAATTATGGAGAGTGAAAAGTAAGTTTATTTTATTGTATATTTTGAATATATAATTAACTTAAACATTTTTCAATTTTAATTGAAACAATATTTTAATTATCTATAAAGAAAAATGTTCAGGAACGAAAAAATAATATTTTTGTTACAATAAATCATTATTTATGTTTAGTATCTGACAAGATGACATAAATTCTAACAATATGTTAGATAAAAATATATTATTTTTGTAATAATGTTATTTTCTTTTAATTTTGAAAATGTTTAGATATTCATTCATAATGAGTCATTTGGATATAATATTCATCAAATTATGTTATTATCTTTGTGTTATGTCATTACTGCAACGAGGTAGAACATGCTTTATATGATTATATATCACAATACACTTATAAAGTATCATCCAGTGTGCTATTAAAAATAAATAAACTAAATATAAAATGAATGAGTATAGTTATGGATTGTAGTTTTTAATAAAATTTTATATCTTTTTATGTATTGCATAAAAAAAAATTTAATACTGTAATCACATTCAATTATTTTTATTTCGAAATATTGTAACCCTTTTTCATTGAGGTTATCCCATAGAAATTTGATCTTTATTGATACCACAATAATAGTAACTTAACTCTAAATCCACATTATACATATTATAAAAGATGTATTAAAACGGAGTATAAAGTTACAATATTATAGCGTTGGCAGTGAAAGTTCATCGTAAAAATAATTTAATTAATCTATAATATTTATTTTTTAGATATTGAACACTTAGATTAATTTATTTATTAAGAGAAAATTTTAATAATATTTGTAATTTCTCTATTACAAAACATAGAAAACAATTTTGTTTGGTATTTGATTCTCATCTCAGGTTCAATTTTGTATACAAAAATCATATCTTAGGCACAGTATCAGATTGAAATGTAAAATTTTTACGTTAATTTTCTTATCTTAACCATATTTTAATTTTAAACAAAATTCATGAGAATAAACGTACTTAATTTATACATATTATTTTTATTTTATTTTAAAATACGAGCTACTAAATAATACTTAGTATTTCCTAATTCCTTGTGTAAGTTAACATTATAGAAATAATATTTTATTATCTTAGAAAAATAATGAAACATTATTACTGATGATAATAATTATAACACATTATTATACTTAAATACAGGAGGAAACGGGAAACTATACTGTGCAGCAAAAATTTCCTCGTACACAATAGTTCAAAAACAGACTATTGTTAAATCAACCTTATTGTTGTTAAAAAATAAAAATAAAAAAAAATGAGAAAAAATTTTACACATAATAATAAAAAGTACTCACGAATAGTCGTCGTTGGACAGTGAAGTCGCGATTATTGGAACGATTGCCGAAAATACGAATGACGTTTAAATCGAAATTGACACGGAACAATTAATAATCGTTATGACGATTGATATTGTATATAATATGATGATAACAATTATGATTAATATAATTATTGGGATAACGACGCGAGACGAAATGTAAAAGTAGCGACCATCGGCGACGGTGACCGGCCGAAGAATACGCGTCGTAAACAATTTTTATTTTTTTCCCGTCAAATATGGCGGTACGGTTGTCGATGGGAATTCGAAGATCACGCGCGTATTACGTCGTCACCGCCGTCGTCGTCGTCGTCTGTTAGCTTTATACACGTTTCAAGTTTTGGGGTACTGTTGTATAGTCGCGGCAGTGGCGCTTGGCTTGGCGTACCGCGCGGACTGAGTGGGCAAAACAGAGCGCTGATATCCGCCCCAGTGACTGGCGTCGGAAAACGGACCGCGACGGTCGTGTGAAGATCCGCCGACGGAATAGACGATAAAACGACAAACGCGCACCGATGAAAACAATTTCGTACGATTTATATATATATATATATATATATATATATTATATTCCAAACCGATGTATTCGCTGTTAATTGGGCGACGGCGGCTGTGGCGGGGGAGGGGGGTTGTATCTGACTATTTGAGTGTTTAACAATAGTTTTATGATGGAATCGTTCGTAACGCGACCCCGTGAAATACGATTAGTCCGACCGAGTTAGAAATGCTACACGTGCACTTTTCCCGAACAGAATTTGATGAAAACACAGTTGAAAATATGTTTTATGTAATAATGCATATTGTATACTGTATATTATAGTATAATAATAATAATATTATATATACGTATGTGTGTGCTGTAATACTCGTATAATGTGTGATAGTAAAAATGTCAATTTTTAAACGTATTATTTTTTACAGTATTTTCTCTAAGCTAAGTGCCTACTGGGTGACTTCTCGAGCAATTAATCTCGTGTTATTTATTTTGTCCTACTGTCTTAATACTCTTTGCTTATTGTGCCATTTCGCATAGATTGTACAATTTGTACATATTATAATGTATTTTATTTGTAATTTTAAACTTTTGGATTTTATTAACTCACTAACTACGACCGTTAAATATTTATTAATTCAATCGATAATACTTACAATAGAATTTACTCATCATATTAAGATGGAAAATTATTTTTTAATCAATCGAATTGGTGAGAATTGTACAAAATACTTCTATTATTTTTAGAAGTATACTTTTTAACTATTATTGGTCGATAAAGTTACGACGCACGGACAGTTCTATCCAATAAAAAAAAAAAATAATATTGATAATAATAAAAACAATAGTTTGAAAAATAATAATAGTGTTTTCCAATACGTTTATGTAATAGCGTTGCACAAAATGAATTAGCAAGTTGTTAATAATCATCGAGAATCCTCATAATATGTATTTCGAAATATACCTATTCATTGGTTCGTAAATTTATTAAATTGCTGATCAAAATGTTACAATTTAATTTATTTTTATAATTATTTAAAAGCAATGGCTATATTCTTAAACTTCTAATATAGAAATAAACAAAAGGAAAAATTTATTTTGCGATGAGTAGTAAAATAATATTATAGGTATTGAATATTTCTAAATATTAGTGTATCTATATTGCCTATACAACACGCCGTCCAATTTTTCATTTAATATAGTATTTTCTACTGACTTAAGAAATTATTATGGACGTGTTCGTAGTATATTTCTACGTATGCACTGTGTTATCATTGTTATCAATTTAACTAAAATTAGGAAAATGTTTTTTTATTTCATTGAATTCTATCACTTAAATTCAGTTTGAGTTTTTAATTTTATATTCGAAGGGAATTTAGAAATTTATTGATGTAGAATATTGAAATAATATTGTTAATTATTTTCAATTAACAATAAGTATTTAAAATATTTATAAGCAGCGTACTCATTTAATATCTTAAATTTTTAATTAAATTAAATATTCAAGGATAATTGATGGACCGTGAAAATAATCACTTTAAGATAATAGCATTTTCTTAAAAAAATTTGTTTATATTTTGTTTATGTCAATTTGAAATTTAGTTATGCATTACAATAATTGTACTATCTGGGCTTAAGTTTAAATATTCAATATCAATCATAGATTGAAACTTTTAGAAAAATAAAATAAAATCACATATTATTTTTTATTTTTTTTTTGCGAAAACCAATAACCAATAGACCGTTCTACTCTATGTAAGAAACAATGCGTGAATTATACGACTATATAGTATATATATGCATAATAAATAGTATTGTTTATTTATATCTTTAAAACAAATTTCAAATTAAAAAGAATGTTATGTAGGTTGGTAAATTCATTAAAATAGAATCATCATTAAGTTAGGATAATTACATTATTTAATAATGATGCTGAGTGCATATATATTATACCACGTATGTTGGGTTTTTTTGCTACAGTATGAATTAAAAAATAAATAATTCAGTATAACCTAACATTTTTATTATACTATGTTCAATTTAATTTATAAATATAAAATGGGTTAATATGTCAAGTATCTATATAAGTATAGGTAAGTAATTTTTAATAAACAAAATAATGTATTTTTTATAATAAACGGTACATTACAAATTAATTTAATTATTCAGATAAAAATAAATAAAATATAATGTAATTGTAAGTAAATAATATCTTTACTAAACAATACAATAACAACTTTAAACCACAAGGCACAGTGGTTTATGTTTTTTATCTAATTAAAAAAAATAAAATTCATGAAATATTTGTAAAACGTGCACAGATACTGACTACACCTTTTTTTTGTGATATACGTTATTTAATATTTACTAGTATAGATATTATGTTTTTATTTAGTAATTATTTCTATATAAATACTATCTTTTAAATTTTTTTTCTCTGTCAATTTAATTCCCGTGTTATTGACGATTATACGTATAATGAAATAATAACGCCACTCTAAAATATTAACATAATAACCAGCATACTTTGGATTTCTTTCAAATACTTTTATATATCATATAAAGTACAATAGATGTCAGACGAGCCATAAAAATATGAGAATACACTTATGGATTATGATGACAGATTATAGAAATTGTTTGATTGCACTAACATAATGTATTTCAAACTCAAACATTACAAAGCTATATTAAATTATACACTTTTTAATTAAATACTGAAAACGTAACTGATTCTGAGTTAAGCGATGTTATATTGATGAGCATTAAGCATTAATTTTATTATGTTGTGTATATTTTATATGTTTGGAAGAATTTTTGTTTGGTAAACTTAAAAACCCTTATGTGTCATGCAACAAATCAGTAAATTTTCAAATATATACCTTGGTATTATCAGCCATAAATAAAGATAATCATAAATACGAGAGGTCAAAGTTTAGATATATCAGTAAAATAATAATTAACGTATAATAAAACAGTATCGTTTATAGCCTAGATTATAAAATAACATGACAAAATATAGTATTGTAATTTATAATATTATATCCAATGTGCACAGATATTATAGTGGGCATATAATCATTTAATTTTACGTCACTCCAAAGAATCACAAAGCAAATTCAAACATTTTTTATTCTGTGATGTTTTAGTTTCACCGACGATATTGAAATATGCTTGATCGCGTATATGCGAAATGGAAATGACAACGGATATACGAACAATTTAGTCGAGTGGAAAAACTGATACGAAATAATAAACAAAATTATTTGATGTAGGTGTCATTGATTTTTAAATACCTATATCGTACATACACATAAGTACATATAGCTTTACATTTTTCTGTGATGCTTTGTTAAGGTTTAGCATGGTAGTACGTACCTACTGTTATTTTAGTTTTGAATAGAATCAACAGATTTCATATTTTGTGAAACCAACTGCTGATAAAGTATTTTGTAATATTACTAATATAAAATAAATAAAATAATAGTGCTATTATAACAAATAAGTTCTGGTTTCATAATAATTAAAAATCAATATTATCAATTTGAGTAATTTTAAGATTTTATAAGTAAACCAAGCTTATAGGTTTCTCTCATAATTGTAACGAAATTTTAAAATGTTTGAAAAAAAATTACTATACGTATAATAAAATGATAAACTTTTAACATAACTTAAATATATTATAAAGCTTAACATCGTTTCATAATTCTATATAAAAAAAAAAAATTATCACAAACAAAAGATAATAATATTGCGTTAATAAATATATTATTATTATTGATGATTAATAAAAAAATCTATTTTCAGCAGAGTTTATTTTTTTAAACATTCTACAGGTTTGCTTTCGGATAGTTAAAATCTAAGAGTTATTTTTAAAAATAAAATCATGTATTTATGTATTTACCTTCTAGTTTTGACGATTTATAATAATTTTTTATTTTAATATAAAATATAATATGAAAATTATTCATATATTAAATACCGATATTTTATATTAGGTGGTTAAAAAAATTGTTGTTACAAGCATTACAATAATTTAAACGAAAGACGAGGTTTATTATATATTGTTACACGTTGGTTAGAGAATTATTGGAAAATAAATCCTAAATAGAATAAGACTGGATCTAATTTGGGCCATGTTTTTTTGATGATCCGTCAAACAAAACTTAGACATAAACAATTTCGCTTCATTTGATAAATGGATATTTTTATTTTTACAATGTAATCCGATCACTACGAATATCAATAATTGAAAATGAAATTTATAAACATATACCCATTATATTCTTGAGAATATTTAGGAAAGATTGATGTTAACTTTTCAAGTTATAAATATTAGCTGACATGCTATAATATATTTTACGACGTACAAGTGATATTATTCAAAACCCTTCCCCTTTAGAATTACAAAAAAAATACGACTAATTCATAAATTATACAACGAGTTATTATTGTATTCAAATAAAATACAAAACACTTATTAAATGGTTAGTAAAAATTATTTCGTCTGGAATTATAAAGGAAAAGGATTTTTAATGATATCACTTATGTGTCCTAAAATTTATTAAAGTAGGTATGTCAGCTAATGCTTTCTTCTGTTAACTTGAAAGCGCTAATTTTAAGCTTTCTTAAATTAATAATTAGTATTTAAATATTTTTTATTCATAATAAAGATACAAGAAAAAAATACATTTATTAAAACATAATCTGTTAATAAATTAGTTATAGTTGGTATTACCGACTTCGATTTCACTGGTTTTTGAATTTGATGATTTTATCGTGTCTGTACAAACAATTTAAATATTTTAATATATTGTAATATGTTTAATGTATATATTTATTAAACTAATTATAAGCTAAACCTAGATTTATATGCACTAATTATATTTACGCGTTAGGTAATAGATCGCAATTGCTACAATAAAATCAATTTATATGCTTTTAACATGCGATCGATTACAAGCATAATAATCTATAATTATTAAATTGATTTTAAAATTATTCAGTTAATTCAAAAAATATTTTAGTTGAAAATTAATAAATACGTACTTGAAAACGTTACAAATGTATGCTCTAAATAAATAACGTTTATAGGGTTTATAGTGTATACTAAGTATGCTCACTTCACCTTTTTTCTTTAAAATAAAATTAATTTATTCAAATTCTGATATTAATTTAAATATCATTATAAATTTATTTTCATATTCTTCAGATTTTTTTTACTTTTTAAGGAGGACTCTGTGGTAATATAAACTTCTATGTTACAAATAAGAACTTCTTCCTCCCCCCTATTATTGTAAAGTATTTAGAGGATATTTTTTTAGAAAACTTCCTAAACATTTAAACGAGTAGTTTTTCAATTATTAAAATTTATATATCTATTAAGGATAGTAATCCTTTAAAATGGTTTTAAAAAAATATAAAATATTTGTGATATTGGATCTAGTATTTTTTATACTTAGCCAATTTTTCAAATTATTAATGTTGATATTAATTATTAACATTTTAAAATCAGTAAAGCACTCATAATATCTTTTAAACTCATTATAATGGACCTATAAACAATTAGTAAACAAAGTTAAATAACCTAAAAACTTTTTGTTAGAATTTTAAGTTTGACATGTCAAAATATTTTGAAAAATATTCATTTGATAATAATTTATGGTAAACGAGGGTTATCATTTGAAAAAATGAAGGATTTATTACTACAGTAAACTGCTTAAGTAATGTAAAAAATTTCAAAACTTTTAATATACACTTTTTAAGTAAAAAAATTCCAAAAATAGATGTTCAACAACTGCATTATTGAAAGGAGAAAAAGGGGATGAGATTACTTGGTGAATTATTCTATGTAATTTCTATAAGTGGTATAATTATTTATTTATAAAGTACCTTTACAAATTTCGTCGTTCATTAAGATTGAATTACGTAGAAAAGAGGAAAATGACCGTTTATCTAATGGAACAGGGTTGTCTATGACTGTGTTTCGTTGGCAGATCGTAATGTCAAAACATGGTCTAGATCCAAGCCTTATAGATTCAGGATTTATTTTCCAATACTTTTCTAAACCAGCGTGTAAAAATGCATCCCGTGTCTTTCGTTTGAGTTCATCCAATGATTGTACCAAAATACTTTGATCAACCGCAAATTGCGATTTCGTGGTATTACTTGCATAGTAAAACTGTTATTAAATATAAATATTAAGAAAATCTTGAGTAATCTTAAGCAAAGGTACGCGTTGATAGAAAAATTCTAGGTTGTTTTAGATAAAACTACTATCTTATTAATTTAAATTATTTGTATGAAATAATTTATTTTATTGATCATATTGTATATTACTGTATATGCCTCATTTTTTTTTAAGCTTTCGTCAAAATATATCTGTAATATGCAATTAGTATTAACATGTCAATAGTTTTAACTTAATTATATAACTCTATATGTATAATAATCAGTGGCATTTTCTAAATATTTGAATAGTTTTAAAGAATTCATATTACAAAATCATTCAAATGCAATGATTTATCATTAAATTAAAATTTAACAAGACATGCAAATTACGAAGTGCATATTAAATAAGCTGTGTAGCATGCTGATTTACTCGGTAGTTTAAATTATAATTTAATTACCTATCTAATAATCATGGTACAATGTACTCATACTTTTGCACTCATTATCTGATACTATCATAACGTACTAATAACTGATGACCTTAATTAATAATAAATATTTAATTAGTTGTTAAAACAAACCGGTGATGTTGATTTGATAGCATCCTTCAAAGATATCACGAGTGCATTAATAATATTATACTTAAGTTCTAGTTCATTCCAACATTGAAATATCTTCAGATTTTTGGTACCATTTAACATATCCCGATGATCTCTGTAAAGTTTTTTATCTACCCACATCAAGTATTCTTTGCTGCCCTACAAAGAAATAAAATGTTTTGTAAAAATAAAGTCAATTATTTATAAATTGAATCCAATCTTACGTTCAAATTTGGTGGAGGCAATAATATACTGAATTTATTTTTAAGTCTTTTAAACACATCATTGTGTTTTGCATTAGATTTTGGGGATGTTTTTTGGTTTTTTAATTCTTCAAATATTCCTAATAGGCCTTCTGATACGGTAACACCTTTGTCAAATGATGCATTCGGTGATAAGAGGTATGATAGATCATTGATTTCGTACCATTTTTCTACATTCTGTAATAATTGCATAGGTATTGAAAAATAAATGGAATAGAAGTAATTTTTTTTTTTTTTAATTGAATTGAATTAGTTTATACATACCATCTGTTGCGATTCAGTCTTATTGATTATTTGGCATATAGTATCTTCACCGTCAGTATTAGTTTCGTTAGTGTTTTCCAAATTGTCATTGTTGAAAATATCTCGAATTTTTGCCAAATTGTCTTCAAAATCATTCAGTAACTTCATAACAAGCAACTGTTGATTCTCCAATTCAATAGTTTCAGATTCGTTTAATTTAGGTTTCTGAAAAATATCAACATTAATTTCAAATCCTGTCCGTAATTACAATCAATATTGTTTAAATTTAGTATTTACCTCCATTAGAGTCTTGATTTTTGCTTCTAAATTATTAATTTCGTCAACAGTGTTATTTGCCTGTTGTTCAATTACTGTTAATTTTCGAATTGATGATTGTTTTAAAGTAAATGTTTCAGGTTTACCAACAACAAATTCCTAAAATTTAACATTTTTATTTCATGAATTTTTATGTATTTTATATAACTTACTGAGAATAACGTATTTTCGTCAATAGCATCGTTATTGGAAGGAAGTAATAATGTATTGATCAACGGAAATAATGTTGGTTGTAGTGACGGAGGACCATCATCTGGTTTTACGACTTCTTTAATTTTAGAAATTCCTATCTTCTTCCTTTTTTTAGATTTCTTAGGTTTTTCCGTTTTTTTAGTTTTTTTAGCTTTCTTAGATTTTTCAGTTTTTTTAGTCTTTTTAGCTTTCTTAGATTTTTTATTTTTATTATTTTTTGTTTTATTAGATATTTTAGCAGGTTCAGCTATATTTTCAATTATTTTTGGCTCTCTGCATATTTTTAAAAACTCGTCAAAATGAACTGAACCTACAGGAGTAGAAATTGGCATGACAGTGTCAATTGTTTTAATAACATTTTTGTGTGTCTTTGTTTTTTTATTTTTGGATTTCTTGCTGGATTTATTCTTCGGTTTGATATTATTTTTAACCATTTAAACAATTTAATTTAGCAGTATAAGATAAAATGATATAATAATTTCAAACGTACTTAAAAATTATTCTTTTTTGAAATTCAGTAAATTGTTTTAAAAAAATGATATTTAACTAAAATTGTTATTTTTTTTATACACAAAATAATGTACCTTTGGTATCGGTTAATATTTTTAATATTTTCATAGTATTTAAGCCAATATCTTGAGTGTAAAATAAATCAAAGCCTGTATTTTTTAAAAGAAAATAACTATATAAAATATAATAAAATATAAATCACAATGTTTAGAAACATAATATTATATAACTTAACGATTAGTATTGGAATTTGATAAAAAATAATAAATTATTTTAATTATTAATCTAACTCACGTGAACTGTATGGTTCTTATTATACGTCAAAAAGCTATAAGATATAATATTTTTTATGCTTAATTTATAGATTGAATAATTTTCATGAAAAAATTTGATCAGTCTAATGAATAAAATTAATTTTTTATTTTTAAATTTCTTCGTTATCAATATATTAGTACAAATTGAACTTCTTTCAACTTGTATAAGCTAAATTTGTATTCGATTATTATGTGTGCAATTATATACATTTAATCTTCATACTTCTATTAAACTACCTATTATCTATATAATTTTATAATTTCTTATATTATTAAATAAATGAACATAAATTGACTTAAAATCTAATAAAACAATCGGATTATATATGTCTAACTATATACTAAAAACATGTGGTATAAACTTAATTAGTTAAACAGTTTATAGATATAATAACACAAGATAAGTGATATTATTGAAGTCCATTTAAATAGATTCTTTTAGTTAATGGTTCTATAATATTTTGTTTTCATATTGTATAACTCTGTGTTATAGACAACAATGTTTAATTATTTTTTGTGGTTGAGTAAAGCTATGTTTTAAACAGATGTAATAAATGGTTAATAATAGACAATTTATTTCCCTTGGATACTTAATTATTACGAGAAAATTAGTTTTATTAGGTTCTTAAATATACTCGAGTTGGAATAATTTAGGTTGTTTAGTGTTATTCTTGTTCGGCACACAAAAACAATTTGCATAACATTTAGTTTTTATCTATATCACATTTATCGCTTCCCGTTATTTGGTAATTCAATTACATATATTTGGATGAAGTCATTCATTATTTTATAGTTTTTTGGTGTTACACTAAGTATGATAAATATGTCTTTTGAAAGTTATTTAATTTAATTAATTATATTTGTTTTGGTGAATACTGAAGTTTTATATTTAAAAATATTAGAAGACACTAAATAATATTGGTATTATACACGTTTAAAAAGTTAAAAATTGATAATTATTTTTATTATATGACATAAAAAGAAAAATAATGTATATTTTTGCAATGAATTGAAGTCACCTAATAATGATATGATCATAGATTATCAATTTGAATAGTTTTAAATTCTCATATATAATAAAAAAAATTAATTTAATAAATACAATATCAACATATTGAAATACTAAAAAATACTAATTAATAAGGCTTTAATATAAAGGAGAAACATAATTAATAGTATGTAAATAAAACTAGTCAGTTTCACCAAAAGAAGTTCAATTTTATGCTTTTGCAATATAGATGATATTTTAAAGGAATTTTCCAACGTCTGGAGCATAAAACCAACAGTTATTGAATTAAACTTTATACGTTAATATAATATTAACTGAAGTATTCCAGACTATATCATAATATAAACCCATTGGTTAAAATGTAATGTTTATCCTTTTAAATGAAATTCAAACATTTTTTTTAGAAATCATTAGTATGGAATTTACTGTTTGATTAACTAGACTTAATGAGATGTAAACCCGGTTAGATTATTAAATTCCGCTTTTAACTATTTTATAATTTATTATTACCTATTTAGGTTAAGTGATTTATAAAGTGAATACTAGAAGTTATAATATTATGCTGGTAATTTTCCCTTTAAAAGTATAAATTTAGGAAACATTATAACACAGGAAGAAATGCCTTTTAGTTTAAAATGTTTAAATACATCAAAATGTTGTTATAATTGGTTATTTATCGATTGAGTATAATATATTACACTTGAACATTTTATGCATGGTTAAATATTGTTTTTGTTATTTGAACTGATAATATTTTAGATAGTATATGAAATGAAATATAAATTTAAATTTAATAGGTAAGCATATAATCTTGAATCTAAATATTTTGTAATACAAATTATTATTATTATTATTATTATTATTATTATTATTATTGTTATTTTTATATTCACTTAAATAATTAATAAATAAATATTATTAAAAATCGCACATCGTTGCTTCCTTATTAAATGAACAAAATATGATTTTAAACTTCTCATCTCATATTTCTGCGTTGAATATATTCGTACATACACACTGTGTTATCTGCTTTTGAAATAATCGTATTTTTCTTTTTTTATCATTAAAATTGTTTTTTATAACAAGGAGAATTGAAAAAAAAAAAATTATTTATTATAAATATTACTATGATAGATATATAATTATTTATAATGTGAAACAAATTTAATATTTACTTTTATACAAGGTACACTAGCAACTTATATAATATAATTTTTTTTACCAACCTACTAATAAATGATAACATAATAAAACATGCTATTTATTTATTCAATGTTCAGTTGGGATTTTCGGAAATAATGTTTTCTTAGTGGGGTGTATTGAAGTACCACAAGTTGTACAGTTGTACATATAATAAAATATAAGATTTGTATCCATCTGTTTATAACTATAGACCTTATTCTTTACAATAGTTTGACCAAAAGACTCTTGCTATTAAAATAAACCTTAAGTTTCTACCGATTCATTGGTATCCATGTACCTTTTCTTACGATAATTTGACCAAAGGAAATTTGAGTGCTTATCACAACAATAATATATTCGAATTCAATTTATTACAAAAAACAAAATCAAATTATTCAAATTATACATGAAAAATTTATACTACAAGACTTTTTAATAATATCATAACTCTCAACAAAGTTTTTAATAATTAATACGTGGTTACAAATAAAAATGAATAACATAAATATTGTAAATAAAACCAATAGTTAGTTCATTATTTTTTGTGATGTATATTTTATAATGATTTTATAAATGTTTTTGAAATGTAATTTAAATATTTTGGGTTACAAAAAATAAAATATATTGATATCTACGGTTTTTAGATTTTTATACTTTCCTAAATATAATTATATAATTATTTATAGAAGATGTAAACATATACTGATATTTAACGTATAAAGTTTTTGATAGTTTATGTTTGGTTTAGACCAAAGAAAATTATATTATAATTATAATATTTGTACGATATTAACGATATTAATTAAATATACATTTTACTAATCTACTAAAAAGTTTTAAAAACCTTTTAAAACTAAAACAATTTTTAACTAACAAATTAATTTATTGTTAAGTAGTGTGTATTATAAGTAGATTTACCCAGAACTTAATACATTTTTCTAATACACGTATAGTTACTTTTATATTATAGTATGCATAATTTATAAAGTACATTCTAAGATAAATAGTAAAAGTTAAATATGTATATATATAGTTAAATATAGTTGATAGTTATTAGAACATTATTAGTTTATCTTCTAAAATCATAAGACTAAAAATATATTTACAAAGTGAACCCCAGTACTCATAATATTGTACAAAAATAAAACACATTTACTTCTGTGAAGTCTAACTTAATATAAAGTATTTCTTATTTATTTATTTTTTTGAGATCATTGCGTTCTAATATTTTGGTGTGACTTCCACCGTCTTTACACTATTGTAGTTGATAACCATTGCTAATATAATGAAAATAATACCAAAAGCCACAAAAATGTATTTAACGTATTTCATGATAGTAATTGGCAAGAATAATTTATTTTTTATTTGATTAGTCCACGTCTTGTTTAAAGCGACTCCCTGTAAATACATAATTAAATGTAAAATATAGTATTCTGTGAGCAGAATCATTAATTATGTATTATAAGGATAAGTTGTAAATTTAGGTTTTATCAACTACTGAAGTAAATTTAAGTTGTGTAATTCTAATAAGTCCAAGTGTTTATATCATTTTTGATACTAAATTTAATTTACCTCTTCAACCCAAAACAATGGTATAAGTTTTTCATCTTCGTTAAGCGTTTTCATAACGCTTATTTTTGATTCTTTCTTCAAAAAAATGTTGAATTGTAAACGTTTATAACCCAATAATGGAGTACCAGTCATCTGTAAAAAAAAAAAATATTATCAAATAATATAATGTTATATTATATCATCAGTACTAATAATGGTATTGATATACTATATCATTATATATATATAAATAATGTTAAAATTTATAACTTAATTATGTACCACGGATATAGTGTAAATAAAATTTACTTACAGGTTCAAAGTACATTTGAATCTTATGTTTCTCAACTTCGGGGCTTAAACCATCAATATTATTCAAATATTCTTCAGATTTATAAAAATGAGGGAAAGTTGCAATTATAGGAGCACCTGTACAATACAGTAATTAATCGTATGACATTGCAATGTATAATTTTATTTTTAAATTATTAATTATTATCTTATAATCTTTAAATTCTATAATTAGGCATTTTGAATGTTTCGAAGTCTTAATTTGTAAATTTCTTAATAATTTTAATATACGATATGTATATAATATAAAAAACTGACCTGAACAATTTGTCAAATCCAATGCTCCAGGTTTCAGACATTTTTTTGGATTCAAACAAAAACATTTTTCCTCCGGCTTTACTAATACGGCAGAATACTCAAACACATTTAATCCATTATATTTTGTTTCTCGTAAAAAGTCTGGAGTTAATGATCTAAAACACAATTGAAATAATTTAAAAAATAATTTTTAAACTAATTTTAAAACTAAGTAATTAGTAATAATACTGCGTGTGTGTGGAAATTTTATTTTTAAATGTTTGATTCGAGTGTAATATTTTCTAAATATATAAAAATTTGAAATTAAAGTGTTTTATCCAAGACATATTCATGATATACACTAAGGTATAATATTTAGCGTAAGTACACTGTACCGGCAAATGTCACCGCTGAAGCTGGCCAAGTTGGTTTCCTGCGTAATGAATGATTGAAATATCGTGGTGTCTGTCCCGTATATCCGATTGCACTCGTCGCCGGGCCACACGTCCATTTTGTGTTTGTCGTTGAATCGGATCACTTGTCCAACGTCTAAAGGTGACGTCTTGTAACCGCGTTTCACGGTGTAACGGTTGCTCTCGATGGTTCCATTTTTCTGGATAAAAATAAAATGCAACAAAGTTTAATCATAATATGAGTTGTTACTGTCGCACAGCTGTTCAAACCAATAGCTGTTACATTCATTTTTGTAGATATATTCGACTGTATTCAGTGCATTCCGATAAAATCCTTCATCGGCCAAAACTATTTGGGTGTTGATTGTAACGTGTTTTTGTTTTTTTTTTTTTTTTGAACTCTGTGCACAACTTGGCACATAATATATCAAAGGATAACAAACGATTTGTTAAAAAGAGAATAGCCCTACTGGATTTATGACTAAAATATGGATTTGAAAATTAGTAATTTGTTTTTTAGATTTAGATTAACGCAGGGTTGATATAGGTAAACTGTTTTGATGTTTAATGTAATGATAAAAAATACCGTTTGAAAAATACTGAATTTCGTAAAACTTTAATAGCAAAACTAAAAAATATTGTGTTATTTACAACGGTTTTGATCTATATTCATTTCAAAACCAATTATAGAAAAGTTCATGAGTATGTATCATTTTTTGTTTTTTATGTACTTAAAAATTTTAATAGTATTACAAATATTATAAAATATTATATAATATTATACATTTTATTACAAAGTGTACAATTTTAAGTATTTACCCTTATGTTGGACTATCTTTTGTTTTATTTTTTTAACGTAAGTTTATATTAATAATATTCAGACAAAATTCGAACTGATAAAAGTTATACATGATAAATAAAGCTAAAAAAAAAAAAAAAAATAAAGAACAGCGAAATAAAATTAAGTTTAAGTACTACCACAAACTTGTATGGATATAGTAGAATTAATCTATAAATATACATACGGCAAAAATTCATGTTTAAATTATATACGATGTACAAATCTATTGTATTGTTACAATATTTCTGTTTAAGTGTAATACACTAGGATTTTTTATTGTTATAACTTATAATTCTAGTTTATTTATTTTTACTTGTGTCAGTCATATTAATAAAAATATCATTTTTTTCATGAAATGATCATCTATTTTGTGAAAATTATGGTATATGATCTGCTCGATAATTTTCAGTTTACGAATGTGTTAATAATAATGCTATATGAATGACACATTAGTATTAATATTATAATAAATACATAAATAGTTATTTTATTTCATTCGAATTTTAAATTAAAAATATGTTGACTGGTACTTTTATTAGTATATATATTGTATAATATTTTTAAGGTTTCAAATCATTGATGTAAGTGCAATTAATTTTCCATTTATTAAACTTGATTAAAATAACTAATATCATACCACTCCAAATAATGAAAATTTGAAATGATCCTTGTTGACTTTATGTAGGCTTGCCGAATTTTGTCTTATCTGCGAACAAATAGCGACGGCTGCAAACTCTCCGGATGTGCAATTAATATCCAATCCATTCCACATGATATCATTAGCGGTTCCCGTCATAAATGCACTAGTTTGATCAGGATACAAAAAAGGAATTGCTTTATTTACCAAACCGAGTGCAGCCGGTTTCATCATCTTAGTCATTGTTACCATTCCCTATATAAAGTTAAAAATTAAATTAAATTTTATAAGTTTACGCGTAAACAAACTTAAAAATTAAGGTTAGGCTTAATTTTTATTATACAGACATAGTTTACAGAATAATTTAAGTACCTATATAATATAAGTATATATATATTTAAAAACTGAACAATTAGATTGCATTAAAAAGATAAAATTCGTTAATTATAGGTATGTAGTATAATTATTATTGGTTATTATTTAAAAAAATATTTTATTTCATTTGGTAATCTTACGAATATATTACTTAATATGCAACAATATGAACATACTATCATAGCCAAATGAGGCATAACTAAAATTTCATCTCCGGTTAATGGCAGCGTCGACATTTCGTCAAATATAAAAGTGTTTTTGAAACTAAACTCAACCGTGTCTTCATCTATATCGTCGATTAAATTTTCTTTTTCTTTCCATTCACTAGATCACAACACATATTTTGTAAGGCATTCGTTAGTTTTATTAATGTAAAATATAAATTCGTAGACTTACTGATAAACATAAGGTCCGACTTCTTTAATTATGACTTTTTCACCTCTTTGGGCTTCTTCAGGATTAGTTACATTGAATAAATAAATCTTAAAATCGGCAGATATTGGAGGATGTGTCCACATTTGACGCATATTTGATCTCGGATTTAATGATTTACTCTGAAAAAAACAAATTTTTATGCCTCGTTAAATTGTTTGAAAATTTTAAATATAATATTATTTGATAAATTAACACGTTGATTATTGAATAAAAAATTTTATTTAAATTCTTATGGTATAGATATAACTTTTTTTTTTAAACGAAATACTATGTAAACCAACACATTTGTTTCACATTCATATATGAATTGCATTAGCCAATGTGAAAATCAAATGTAAATTTAATATTTTAAAAAAGCTTAATAAAAACAAAGTCAATTGAAGTTTATAAATCATTTATCCGTGATATTGTATCTGTGCTTCAGTATATATAAATAATCATAATTTTTCTTTTATTTATGTTATAAGTACAATAAAACTTAATAAAAACATACTTTTTAATTTATTTGAGTGAATAACGTATTACATTTAATACAAAGGATTTCGTGTATGAATCTTTTTAATGTTGTTATTATGTTAATTGTACCTACTATTACCCTTCGCAGACGTAAATTATTTAATAAATAAATAATACAATTATGTGCTAAAAAAAATAATCATGATATTTTGGTTGCCCCTAATAGTTTTATGCAATCACAATATAACTATAAAATAAAAAAATAAGTATTAAATGAATAAATTCAAGATGAATTAAATAGTCAAATAATCTTTATTTATATTTTTGAATATACCTAAAATATTACAAGCATTGTCGTAATAGGAATTATTTTTTTAAATAAATCCGTTTTTGATATTAGTTGGTTTAAAACGAGACAAACATAAATACTATTCAATATTAATTTATTGCACATAAGTATTCAAAGAATGTGATAATATTTACCTCGACCAATTTATGAATTATGTATACCTGAGATGCACATAGAGATCTGCATGAAAGATTTTGTATCATAATTCTTAAAGAGAAGTTACTTTATTTTTCTGTTTAAAAGTAATCAATTACATAAAACTTAGAAAATATTAAAAAAGTGACCTAAAAAAGTGGCCGAGAGAGTTTATACATGAATATTTTTATTTCAAAATATCCTTTTGCATATTATAGTTTTCACTCAATAGTTATTTTCTTTTTATGATGAAAAAAGCGATGTCCATCTCTTTATAGCGTATACCTCAATCTTGTATAAAATATGAATTACGACAATAGTATCTTGTCTGTCAGAAGACGTAACAAATAAAATACAAAACTAGATCATTCTATTGGATAAATGGACTTATAGATCTAAGTTAATCATGTTAAATGAAATAAATGTACATGGAGCGTAAATTTTGTGTACCGGAACCTAAAGTTGTGAAGATATCACTATTCAAATAGCGTATCGGATGTGAAAAAAACGACAAGCATTTTAATAATCCACACAATGCAAGAAAAAATATATACCAACTATCTTGGTAATCAAAACCATCTCTCGTCATAGTTCACAAATAGTCAACAACACAACGACACAGTCAAAGGTTATTTTTTTGTAACTAATATATTATTATTTTAAAAAACTAGTAGAAATTTAACGGCGAGAATGCAAAATCACAAGAATATAATACAAAGTAGGCGGATATCTAGCCTACTGAGTACAATTCATTTTTATGAACTTGATTGTTGTTGATTATACATACACGGTGTTAACAAAAATACCGTTGAGTTTATTAAAGTTTCATACATTTTCCTAGCAAAGAGAACCTTGACGGTATTTTGAGGTAAATTAAGATTATAAAACCGTCATTGATTTTAGTAGAAACAACTTAATAGATGTATTGTAATTTATAACAACTGCAAGATACATCATATTGGATAGGTGTAAAAAATGCTTGGGGTGTACAATGAATCTCATTTTATAATAATTTTATGTTAAATATATACGTATGTGACTAGGAATGACGATTTAATAAAGTTATATAACAAAACAATTGATTATTGACTTTCTTCTACATTTTAGTTAAGATAAGTTTATAATACATTATTTACTCTATATATAAGTACTTTTTAAAGGGAACTTTAATTTTTAAATGTAGATAACAAACGATCAAGGTTGAGTATCCCAAAAATAAAAACGTAATATACACAGTATTAAAATGTACTGTATACTTTTAAGTAATAGAGATATTTTTTATAATGTAGGTCATAAAATATACATTTTTAAAACATAATACTTAAGTTTTACAAAATCAAAAAAAAAAAAAAAAAAATAAAGTAAGTTTTTCTTAAGTATTTTGGTATTCATTACATTTATAATAATATTATAACTCATATGGTCATACGAAAAGTAATTGTAATATTCAGTTAATAAAGAAATCTTTAGGTTAGTGGTAAATAATTGAACGTTTAATAATTATACTTAATTAAAAAAATTATATATAATGTAAAAATTTGTACAAGATTAATTATGTTACACGCAATTAATAATATGTAACATTAAAAACGAATAACAAAAAATTTTAAATTTTAAGAGTTAATAAAATGTTTGATACTTAAAAAAAATAAATAAATTAACTGGCAATTATTTTTAATTTACAATAATGATATAATTTTTTTTACCATAAAACAGTACTCTGAAAGAACTATTTATTAAACTTGTTCAATTAAACGGTTCGTTAATTTATGTTTAATAGATAACAATGTGATTTGTGAATTAAAACGAAGAGTACTCAAAAAAAAGGGCAGATGGAAAAATTATTATGTGATGGAAAAATTAGTTTTATTACGAATAACGCTGTAAAATACTAAAAGCGACTTTAAATAGTGTTGAAAGGGTACTATATTGTGTGTCTACTTGGAAAATTCCCGAGTAAAGAAGCGCTATGACTGTATAATGGCCTCCCGCATTTGTTTCAGAAAATGATGGTAATACTGTTACTAGGTAGTCACTCATACATTAAGTATACTCTCAGTGACTTTCAGAACCGTCCACGTTAGTACCTCTGACAGATAAATTTATCATAAGAAAAAATAAGTGAAACAAAAAAAGGATACAATATTCTACTATTTAGTACAAAATATTATATTTTGTGACATGATTTTTATCCGGAGAAAATGATTTGTAAACAAGAGGAGAAACACATATTATGTATTATATACAAGATGTTAGATGATTCAAGATGATTCATTTAAGTGCCTACATTTTATTATTTCTAAAAGTTTAACACTTTTTTTTTTTTTATATTAATTTCATATTCTGAAACAAATTATTTTTAGGACTTAAAAATATCATTCTGAATATTTGTAGTTTATTTGTTTTAATTATTTAGAGTGATGACGAGTAGTGTAAAGTGATACAGAATAATAATAATAATAATGAATATAGTATTAATATATACAATATACATATATTATTTCAGCAATTTCAAAAAAATATTTCATGAAATATACTTAGGCTGATATATCGTTTCTGCTCAGAATCGTTTTTCATATCCTTGAATTCAAATTTAATACACCTATAATAGTAAAACACTAGATATCTAATGGACAAAATAGCGGTAGTTACTTACTTACCTTTTTTAATTGTTATTTTGGAACTTTGTTTGCTTTATAAAAAGAGTGTAATTGAGTTCAGTCATAATTTAAGGAATATATTATTATGTATAATGAAAATTCGCTGATTTTGTCATATTGTTTTTTAATATCACGGTCGATAAATGTACATAGTATTGCTATTATTCCGTTAAACAAATTATATAATTCAATTATCAAGAAATATATTTTTTTTCATCGTTGGTTTGACATATTTACTAGGTATTATACGTATAATACATTTTTTTTTTTTTTTTTTAATGGAATATTTACTTAAGTGAGTGCACGTAGGTACCAATTTAATAATGATTTTATTTGATATTTAAATTTATTTTTATTTTTTATTAACATTTTATTGTCTATATTTTAATTTTCAAAAAGTCCCTTATACTCTATAGTTAAGTATTTTTAAATTAAATTATGTTTGATTTAGCTTAAAAGTGATATCAAGAGCTTTTTTCAAATAAATGTTTGTATGGATAAAAATGTATCTTCCAAAAAAAAAAAAATGTTAAATCTTTGCTTATTTCTTTAGCTCACCTCGTAGTATATGATAACGAGAAGGGAGGATTACTAAATATTTTTATTCAGAGCCATTAATATTTTTTAATTTTCTATTGAAAAGATGTTTTGTATAATTATTTACTGATTTATAAAACCCGATATTTAAAATTATATATCATATTTTGCCACAGCTATACATAGCACTTCTGTTAAAATATACATGCTATCAGAAAGGAATTCTTTTGTAACCATAACAATAATAGTATTGCATATAAAAACAATTCTATCCAAAATTGTAGAAACGCTTCACATGAGTTTACTTTGAACAGACATAAGCATGTACTACTTGAATTCTATAAGGAGTAAGGTGTAATAATATAAATGTGTAAAAAAAATAAACAGCTGTTCGTGTTTTTTAAGATTCGAATTCGTAGTAACTAAAAAAACGCATACATATGTACTTCAAAAACATATTTTGCGCAGTATTCAAATTCTTTTATGACGACTACACGCCATAACTTTATAAGATATAGTATTATTATTAAGTCGACGAAATGTCTAGATGTAATTTGAATATTATAACAGTAATTTATTTCATTACACTATTTTTCATTTACCTATACAATTATACAATTAATAATATTATTCATATGATAAAAAGTAATTATACACATTTTTTAGAAAGGCAGAGACGCTTTTTATTCATTAAAAAAATATTAGAGGATCAGCATGATTAGTACAATTACAGAATGCAAATAAATTGAAATAATATAAACTAAAAAAAACATTTTCAAAGTTTAAAAATTGAACATTACTTTCCAGGATTTGTACATAGTAATAATGTTGTACAAATAGATCATGTAAATGTTTAGTATTGTCTATTCAGAGGTGTTATTATAGGCTACCGATGAGTTAGACGGACATCAGGTTGCCTAACCTGAAAATCTAACGGGGACCTATTTAATATATTAATGTACGTTTAGGTGTGCTTCATGCGCAATAAGTATAATATTATTATCTTGTAAACACTCATAATATATCATAAACTACGCATAATAAATATTATGTGATTGACGTAATCGTTAATTTTACGTGGCATTATGGTTTATTAAAATATGTAAATTAAAATATTTGAGTTACTTATATTAGTTATTACAAATTAATGACATGACTTTAATGTTGATGCATTTGAAATATAATAATAATTGTAATAAAAAAAAAAAAATAATAAGGATTAAAAGTAATTATTTAAATTAATTATTACTTGAACTTCAAAAATACGTAACTGTGGTAATGACAAGACTATAATAAATTAACTTCATTGGCATTTAAAAACTTCAATTACATATTGCTTAGTGGACTTCATGCACATCACACATTTTGTATATTTGGTATATTGTAACTATGATTGAAAGTATTTAAAGATAATTTTTTTTTTTTTGACATATGTCTTCATTTTTTTCTGTTAAATTGTGATTAATAATCAAAAAGAAATTTTAAACAGGAAAAATCAAATTCATACTAAGCAAGGTAATAATAAAGGTTCTTTCGTATAAACGTTGTATGTAATTTACTTAAAATAAAATACAATAAGCTAATAACACATGATTACCATATACAAGTTATGAAAATATTGTATTTTATTTCTATTTCAATAATGACATAGGTTCGTATTATGCAATAAAAAATGATGTTAGTAATTATTATAGTAATGCGCAACAAAATAATATATACCTAGTTACAACATATATAAACATGGATGTAGGCACTATTGTGATTGTAATTACAATATTATGTTGTTATTATTAATTTTGAAAATGAAGATCAATTAATTTTTTATTCGATTTTTATTTATTAATAAATAACATTAATAATATGATTTAACAAAACAAGCAATTTTAATTTCACTAAACCGAAAATGATTATTAAAGAAACTATTTGTTCATATGAATTATACAGTGACAAGATGTTAGATTGTTATTCGGCCTCGATCATTTTGATAAAATATTGAGATAGTTTTTAATATTTTATTTGAAAACAACAAAAAACCATCGAATTAAAAATTTATTGTGATTGAAGCTTGTTTAAATACGCGTTTGTTTACATTTTTTTCAGTTCCCCGTTATTTTTCATACTATAGCTAGTTACTAAAAAAATAAAAAATAATTTTTCAAAGTAATATTACAGTGATATTTTGTATAACTTATTTCCATTCGTTATCTATATAACATTTATTTTGTCCTAAAAACTTACCATAAAAACAATGGCCATAGAATTTTAATTTAAAGCCAATATTATACTCCTCATTTAATCAGAATATACCTACAATAATTTTGTCAGTGTATATTTACTATAATTCATATAATATGTGAAAAGTAAAAATAATTTTTCTCAGAAACTATTGATCCTTATAATTCATCTTGATCGATTCTTAAGTACTAATGACTCATTCATTTTCCGACCATGGTTTTGTGTGTCGTAACATTTTAATCTATAATATTTTGAATTTTCAACCCAAATAATTTTCTATAACGATTTATGTAACATTATTTTATTATCTATATTTTATGGATATAATATTTTTTTATATATAATTATTATATTAAAATTTATTTTTCAGCTACATGAATTTAAAGACAGTGACTGTGGTATTTTATTGTTGACTAACGATTTTTTTTTTTATCATTTATTAACACATTGCTGTCAGGAACAGTTTTGTATTCTATTTAGCTGGTTTGAAGTAAAAATATTTGTTCACGCTTAAAAATTCGATAAAGCCTAAATTTGTGAACACATTAGAAGAGATGTTTTTTTAATTTTGGTTGTTATGTTCCAATATATTATCATTATCCATTATATTTTATTTTTTTAACCAACCTTGAGAAGTTTCAAAATGAGTTGATAATTTAGTCCACAATAGTTATAGTTTACCTAAATGAATTATTTATTTGCTATTCATATGGTAACTATTTATAAAATATACTAAGTAGAGGAATTCATTTAAATTATAAATATGTTTTTAATTTATTTTGTGTGGAACGAAAATGCATAGTAGATTAAGGTAAATAACCTCCCTTCCTAAATAGACGAATCTAGAAAATATAATGCTTGAGTGAATAAATAAAAATTTAGAAAAACCATCGATCGTACTAGTTCTTCATAACAAAAGTTATCCACATAAAAAATATATTCGTCGCTCTCTCAAAACGTATTTAAAATATTTATATAAGAGAATCGATAATAAAATTATAGCTATAAATAACTAAATAAACTGTCTTTTTTTCTTAAAAATACTAAAAACGTGGAGATTTTAATCAATATAGATGACTAAATACATTCAACTGTAAATAATTTTAAAATAAAATATAATTTTACGGGCGCAATTATATATACATACTTATACTTAATAGTTTCTTATTTTTAAAAACGTAAAGTTTAGATAAAAGGAATAAGGTAATAGGGATATCACTTGTAATAGGTATTGTGGTATATATTAGACCAGGGTAATCTTAGCTTGAAGAACTCTATTAGGAGTTGTAAACAAGAAACCATTGGTTCAATATTTGATTTTTATACAATACTTTTCAAAACAATACATTATTGTACTTTGAAATACGTATTAAATTAAAAATACAAGTTTTATCTGAAAAATGTAATTCTTATAAATCCTATGGAAATATTTTTTATTTACTGTAGGTAGTTATTATAATAATCTCTTACCTCTAAAATTTTTTTATGTAACATCTTCGGGAAAGCGAACCATCCAACAAAAATGCCAAACATCAAAAATATGATACCAATAACGGTAAGTGTCGTTGGTGCACCCATATTAAAAGAATAACGTTTTCGTCGTCACTGAATACGGTGATAGCTCCAAATACAATTCGCAGTCACTTGCAAATGTGACGCGTCAATAATAGGTTTCTGTCACGTCAGATATTCAGATAGCAGATCTATACAGTAAATATTACATTAAGAGTAACAGTCTAGAGAGATGGATCATGTTAATAAATATGTTTTAAGGGCTGTTCATTATAAAATGGTAATTAATACGATATAATAATATTAATGTCGATTCTACCATAGTTTCGCACGTCTCAAATAAATTTTTATGGATGGCATACAATAAATAATTTGTGATTAAAGATGTTATTCCAATCATGAAATTAAGAGTGAAATTGGCCAACTGGACTACACAAAATTACGACAAACTTGTCGTCTGAAATTTTCAAATGGTCTTACCAAATGTCACTAATCTAATTTGAACTATTAATAATAATTATAGTTTTATGGTATTTTGATTTCGTTATAAAATCTGTATAATAATAATAATAATATGACCAGTATAGAAATAATTGAATTATATTACATACCAAACGAAATAATTAGTGAAGCTGTCAAATTATGTTTGCAGTAGAACGATGGTAATACGCAGTGCACCGTGAATTTTTTTTTAACATTTAACCAATGTATTACAAGACAGATGACTTGTTCAAATTTTTGGAGCACCTACCGACCGACCGACCGACCGTCTACTACTGGCCGTTGGTTCGACGCGATATATATGAACCGATTCTTCGGTCGAAGAATAATTTCAAGGATCCTATCGAGCGTAAGTGTAGTGTGTTTTTTAGAGGATCGCGTGGAATATGGTATTGGATATGGTTGGGGCGTCTATGATGTTATACGACGGTATAATATGTATAATATCTACAGTAACCCATAATTACTACGTTATTTTTTTCCTACGGAATCCAGTGACATCGTAAATAAATTATGATACGGCAACGAAGTCCCGCCGCCGCCGCAATCGTCCGTGTCGTGTCCTCTGCGGCAACCTAGATTTCTCTATCCCTTTCTGCCATATATTGTGACGTATACAATATTATTTAAAACAGTAACATGGCGTTATTATTAGATGACAAAATTAATTAAATTTTGATTATATATATATACTTATATATGAGTATATTAATTGTTTATGTATATAATACGACCACACGTTGTCTATATATTATGTATTTTAATTCAATATGTCCTTAAAATTATTCAAATAAGAAAATATAAAGCTATTGTGTTTTTTTTTTTTTTTTTTAAGTTTAATTTCTTTAATATTATACACTCCGTGGTATTTGTAGCAGGTGGACCGATACACGCATGCGGAGTTTTCAACAATAATTAATATTAATTGCAGGTTGTGTAATGATAGTGACAATAATAATATAATGATAGTAACAATTTTGAGTTGGACGAACGACGGGTGTAAATAAGGCGTCTGGTATCGTTCTTTCGTTGACCAGTACAAAGTATACTGGTCAAACGATATCGTTACCATGATGATATTTCAGCACACAGTAGTTCCATGAGTATGAGTTCGGGTGTTATGAATATTTTGACTATGGCATAATATTGATATGAACCATATCAATCGTAATTAAAAGTGGTTTCAAAAACAATAATTTTGATATTTAAATCATAAATATTTTAAATACAAATACGAACAGTAACACATAACGATAATGATGCACTTTTATTATAATTTTACGAAATTTAAATCAGTCTATTTCATTTTTTACTAACTATGATACGCTTCGTCTTATATGTTTTATATTGAATTGCGTATCCGTCATATACGCTCCTTGAAGGTTAATAGGTAATCAGACACCTTATACCAGTTTACAATTAATACGTACAATAAAATCACACATACAAAGATTGTTCATAAATTTCTTCAGGATTTTAAAAACGCATTGCATTTGCTCGTATATTGCAACTTAAATGACTAATCCCATAATCGACTGAAATGTGAATGCTAAAAATTGTGTCGTTAGCTAATAATATTTAAATAATGGTCAAAAAGGAAAAAAACATTCATAAATAAGACTCTTATTACCTATTTATTAACTCAAGTACTCAATAAATTTTAAAACGATATACATACATATTTTATTAGTTATTAGTAATATTATTACATGATTAATGCATACAATATATATTGTGACATTATGAGTATTTTGCGTCTAAATTACCTTTGTACAATGCTAAGTAGTTACTGGGTACTAAAAAGTTCTACATATACACATAAAATATTAATGAATGACTAAAGCAATTTCTTAGAGTTATATAAACGTATAATTAATTAAATGTAATTAGTAATTCAACTGTAATTTTGCCATAATTTCATAAAAATGTAACTACAATTTTAAACTTGAAAATTTTTGTAGAAATACGAATACATATACACTTAAGCGATATGTCAATTAATGACTGACGCGTATATTTGCATATTTCATGATACAATATGTGAAAAAATTACACCAATTCTTATATATGTGCAAGGCGTGATATGTCTATAGGTTATAGAGCCAAGAGCATCGATTAACTAGGTAGATAGATGTTACAACACGCGTACTAGTATAAATTTTTATATTGTTGAATAATATAACAAATTTACATTCTGTCATTTGAAGTGAATTGAATAATCATAAATACAGCTATTGTGAATAGAGACATACAGTAGAACTATAATGTTGTTCTATAGTTGATATAAAATATGAAAACGGTATATAAGCGTTTAGAGAAAAATCATCAAAGAATGTTTATCAAGTATAAAAGAAACGTCTTGTAAAGTGTTTGTGCTATGGTAACATTTTACCATTCATTTATCGCAAATATAGAAAATGAGTTCGAAATCTAATACAAAAATAAAAGTCGTACGTACAATTTAAAACTTACAAATTATAGGTACTTAAATATTACTATTGGTTTTAGAAATTAAAATATTTATTTATGTTCTAAAATAAATAGTACGTAACAACGTAACTCAATAAATGTTTATGCATATTGTAAAAATAGGTAAATGTAACTTACATAAATATTTCGTTCTCCATAAATATCTTTTTTCTAATTATTTATAATTTAGAAAACTAATGCTACACCTAAAAACAATAATTTTGAGACCAGAATTGTAATGTATTTAGGTTTAGATATACTTGAAAGTTGAAATAAATAACGTAATTAAGAATTCAGTTTTGTGTAACCCAAAATTGTACGTTGCAATATCCAAAACTATATAAAATGGATAATAGTAGATAAATTAGTAAAAATAATGTACCTATCTTAAAAACTGAGTTATTAATTGTCATTAAAAATTCAAATAGTTAAATAGGTCTTAAGTTATTTTATTTATAGGACAACCAAAGCCTGAACGAGAAATTAAAATGTGTATCTACAAAGACAGGTAGTATTAACTAAGCATAATATTATAGAAGAAACCTAGTGACCTCTATAAATATCGTCAATACAACAGCGACATTTATCTGCGTATTTGCATCATTATCATATGACAATGTGCATTATCATAAATAACAAAATCATTCTTTGATTGAAACACTTGTTACACAACATGAATACCGTCGTCTGATTAATAATAAGTTAATAATTGCTCTTATTTAGCTATTAATAGTCACTATTTTTGATTAATGTTGAGTAATTGAAAATCTATTGAAGCACACCATATCGATAATAATCATTCACAACATATTATGTGCTATCACATTATCGATTGTTGTTTCGGCAGCAATCGGTTACCCCGTTTTGAATAGGTACCTCCTAGGCCCTTAATACCAATACAAGTTAATAAACATGAGACAAAACTTATTATACTACTTCAACATTGTCATTCGAAATATTGTGTGATGACAGAAAGTGTATAGCAGCTGTATATTTTTGAAATCATAAATTAACGAATGCGCACTTTAATTACAAAAATACACGCTAGGTTGGTAATATACAATGTAAGCATACGCGGTATCTCGGTGTATTTAATATAAACATTAAAAATATAGTAAATGTATATTTTAATTTTACCAATATTTTATACAACGACTTTCAGCTGGGTAAATTCTAAATAATATTAAATCGCAAGTATTACTGTCGTGGTGTCGTTTAGTAATCCTAAAAACTAAAATAACAATTTTCAAGTGTAATATTTAAGATAAATTATACAAGTGGTATATTTTTTGATGTATACATAATGTTATAATGTTTATTAATAAACAGTACACGTCGTACATACATTATCTAAAGTATGAGAAGTTTGGGTCAAAGGCGGAAACAACAAGTTGCTTTTATCGATTAACATAATGAAGTATTTAGACCAATACGCCATTGTACATCACTGATAGTCCGGATAGATAATGCGGGTAGAGCACTTAGCTATGGTCAGAAGGTAGTCGCAGTGATAGACTGGTTATTCACTTTTTATGTAAAACTATTGCTCGTAGAGAACTTTGTCACAGCCATATCATCGTGAGTGCCTGGTCTAGAGTAACCATACGTCCTGATTTGTATAGGATTGTCCTTTATTTTAACTTTATGTCCTGTAGTCCTGACAATCTTCTTTCAAGATGCTTTTTTTCCCGTATTTTCAAGTCTGTCCCGTATTAATCCCGTTTTTTACCTTAATATTATAATTTATAATTTTTGAAATTTAAAATGGTAATGTTGATTCTATTAGTAATCCGAAATATTTCACTTTACAAAAAAATCAAATTAAATAGCAGCAAAAACCATCTACCCCGCCTTTGATTAATCTAAATGATTTAAATGATTCCGAAAAGCTAACCTATTTGTACGATCCTATATATTACTTTTCAAAATATTTTGGTGATATAGAATTTGATAAAATGGTCTATTTTACTAATTTATATGCAACTCAGCAAAATTCAATATGATTCAAACCCACAACTTCGTATGAAGTTAGAAACTTTATAGTAATACATATGATTAATGGTGCTTTAAAGATGCCTAGAGTACACATGTATTGAAAAAAAGATACCTATATAAATTTAGTTGCTCAAACTATGCCAAGAAATCGATTTTTCAGTCTTCGTACACATTTCCACGTTATAGACAATATGGAGATTCCGAAAAACAACAAAGATAATTTTTTTTAAAATTCGCCCTCTTTTTGAAATAATTAAAAAAAGATGCTTAGAAATTCCAATGGAAAGAAATCTATCGGTCGATGAACAGATTATTCCGTTCAAAGGACATTTATCTATAAAGCAATACCTATATTCGCGGTAAACCAAAACCTTGGGGAATAAAAACATATCTATTATGCGGCCAAAGTGGTTTAGTGTATAATTTAATCGTATACCAAGGAAATATGATTGAAGTCGATGATGATTTAAAAAACCCTTGGTGTAGGTGGTGTAGTTGTTTTAAGTTTAACGGAAAATCTGAAGCCAAATTGTCATTATTTTACAATGGACAATTTTTTTACATCATTCAATTTATTTTATACTTTACAAAAAAAAAAACATTTACGCAACCGGTACAATACGTAAAAATCGTTTCAAAAATCCACCATTTTTATCGGATAAAGAAATGAAAAAAATTAGGAAGGGGGACAATATTTGAAATAAGTTCGGACATTCCAGATGTAAATCTAGGACTAGTCGAATGGTATGACAATAAACCCATAAATTTATGTTCAAATGTTGTGGCTTCGGGAAAAGTGTATACGATAAAAATATGGGACAGGATAAACAAAAAAATATGTCTAGATTGAGCGACCGGAAATAGTAGGACATTATAATAATACAATGGGAGGTGTAGATAAATATGATCAGCTCGTAAGTTTCTGTTGATGCTTCATAAAATCGAAAAAACGGAACACTCAGAATGGTTAGCCATGCGTTTGATATGGCAGCGAGTAACTCGTGGTTAGAATACATTAATGACGCAAAACAATTAAAAAGAAAAAAGAAAGATACATTAGATTTACTTGGATTTAGGATAAGGTTGGCCAAAGAGTTGATATTATTGAGGAAAGCTGTAATTACACCTTCGAGAAAAGTAGGACGCCCATCGCGTCTAGTACCTACACCCCCGAATCTTCAAAAAAAATTATTTTCACCGCTTGAAAAAGTTTAAAAAAATAGACTCACGTCCTTTTTCAAGTATTCAACTTGACAATATCGGTCACTTACCACAGCTAGACGGAAGAAAAGAAGCCACACGGTGTAAAAATGAAGGTTGCAAAGAAAAAACACAAGTTTATTGCATAAAATGCGACGTTCATCTGTTTTTTTTTTTTGATTTTCATAAATAACTTATATTTGATATTTTATTTTACTTTACTTAATTTTTAATGATCATAATTTGTATATAATTCGAATGTCTTATGGCTATTATAAAATATTATTTTTATTTTTATTGTTATAAAGAGGAATTTGTAATAACTAATAACTATTTATATATTTTTTTTCATTTTGTATGACAGCAAGTACTATTGTACATTATAATGTACATAGCAAATTTTCTGGGAAGGAGTTGTGCGAAAAATTTTAAATTTTTACAGTAACCTATTTATATAGTATATGAAATGAAAATATGAAGAAAAAAATGTTTTACCTAAAAAAAAAAATCGGGACTGAAAGGGTTAATGTTATTAACAATTGTGCTATTAATTATGTTAATAACATTACCAGGCTCGTTAGAACTTTTTATTGTATTAGAATGTTCTTTGTTTTTCGAACTATTTTGTTTTATGGCATGATATAGTTTGGACATTTCGGAGCATTCTTTAGTAAGGGCTAACAAAGTTTTGTTGTACTTTTATCCACGGTTTCTATATTTGGTAATCCTTGTTGTTCTACTTTATTATTTTTTTCCTTAATATCGTCAATTTCTTTTAATATTGATTTATCGTTTTCTATAGTCGTTTTATTCTTGGGTTCGTTAAAAAAAAAAAAAAATAAATAAAAATGATAATAATTTTTATACATTCTAAACCTAGTAATTACTAATTGCACAATTGAATATATATTACTAGCCAGACTTAAACATAACAATAAAACTAATAT
Source organism: Melanaphis sacchari (assembly GCF_002803265.2). NCBI lineage: Eukaryota > Metazoa > Arthropoda > Insecta > Hemiptera > Aphididae > Melanaphis > Melanaphis sacchari. Next base: position 4,360,463 of record NW_020270976.1, on the reverse strand, counting down.
GATTTTTTCATGTTAATTATTTTAATTTTAATATCCACGATATCTCCGATCTAAAAAGAAAATACGTAACAATATTATTTCCAGTTATAAATTACTGGAAAAACATTATAATATTATATACCTACTTACGTCGATTATACAAGAATTCATTACTTCGAATAAAATATAATTTCGAAATATGAATTATACAATGGTTTATTTTTTAAATATTTGTTTCGCCTTAAACGTAACCAAGTGTGGTTATTAGCTTTTGTTTGTTATTAGCCAGGTTACATATATAAAAAAATATAATTACAATACACAACATTAATTTATAACTTTATAAGCATAATAGATATTCGAGGCGGCCGTGTTGCCTATACGAGATTTGCGATTAGCACTCGCAATAATCATCGACTAACGGTTTACAGGTAGTGACTATAAGATTATATGCTACTCTCTCGTTATTGAAAATATAATATCCGATAATGAAATTCAATTACGTACATGACATACCACCCGCCTTGAAATACCATTTCAAATCAACAGCTGACAATTAATTAATAATATATAAATAATGAGTTCAATGATTAGGTACGTTTCTAAAATTTACATTTTTTTTTTTGTAAGTAAAATACTAAAATACGTGATTAAAAGTTTTAAGAAGTATTTATTGAATTTAACCATGTTATTTTATGTTTTTCAAAATAATGTTTTTGTGTCTAAATTTTGATTTTTAATAATTTAAAAATTATATTTTTTCACAGTTAAAAAACAAAAAAAAAAAAATTATAATAAATATTAATTTAAAAATATTATAATTATTAATTTTGTCCTGTTTTTATTTTTTTTTAAATATGGCCACCCTAGCTTAGTCTTTCCCAGTAGTAACTTTTACATAGCAGTTAGTTGTTTTATTTGATTTATTGTTAAAATTATTAATAAGTTATTGCAACTTATTCCTATTTAAAAATGGAAGTGTTTTATTAATTAACTACCAATTTTTCAATCACCTAAAGCAAATCAGGAACGTGCGATGTTTTTAAATAACTAATGTAGTAACAATCGTACTGTATTGTACTGCGATCACTACAATCATTAATCATTTAAATTGTGTTATAATTTTCTGTTATTTTTTAAAGGTAACTAATTTAATTATATATACTCATATTAATAAAACTATTAGTAATTAATATTATAAAATGTAAATGCTTAAAATATATTTACCAACACTTAAATATGATGTTGGGTGGAATAAAGAAGGGCGGCATAAAAATCTGTCCCTGCGGTTGGAAAAAAAACCAACAAATACTTATTATCACTTTGTGGTTGTTTACTGATTTAGGTCTAATTGCGTCGAGTGTCAATATCGATAATTGCAAAATACATTATTGTACAAAAATGAAATGCGCTCATGAGCGTACGCACAAGTTTAAGCTTTCATTTGCAGGAAAAAAATAAACAATAACGTAGAAGTGAACAGTCTTCTACCAGTATTTATATAATTGCTACAAAGACATGTAAAGCGTAGGTTCGTGCATAGATGAACATTTAACACAACCCGTTATTACATTAACCATTTATTTTCATAAAAAATATAAAAACACGTTTGAACTAGTTATATATAGTTAAATATATGATACAATTAAATAATTAAATGATTATGTTATTTCGTGAAATATCTAAGTACTTTTTAAACTTATTAAATTAAGACAATAAACCGTACACAAAATTTATAATTTAGCTAAATATTTCGTAAATAAATAAATATTGTATAAATTAGAAATAGTAAGGATAAAATGAGATTTTTTTCCATATATGAACTGATTTGCGTCGTATTTAAGGTCGATAATAACCATAAAGATTAAATTAACTACCGTATTTAATAATAAATAATAATAACAATAATACACACGGCCTGATAGTACTTTAATACGTATTTTCAGTACGAATCGGTGTGTATATATTAATATATCATAACTAGGAATCAGATTTTTTAAGTCCTAAAAATTATAAAAGAATGCTCTAAAAAATAACCGAAAATTCCCTAAAAATGCATTTTTGATGGTAAAGTAATATAGTAATGTACAGTTAAAAAAATAATAAAATAAAACCATATATTCATCAAAGTCTATAAAGCTCATATAGGTAAAAATAATTTTTACTCGCCTAAAATGTATTAGCACAAATTAGACACTCAAATAGTTATTAATGATCAAAATTATTACACTTATTTAAACAACCATTACCTTTAGATTCGTACAATAATCTATAAGTATACTATCCATAAATACTAAAAATCTACTTTTTTTTTTTTTTAATTTACAGCTATTTAAGAAATAGAAAATTATTTGTTTTTCTATATTAAATTGTTCTATTTGTAATAGGTTATATTGAAAAACAAATAGATTTTTTATTAAAACAACTACTTAAACAGTCGTAAAAGCAACTAAAGGGAAGACTGACCGCATTTAAAGTTCTACACAAGATTTGTTGAAGCGGATCTACTGGGACTAGGATCATTTTTAGCATCCATTCGAACACGTTGTGATGAGTAATCGAAACAAATCTGGACTTACAAATTCATTGTTCAGATCGAATTTAAATATTACTAGCGGTACAAAAATACATGATATACGATCGTACACGGACATTTGAATCGGGATATAGTATATTCGGATAGGAATAAAATAAAAATTATAAAAAACTCGTATTGTGCGTACATATATATAAATTTTTATTATTTAGTGGATGAATTCAACACCGTAATAATTTAATTGTATAAATATTATGCATGATTAAAGATTGCGAAATTTTCGACGGGCACGTCGACTGCAGCAGCGTAGTTGGACGGTTGGTCTGTCTCTGACACGCGCAGCAATAATTTCAGGATCTGGAAAAGAAATAAAAAAATTATATCGAGTCGAACGCGAACCAACGCGGAGTAGCAGGCTTGCGATTTCGCACGTAAGCTCGCTCGTATTTTACGAGTGTCCGTGCGATTTTTGGGCGCGTCGAGACTTAGATCGTCGCCGACGGCGACGCGTTACCGGCGACCTAGTCGAGACTTCCGATCGACCGTATACCATACGTCCCTTTCGCGTTTGGCGTCGCATCGCGTAGGTACTTATCCCGTTTACGAATCTCGACATCAGCCCATCAAATTCGGTCGGTGTCAAACCGCTGTAGACGGAATTCTCGAAGTGTTTATCATTGGCGGTCAGGCACCGTTTCGCGCAAACGGTATACCTATCGGAAGCACGGTTCAACGGAAGTCGAAACCAAAGTACAAAAAAAAAAACAAGACACGGGGCACCCGGATGATGGGGGTTGTCGTTTTACCGTCTCGTTTCGACTTACCGTAACCATGTCGTCCGTTCAGCGACGGTGGTAGTACACTGGATGGGCCGGGGCGTAGACGGGGGCGCTGGCGACCACGGCCGGGTGAGAGATGCTGACGCTGGAGTAAGAAGTGGCGGCGGCCGGTGCGTGGTAGACGGCTGGTGCGTGGTACACGGCGGCCGGTGCGTGGTACACGGCGGCCGGAGCGTGGTACACGGACGGGGCGTGGTAGACGGTCGGTGCGTGGTAGACGGCCGGTGCGTGGTAGACGGCCGGAGCGTGGTATACTGACGGGGCGACAGCTGGTAATCGGAAACACAAGTGACACAAATATGAGTTAAACGATGACGGGAGATCGTCGTGTTTAGAATACGTTTAAAAAAACGTTTAAAAAACCGCTGCGATCACTAACGCAGTCGGTCTGGTTTTACGAGAGGTTATAAATAAATAATAATAAAAAAAAAAAACAATAATCGTATCGATGACGCGGAGACATGAAACACTTCTATCGCCGTCGTATTAAATCGTATAAACGATGTCACACCGTCGTAATTGTCGTTATAATGATAATAACGACAATGACGACAACGACGGCGATGCGAGTGATACGGAGCTGTGACTCACCGTAACCGTAGATGGCGCGTTTGTCTTTGACGGATTCGGACTTGTCGGCGGCCGGCTTGTCGGCGATCGGGGAGGCGACGGCGGCGGCTACGAGCACGAAGGCGATCAACACCTGGATTGGGGGCGGCAAAGGCAAAGGCAAATAAAAAAAAATTAAAATAATTCAGTTACAAAAAAAAAAAAAAAAAATTAACGATAATGATAATGTGCTGGCGCAGTAAGACCCTCACTGTGAATTGCATGATGGCGGCGATTGGTTTTGGGTGATGTATATGATATACAATTAAGCTGGTTGAGGTGCGGTTGTCGTTTGTCGGAGACTTGGACGAGCTGTTGATGACTGATGACTTTGGATATCGGACGCACAACTTTTATACCGGTCCGCAGTCGCCCGGTCCCGCTCCCCCACCCGTCCACGACCTACCCTTCTCCGGAGACGGCCCGCCGGCCCGGCACAGCGATTTCGCAAAGTCGGACGAGATCGGCATACCATTGTCGTCGTCGTTGTCAACTCTCGACCGAGTCCCAAAACAGTAAGACGGGCACCGCACCCGGTCGAACGGCGGCTACGGTCGTCGAGGAGAGGGTACTAAATAGGACGGGTCGACGAGGGGGTGGCGCGAGTCGGACTTGGTGAGGTCGCTTGCACAACGCGGACGGTAAGTAAGTATATCGTCCGTGAGACGATTATTGACGTTACAAAGTAGGCACAATATGATTGTAAAAATAGGTGTGATGTCGATATTATGACCGATGACCGTCGTAGCGATATCGTTTATTGTGACGATGGCGACGATATCACACGCGGGCGGTCGACCTCGGACCGACGTTCGGTCTTTCGGCCCGTCACTTACAGCTGGACCGACGGGCACCAGTCGCGCGCGACGCCGGTCGGACCGCGGACGCCGCGTCCGTTTGTCCGTCTACGCGGACGACTTGCGGCGCATCGACCACGCATAGCGTGTACAATGTGTACATTGTGCTACAGTCTACATGTCACTACGAGCACGGAATCTTACCCCGGGAAGTCGAGTGATATTTATTGGTTTTTGTAATTTCAATAGGTTTTTATTTTTTTATTTTTTACTATCGCGATAATTACGATTTTCACCACGATAATCTGAAAATATAATATTGCCTATTACTGGGGCTCGGATTTTTTAGGCGAAATAAATCCTTAAAAAAAGCATTTATTAAATTTTATTCTAAAAAAACGATTTTAAATTGCACGTAAAATTAAATATTAAAAAAGGGATTTACACGACCATACACATTCGGTCAAGTTACTTTCATTAAAACTCATCCTATTGGGTGTTAATGACGGTTATAGTTAAATTATTTAGAGCACCTATATCTCACTGATTGATATTTACCGGTCAATTAAAATATTAGAATGTGCTATAAAAACACGCAGATATAATTCAGATAATTTTAAAACTATACGATTTCGGCGCAATGACGATAGTTATTATATCAGTCATCCGTTTATTATTAGTTTTTTCACCGGTTTTATAATTTCTAGCAATAATAAAATAGTATTTTTAGTCTATAACTTATAAATAAGAAACATTTTCAAGAAAAATACGTAAAAATTAAGAAAAAAAAAAAGCAAACAGGGAAAAAAGCAACAAAAAACAGGTTTTGTAGAATAAAGCAAAAAAAAAGTTTACTTCATTGAAATCAGAACGATTTAAAACGTATTTATATATAATAATTATCTTTCAAAAAAAGCATTTGCTATAAAATCCAAGCTTTACTTATTACTCATAAAATATATCTTAAAAAATGTGGAAAAGTGTACAATGATTCATCAGTATTATATTATAATTCCTCCAAAAAAGTAATTCGTTAGACGAACTCCGATAACGATGATTATATTATTCACTCGACTCGTTTTTAAAGCATAATTTTCTGTAATATTACAGTTAGTTAGTTTTTTTTTTTTTTAGTTACATTTTGTTTTGTTTTATTAATATTTCTTTTTTAAAAAGAAAACGTTTATTTTTACATTTTTAATTATTATAGCGTTACAAACCTTTATTAAAATGCATGATAATGATGTATAATACTACTGATCCTAAAATAATTGTTTATATATTAAATGTAATATTAATATTATTCATGTATTTTTAGTAGAATAAATATTCTAATAAAATAAGAAATTAAATAAAACATTTAACAATAACAGAAAAAAAAAATAGGTACCTATACAATTTAAAACAACAATCATTATTATTAAAATAACTATTGTAAGATTAACCATTGATAAAATTATTTCTGTAAAAGATCATAAATAATATTGTTCAAACATTTCAAAAAACATTTCATGGTAAATAATAATTAGCCTTATTTTTTTACTATTGGTATTTAATTTCTGCGTATGCAATGTATTCATATCATAATAAATATCAACTGATCGTTTTATTTTTCGGTTCATTTGAAATAATTATAATTTTTTGCTCCATCTACGTCTTTGTTTGCTTTTGACAATAAACATAAAATTAAATTAATTTGAATTTTAAACAACTGTCATGTTTAATTATTCGGCCGAAGGGATAGTTTAGTTTTTTGTAAATCTATTATAATTATTTGTTTAAGTTGTACAAAGCGGTGTACAGGAATAAAATGTCATAGAGGACTGCATTACTAACAAAGTATAAACAAAAAAGTAAAACAAAAAAAAAAGTAGGAACGAGTATGTAGAGATTTTCCGGAAAGGTTAATAATATTATATTAATAATCAGGGCTCATAACTTATAGCTCTAAAAAAGGTTGTTATAACACATGTAGGTAGGACTTTTAATCTTTTAGCTGTTCTGTTATTTTAAACAATAGAACCAGGTTTACAAGTTGTCATATACAACATCTCGTATTTTACACTAATATATTATATACTACGTAATCTGGAACATTACACGTGGCTAAACATTACTTATACTTAAAATATATAAAATTGTAATGGAAATTCGTGATTTGTATCATGATATTTTAAAGAAAACAATAAGTGTATTTAACACTTTTTTATAACTATGTATTTGTTTCACTTTTTTATTTTTTTTTTAAATTTATGTTTTATTCTGAAATAATATGCTAAGAAGTCAAAATATAAATACATCAGTAGTGTAACTGGCCAAAAATACGCGTAGCTAGACATAGATATTTCAATGAATATTGACGACTGTCATTATAATTATTTTTAATTGATCTTTTATTTATTTTTTTAACGTTGTGTTATAAATTATAAATGTATATGCATTTGTTTAAATATTTAAAAATATAATTATATTGTTTTAATGTCTATTAGTCGAGATAAACCGTCTACAACAATGACATTGGATCAAATTTTGAAGACTGCGTTTATTGTTAACCGACCATCAACAAATTTGCACAAAGAACTAATGAGTGAAATAATTAAAGGTTAGCCAAGTCATACTAAATATGTGATATTATTTGATCGATAATCGATAATTATAATAGGTGTGTGTTTAAAAAAGACCGTTCGATTTGCGCCAAAAAAGCAAGAAGTTTCAAACGAATTATCAATGATTTTAAAAAGACGTGTAGCGTTTGAATTATCAAGTTCGAGTAACGAAAGTTTATGCAACGATCAATCAGATGATTGGAATATACATTATGATAATTGATTATTTTTAATTCTATTTTAATAGTATAAACTAAGCATTTTTATTATATATTCGAAATTTTTAAGTGCACAGGTTATTTGATGAAATAATAGTAAAAATGGTTTTATTTACAATAATATGACTTTAGAGCCTTAATAGAAATGTAATTCTAGTAATAAAATGAATTTCTCAATGCAAAAAAAAAATAAAAAAAATATTAGTAAAAATAATTTTAAATTTATTATAATAATGTTTTAGAGGATTAGTACAAAATAATAATAATAATAAAAAAATGTAAAATTTGAAATTTTGTTTTTTTTTGGGGCAAGATAATTATAACTTTTACTAAAAACAAAGTTATATGTTATTAATAATTTTTATAATAGTACACATATTATCGAGAAAAAAATATTTATCACCTACACTGGAGTTGCAAAGAAATTTGCTCAATAAATCATATCTAATAGTGTAGTATTGCAATATAATATTTTGCTGGTAAACTTTAAAATGAGAAAACTTATTGGTTTTAAATGATTTCATATTTTTCAGTAACATTACAATTTATAATATTAAATTTTATATGAAAAATAGCGTGCTATCCATTAAAGATTAGTATCTGTTGATTGACAGCTAAATAACGAAGTTAATATAATTTTATAATCATCCTATTCCCAGAAAATATACAACATATACATTTAATTCATAAAAAATAGAGTGGTTTCAACCCTCATCATCATCTCAATTTTTAAATGGATACAACCTCGTTATCTTATTAGTACTATCGTAAATGTTAAAAAATGTACAAATTGATCTTTTTGCGAATGATTTTAATTAACTGGAATTAAATCTATTAAAATGTAGAACTATAATTATTTCACTGATAAAAAAATATTAATTTTAAATAACAAAATAAATTACGAAATTTGGAGTTTAAATAAACGAATACACTATTTTACTTCAACATTAGTATAAAATGATTAAGTGAATCATAAAAATTGATTTATGTAACGAAATTATTTATAACATGTTGTTAGAGAATATAAAGTAATATTTTTTTCAATAAAAATAATATGTATATATATTAAATTAACATCTACGTATAATGTCGATGATATAAAAATGAGAAAGAATTTTTTTTATACATAATGTGTAAAATAAATTATAGATTTTTTTATGATATATTATTAGAGCTTTGGTAAATTAGGATTTATATTATATTCCCGTGAAAAATGTAATGATCCTGAAAGTTGGTAACAGTTTTATGAATTGAGCCGGGTTTTATTTGCTATATTTGTAAGTATTCTTCAAAATCTATTATAAATTGTAATGTAATTAACTAAATAAATTACAAAAGTATCTTCAAGTGTTTTTTTTTTTTTTTTTTTAATGAATATGTCACGTCGAATTTATGAAATCGCCGATTTCATGAAATCACCGACGTTGTTACCGAAAACGTAAAATCAGCAACTTGGTTACCAAATTCACGGAATCGGTGAATTTTGATTGCTGATTTCATTAATTAGGCAGAAGTTTTTCTTGCCGATTGCGTGAACGCGCGGTAACACATTGTTATGACATAATTACAAATAGTGGTAATTGGTATCCAAATGAATAACCGATAATTTTACGCGTGCTCATTGGCATTACCACATCATTATCTTTAACCCGGCATTAGTCGCATCGCGTTTTAATTATCATCTATGTCATTGCTACTAAAACCATCGTCAGATAATATTTCCTCATCTAAAAGAAAGGATTCTGAGCACACGGTTAGAGCGGAACAGTTTGGCTGCTATACAAAGTACTGTTCCCTAACGACTGCAGACGTTCAACCGAATGAATATTCGTAATGGGAACTCATTCGATTAGGGTAAATTGGGACCGTACAATAAAGATATCGATGTTGTACTTCCGTACGAATTGCACATAAAAAAAAAAAAATAAATAAAAAAACGCACATACAACAAAAAATTAGCTGCATACGAATTGCGTCCCTGAAATTAAAATTGCGATATGTGACGTATTACGTAATTGCATCCCGAATTTTCTTTACTGCTATACTAATTACATCCCGATTATATTTAACAACTAGTAGGTTCAATTGCACGGAAAATAAATAGCTGTGAAGCTTTCCGTTCAAAATTTAACGGTATGTTTTATTCAATTCATTCAAATATATACTTAAAAACGTACAAAAAGATATTTACATAAAAATGTGCAGTAGTAGTCAAACAAACAAAGAAAACGAGTCGTGAAATATGTGAAAAACAAGAATTTTCAAGAAAAGAAACGATTAAATACGACGTGAACGAAATAACACGTTTTGATTTTGTCAAAACTGTAACGTTTAAATTTTTACCGAGCCATAAATAATATTATAATATTCATATTACACATTATAACTTACATTTTTTACTATATTTTAACTTATTATTTTATTTTTATATTTATTGAACGAAAACAATATTTTTAAACTACCTTTAGCAATACAGTATTTATAATATTTATTTAATGCTGATTTTGAGTCCTAAATCTGTATTAAAATGGAAAGGAAAATAATGTAATTAGGTATATCGGACGTAATTTCAGTATAGTTGTTAAATATTATTGGGACACAATTTGTAAAAAGGGATCTTGGGACGCAATTCATTTTCACCGAAAAAATTATATGATGTGTAATTCGGCATGTCATCCTGGCCGTAATTATATTTCTATAAAAATGACAAGAAATAAAAAAATGTCCTTAGGGTTAATTATATATATAAAATATAAATAAAACAGAAAATACTAACAAATAATACGATAATTCTCCGTTAATGCAAAACAGTCGGCAATATTCTGCACAACTAATAGTAATTTATAACTTAATTAGATACTAACTACTCGTATAGTAGCTACAATTCAATTTATGTTTTAACATAATCCATAGGATTCTTCTCATCGGAATATTAAAATACATATTTACATCTGTTCTATGTTTGTTTTTCATTCGTATAAGTAAAATTATTAATTTTATTTATTTAATTATTAATTTATAGACGGGTAGAAATCAATTTAAAATTTGTAAAAATAATAAAATTGACAACGTTATAATTGAAACTAATAACAATAGTTATATTTAATAATAGTAATAACTAAATATTGTTTTGTAAAAAACAAAACTGAAAACCTGAAAAATTACTCGTGATAAGTCATTTTTTTTTTTTTCAAAAACATTGAGAGAAGAATCATTCAAACTACCTATGTAAATTATATATTTTTGTTTACACAAGAATTTATCGAGTTGAATTACTTTTACGATCAATTATACGCTCCAAGACGAGTAGAATCGCCAATTTTGAATAGAATACCGTTTTGATATAACCAAATGTCTATAGCATAATATAATATATTGTATAATTAGTGGTGCTATAGAATATATACGGTTGTGTAGTGTGTACCTAACCCAATATTGTACACCGCCGATTCGTCTTGGGCGCGGGCGTTATGCTCAGCGTGACGAAATCCGACGAGAACGGGGAAACAGTACAATAAAAATAATAATAATATATAACATAATAATATAATATTACTAAAATATAATATTAGTATACGGTTGTACATGGTCAGCCGCGTTTGTATAGCCTTGTTCGGTCGGTAAGACCTATAAACGGTTTTCCCGATACCGAAAGATCCGTGTCAAGTGCCAAGTGCTCGGGTCGGCGTAATCGATGAGATATGTATATAACAAGTTTAAACACACACACACACACACACACATAGTAAATAGGTATATAATATTAAATATTATTATTATACAGGGTGATGTACCACATTTATTTACTCTAATTTTTTTTTGCCATTTTATAATGGATTTATTCAAATCTTGATTTTTGGGATTTTTGAAAATTGAAATATATACTGAAGTATCATATTTTTAAATATTTACATTTTTGAATCATCAAAATTAATTGATTTTCTACAGTAAACGAGAATCACTTATTTCCTATACAATTGTAATCATATTTTTTTAATTTTTGAAAATTTTGATTTACCTAAATCGAAATTCGAACGTGCAGTTTTTGAGATATTTAACTTTGTCACTTATAGGTCCACGGTTATGGGTTTGAAAGAAATGAGGGTTACGATGATTTGAAAACAGTGAAAACTTAAGTAATTTATATCAATCTGTCAATATCTTTTCAACTTGTAAAATTGTGTCCGACTATAGTAAATACCTACTAGATCCATCTGTTTTTACATTTCCGGATAAATAAAAATATAATCTTTGAACAGCTCCGCCGACAAGTGATTATTTGAATAACGAATTAAAAAAAAAAAAAAAAAAAAAATAACAATAATGCGAAGATGCTTAGTGAATCACCCTATATATACGAATTATACTCTGCCGTTGCCTACATTCCGATACTGGTAATTCAACGTGTGCACGATGCTCGTATCGTGTATACACACACATATTATATAGAATTAGATTTAGATTTAGGTGTGCACGCATATATGTAGCTATTAGATCTATAATAACCACGAACATGGTCGGCGTTTAATAACCGTATTATTATACGCTGTTACGACAACCCGCGGCGAGCGGTTGTCACTGGTACGCTGCGTTTCAACAGCGTTTACAATGTTCCGTGTGGACCACAATATCACGGTTATCATAACACTAATAATATACACCTGTTGTTACAACAACAACAACTAAAGTGAACGACGTCAATTCTCTGAAGTCTGAGTATCCAAGCCTCGTGTTCCAGCGGATCCGGTCGATTTTTGCGACCACAGAACTTATTTTGAGTCGATACCAACTCGTCATCGCTTGCGTTTATCCGCTGTTGACCGGAAAATCGCGGGTATCAAGAACCTTACGAGTTAAAGGCTGTTTTTCTTTCCCCGCAATGCGTTTGACCTAATCAAATGATTTTTGAAATGCGTAGGTATAATGGAGAGAATTACGACTGACGAGTGACTTTTTCCAAGTTACAATAACACGGCTTATGGCGCACATTTATTTTAAACGTGTAATGATTGATTGAAAACGATTTTAGTTCAAATACTTTGCTCTATGATCAATAATTACAATCATGATTTTTACACCGAAATACTCACAGCAGTGAAAATACGTTCTGCACTCAGAACAGTCAGAACATATAGCGTTCAACGTGTTAGCTGAGTTTATAGTTTGAGATTAAAGTAAACCGTAGTAAACTTAAATAAATTATTATGATGAAAATATATTATATAAAAATACCTACCAAACTTTAAAAAACTATTTTAAAAATGTTTTGTTGATTAAGTTTCTTTTCTATAGTTTCTATTATTAAATAAGAAAACGTTAAATTCGACTCAAACTAGTTTAAAAAATAACAATAATAACAATAATTATTCATCCAGTCTGAAATACTGACAATGTTTTTCTACTTTGGGTGTTAATAATTATTAGTAAATGTAAGTGAATTCCTTACAATTTTTATGAATTTATATTTAATCAACCTTTATTATCAACTTATTAATACTAGACAAAATAAATTTGCTTTCTTTATGATAAAAACTCCAAAAACCTATAAATTAATTTTTCTTGTAAGGTAATTATATTGTATTACAAATATTAAATCCTGGAATTTGCAAAACAGTGTTTCAAAATTTATTGAAATATATGTGGATATAATATAATATTATTATTACAATTCAATCAATGTAAAATTATATAAAAATACAAATATCGACTGTTTTTCATAATTTTTTAATATCGTGTAAAATATTAAGGTAGTTGAATACGAAAACAAAAATTATTGATTCAAAAGTAAAAATTAATTTACATTCCAAAGATAGTTATTCTAAAAGTTATTACTTTAATTTTTATAAATGACTTATAACTATAAAACAAAACATTCATAATCCGAGCTTTTTGTTTGTTTAAACGTTGTATTAATACGAATTTAATCCGGAAAAAATTTAATTTCAAGACTACAAACATTGTGTTTGAAAATGGCAAATTTATGACTTAATGTTTTGAATTAAATGCACAAGACGTACTTGACATTTCGAACAAATTGTTGATGACGACGATGTGGATAATCAATCATAAAAATGTTCATACGTCTGTTACCCCAACCATATTATTCTATATGCATTGTATTGCCTATGACTATCCGTTTTCTCGGCCACTTGTATACACGACAATGAAAACTAGATTGTGAGCTATTGTGAAGAAAGCAAATAAAATACTTTCAATTATTATGTCGTTTTTTCTTGTATCACGTCCCGGTAATTATTATGGGTATGGCATCTGTTCAAGTGTGCCTGTTTGTAACTCGAGAGGCCATTTGTAATCGCCATTTACAGAAATTATGACCTAAACTGAAAATATTTCGTAATACTGACGGTGAAATTTATTAAAAAATATATAAATAAATAAATAAATAAAATTATATAATTAAACAAAAAATATTTTTAGAAACATATAAAACGTGACGTACAATAGATTTCAAACATATATTATAATATGTATAAAGCCACGGATTCACGATAATTTACCATGCTACCACACTAGTAGTAGATACCTATACTCGAGCTAATATATTAATCAGCCGTTACAGATTTAATCAAAAAATCGAATAGGTTTAAGCTTATAATAATATTCAATATTTTACATATAATCATCAGTCTTATCATGTATAATATATTATTTTACCTAAAAATAGTTTTAAGATAGTTTTTAATTATCTAGTACTACGCTTCCGTTTGTGACTGAAAAAAAAGTTCTTGAAACACATTTTTAGGTACTCATAACTTTGATTGTATAAATAATTTTTAAACCTTTTTAGCTATAAAATTTGATACCTATAATTATATTTTATCATTTTTAAATAATAAATATACATATAATAGATATTTTTTTTCAATACTTTAAAAGAAAATAATATTTTATTAGTATTTCAGAAGGGGATTTTAGTTTACACCTAGGTTTAGAAGTAGATACAATATAAGGTATTTTAAAGATTACCTCAGCTATTCGCACGCTATGATATATAGAATAATTGTATAATACAGTAGGGTTAATTCGAACGAGATTGGGGAAAGGGATCGTTCGGATTAACGATTTGTTCGGATTGTTTATGATTTAAAAAAAAAAATCAATTTTCTTGCGATTTAAATTTTGAAATTTATCTCTCTATCTATACTGTAGTATTAATTTATAAAATTTGTTGTTGAAAAACACAATGAATACAATCAAAATCATTATAATTATGCATATACAGCCAGCTATTTATGTTCATAATATATTGCATATTATTATGAATTATGATACCCACGTGTGTATTAGTATATCGATGCGGTTATTTCCAAGCCCGTTCGGATTACCACGTCTCTCGGATTAGCCTGTGTTCTGATTGACGAGACCCTACTTCAGATAATATATGAGTGCGGGTGTTGTAGTTGCATAGGCGCTTTTCATTCTAATCGATTATTATAAAGGTTTAACGTAAAATAGATACTACTGAGAATTGTATATTCTGGCTATTTTAGAACCTGTACATTGTACTAGGATGAATGCATATTGCTTTTACGATGATATGTGTTTATTTATTTATTCACAATATATGTGTTAGTCATCACCTTCTAAATCACTAAAATGCTTAGGTCTGCAACTTAAGTGGTGGTAGCTTCTAGTATCAAATTGTATTTAATTGGTATTTCTAATGATTTGAAAATATTCATAAAAAATAGAGTAATAAAACAATATTAGTTTTTAACAAAATCAATTGTTTTTACTGTCCATATATACTTACAGTTTTCACAGAATTCTGTATAAGTATTTTGTAGACATAATGTTATAAATTATAATAAAATAAGTACCATCTAACTTAATACATGATTTTTTGATAAATATTAGTTCAGCTTGTCATTATATGACTAATAGAAAAATAAATTATAAAATATTCTTAGAAGTAAAGGTTGGCATAATGTTTCAGCTCTGAATAACTGTTGTTAATGTAAAATCATAAATTAAGTACAAATATTGGAACTTAGAACTTTTAACTATAATAAGTATAACTTCTATTTTTCAGTAGCCTGCTATTATATAATCTAATTTGATATATATATTTAAGTATATTAATTTAAAAGATTAAAAATAATTATTAGATTATTTTTATAAATAATTATTTAGCTTTTACTAGGATTAATAATATATTCTTATTTTTTTTTTATTAATATTTTTTTATAATATTATTTAAGTATTATATTTATATATGTACCTATGACTATGGATATTATGGTACATTTATTTTATTGTTTAATATATTGAGAAAAAGTTTGTCGATAAAATAACTGATTCACCAAGGAATATTTCTTACTACAGGTGGCTTTCCTTGTATTTTATCATTATTTTTTTTATCATTGTTGTTTTCATATCGGTTTTGCTATATTTTATATGAATGCATTCGATCGTCGGCGACAATGACCAATATCATTGACAATTTAATGTATACTAGTCACTAACAATAGTATACCTATATATTATTGTATTATATACGAACGTGATATTATATAAGGTAGGTTACCTATCACAGATATATATTAGTAATAATAATGTTACTCATACAACAATAATCCGATTGCCTGTCAGTTGCAGCAGGGCTGTCATTTCAATATTAGGTATTCGTTCAGCTGGTTTTTTATAAAACCACTTCATGAGGCGTTAAAACTTGTTCAAACAGCGTTTGGAATTGTTTAGGAAAATTATCATTACTTCAAACGATGGGTTTTCTTGCTTAGACTTCGGCAAAACACGTAATTTATTGTTGTGTAAAGTAGTTAAAAACGTGCGCCGTTACAAAGTTTCACTCGAAACACATTCTAATGAAACTTTTTACTGTAAGATATTCAACGCCAGCTTTAAAGAATCAAAAAGTATAATTTATAAACTATACAATGTTTATATTTAAAATAGATGGTAATCATTTTACCTTGCTACCTTTCCTTTTTTTTTTCTTTGAGTTTTTATGATTTTTGAAATAAAAGTGGTCTAAAGTTACTAAGAATAACTTTGCAAAACAACTGATTATAGAGTTTTTGAGTTCTATCATGTTATTTTTAAACAGAAATGATACTTTAAAATCGAAAAAAAAATGTCTTGATTTATCTCTATACAATGATTTTAAAAAATTATCCAATAAACATAAGCTATATAATATATTATTATAATTTAGTATGTACCATGTGTTGTATAGTGAACTACGCGTATCATATTATACCTATTTATATTTCTATAACCAGTGATGGTCTCAAAAATTCATTTAAATAATATAACTATGACTTTCCGAGAGTAACATTATTGACGATGATTCATATTATTCGCAACCAGCTTTGTAAAACATCAATGGTCACACTTTCAAAAAAAAAAAAAAATAGAAGTAACAGTGTCACCGAAATAATTTTTTGGAACTCAATGGAAGATTTATAAGTTTATTTGAATTGAACCGCCTGAATGAACCGATCTCAATTATTATTATTTTCTCATGTGAATTCGCTTGTCCACAAAAACGAATTTATTAATAAAATATAAGAAACTTTTGAGAAATAATGCAAATCGAGTAAAATAAATGGGCGTTTTACATCATTACGTAATTTCTCAATATGACAATATAATATATTTCAATATTAATATTAATTCACTACATTTGTTTTAAAATCCGATTTTTCAAACATATCAGTTGATATAGAATTATTTACTAATTTGATGTAGAAATTTAACAATAATAATTAAAAAGGTAAAATGTATAATTATTGTAACTATATACCTGATATAGGTATACATATCGATAATATTGTTTTATGCTATGTAATTCGAGCGTGTACCTTTATTTAAACATTGAAATCTGAAACCATATTATATTGTTCTACATAAATAACCAATAACGAATTAATTAGAATATTATGCGTTTCTCGAATTTAAATTAGATACTTTCTACACCATGCATGTTATACAATATATATTTCAATATGTTAAAAACCATATTTAATTTACCTTAAATGCATTATTATCAATGCATTATACAACTATTATATAACAATAAATAATTTTTTTAATTTATAAACATGGAAATTATAAATATTTGTAATACAGTGATAATATTTTAATAATATAATACAAGTTATAACTTATAACTATGTTTTATTTGTAATAGTTTATGCATGATATCTTACAATAATAAGAAACTAAAAATTATATTTAATTTTATTATATATATATAATGATATAATATATATGATATTATACATTATATAAAGTATTGTTTAATGTTTATCCAAAAAAAAAAAAAAAAAAGAAATAATTATATTTTTGTTTAAAACATACAATATCAGATAAAATGTAAAATAAAAACTCATTTTTAATACATTGTTAATAATAAATTATTATTATTATTATTATTATACATATATTTATTATTAAAATTATTTTATTTGCATAAAAAATATTTAACATAAACATTTTATTTAAAAGTTAACTATTTAATAGTTCTATATTTTCAATAACTTAAAGTTCAATTTATAAATTATGTTTGAATCCCAAACATTTTAAGTTAATTAATTATGTAACCTATGTTATATTTTATTATTATATAAATATTACATAAGTACTTAATACTTACTACTATCTAATAGATATTAAAATAAAAACCTATCACACAATAGTTATAAATTTATTATTATATATAAATTCTGCAGCCACGTTATCTATTGCTTATTTATCACGATAAAACATTTTCTTGTGTTTATAATTTACTTTTTTTTAAGTGTAAAATCATAGTCTTTGTAGGTAATTAAAAACATAAAATATAATTAGATATTGACAAAAAAAAAAATTATGATTAATGAAATAAGAACATTAAATTACCTTTTAAAACTGAAAAACTATGTTAAGAATAATATAAATCACAAAATACAATTGTAAATATTTATTTATAATACTATTTAAAGGAAATATTTATTGTACAATTGTACCAAATTGTTGGTTTATGTATTTACGAATATTGATGTTTGGTTATTATTTTAAACCAATGCTCATTCACCGTGAAATAGATCAATAAAATACATCAAACCTTAGTTTGAGTTTTTCAAATAACAGTTATAGATATAGTATACCATAGAATAATATATTTATTCTATCGTATGCAAGATTGTTGAAATTGAATGGAACATTTTTCTATTTAATAATTAAAAGTCCGGTTGTTTTAAATACATCTATAATATCACTTTGAAAAAAAAAATAATGCATAATCTACTCATAATACAAAATAATACATTACATATAAAGGGTGATTATTTGATTGTGAACCACTCATTATTTCAAATTTTCAAAATTAACGTTTTTGAAAATATATATTTGCATAATTTTAAGTAAAAACAAAACAAAAATGTTCTAAAAAAATAACATTTTAGTTATTTAAAATTTTGTACTACAAAAAATACTTTTAATTTTATACTCTGAAGTAAAATATTATTTAATGTATTTACATCAAATTTCGGACGAATAGTTTATGAACTATAGGTGCTTAAAGTTAAAGAATGACCATTTTATTCCAGTGATTAACATTTCAAACACTTACCTATAACTCATAAAATACTTTTTTCCGACAATTCATTTTTAGAAATCGAATACGAATAAAATTCTGCTTTGGGTAATGAAATTAAAATGTACGTTATCATACAAACAAGTAAAAACTTAAAAAATTATTAGGTTATAAAAATTGAATTTTTTTAGAAAATATTTATTTTTGTTTTTTTTTTTTATTATTCATAATAATAACGTAAATACTATATTTTAACAATGAGTGGTTTATTATGGAAAAATCACTTGGTAGTCAGATATTCGCAAACTTCGATATCTATCTTCCGCGGACGATCATAAAATAATAATCATTCCTAAGGTTAGGTATATCGTTTTCGCAAGTATATTTCAGTTCTTCTGCGGGCAATTGTTAGCAATCTCACAATACATACTTTACGTGTAGTCATTACAGCTGCGTAGGTGTAACATACGAGTAGAGTGGTCAGCAGTGGCACCGTTAGCAGTCACAATGATAATATTGAATAAAGTGCCGACAACAAATTTAGTGCATCAATTCGGTAAACATTGCTGTCACATAACACTATCGAAATGACACTGCAATAATCGATAGCAGATGTGATATTATAATACTATGGTATCGTGTCGAAGCCGATAACACGCGTGTAGTATTCGTCACAGATGGCTGTATTTGCATTTGCACTAAGCTATTAATACGTATATATTTACCTTAATAATCCAATAATTACACTCGTCGCACATTAAGCATGTGATTTATTATTGCTTCAACTCCGGTGGCATGTTTAGGGGAAGAAAGGCTTGACCCTCTCCACCCCCTTAAAAATGTATATCCAATATGACTAAGATAACATTTTATTTTTATTTTTTGCGCGTTGATATGAAAAAAAAAAATAATATTTATATATAATATTATACAATATACATGCATGTTTTTTATCATGGTATTTTGTTATATTATTATGTCGTAAGGCATAGACCATATTTAATCTAATATCTAAAGTTAATATGATACATAGTTTCATACATTATAGATAATAAAGAAATAAAAAAAGGGTGTAATGGTGCCTGTAAAATTATATTTCACAGGCGTCGGCATGGTAGCGTTAGATTTGTGCTATATTTTACCGAATCATAGTAAAAACAATAAAAATAAGATCTCTTGAAAAATATTTAATGCATTCTGTGTATCATGGTTATAGATGATAGATTTATAAAACCTTGTTGTATTTATAGAGCAATAACATATGAAATATTAGGAACTTTTACCATCCAAAATTTAAAAAAATATCAGAAAACATAAAATAAATTGTTATTGATGGAAAGCTATTATATTTTAAAATTATCTTTGTTAGGGAGGGGGTTGTAAATCATATTTTTATTTTATAATCTGTAAAAAAATTTCTTTGTTTATTTGTAAGCAGCTAATATAACATATATATTAATACTTATTTTATACATTGCATAAAATAAATATTATATTTTAACTAACAAATTTAAACTTTATTTAAATATATTTTTTGACATTTAAATTATTTGTTTATAATAATATATGGTCATATTTAAATATATTTAAAATATCTTTTTCAATATTGAGAATAGATAAATTTAAGAAACAGTTTTACAATCTTGCAAAACTTCTACTCGTTTTTAGCTAGTTTTGTCCATTGAAGAAAAAAAAATCTTGTCGAAAATATAATAATATAATATTATAATATTATTGTATATTATATAATAATATAATATATATTATTATTATATTACATTATAATATACTCGTACTTTGAGTGCCATGAAAATATTTGTAGAGCTTTATCCATCCAAGTTTTGAAGTTGAATTTATATGGAAGGGGAGAAAATATCCTACAGTACTGTCTTAGAAAAATTATCCGAACTCTATAAAAAAAGCTTAAATACACCGCTGGCTTAAACAATTATGCGGTAAGTAATTTATGCAAATATATAAAATATATATATATATATGTGTGTATGTTATCGTTGCGTTATAACATAAACTAAGTACAAGAATCATTATATAGTAATATTATATTGCGTATATTATTGACTGGTTGTCGGGTAGTTAACATTACAATTTTATTTATATTGTTAAGTGATGTATATGTAAGAGTAATTAGAAATTATTGCCAATAAAATTTAATATCAGTTCATATTTGCAAACGTATTCACTAAAATATGATGTATGGTTATGCATTTATATACATACCCTCACCGTTTAACGATAACTTCGTCTTTCTTGCTATATTGTGCTTGTAAATCTCATAGTAGGTGCGCATAATTAGCATTGAATATATTGCTATGTATTTAACTATAGGTACAGATAAAATTTAGTAACTTAATAATAATTTAATGAATAACGTTATTCAACAAGTACCCATCCACGCAAGTACATGATATTACAGGTATACTAATAAATAATTTTACGGCCACCGTCCGTCGTTTGTAAATAAAATTATTACATCTTCATAAAATATGAAATCCAAACGTCATGTTGAAAATATTTCAATGTTTACAAAAATACGTACCTATGTCTATTATAATTTTTATTTTCCGATATTTTTTCATAAAAATACAATAGGTTTGTATTTTTGTTGTAATACCTGTTTGCCGTTAGCTATAAATTGATTGTTTTTCATGAGGTTTGAAAATCTGATGTTCATACAACATATATGTACAAAAAATAAAAATAAATTGAACGTGTAATTAGGTGATCATACTGCTTTGTCAAGCGCAAAAGTTATATAAACTGGAAAAAAAAAAATGACCATCTATGGTACCTATTTAATAGGAATATTGATTTTAAAGTATTTATTATAAAAGACACGAGCGTTAGGATTTATTATTATAAATTTAAATGATTTATTATTTTTTGAGTAATTAGCTATTCACGTAATTGGTATGTGTAATAGGCAAAAGTATTTCATATATTCTAATAAATAATTTGTCTTATTATTTATAAAAAAAAAGATAAAACAGTTACAATTTTTTTTTTTTTTTATGAAGTTCAGTTACTAAATTTTCAATTACTTAATTTCAGTTACAGAACTGTATTAGCTAAAAAAAAACTTTCTGTTTACATGTTTTTATAGTAAGTTGAATTATAGCATTGAACTAAATGTTTATAATAAATTGCAATAACGTATAAATAATATAATAAATGCAATGTATTTGGCAAAAATTATTTCAACCTACTGTATGGTACTAATAATAAAATTTATAGTAATATGAGTATACCATAAAATATAATTGGTAATACAAGACGACAAACAGTCTTTATTCAGAATTGTACTTCGTATGAAATGATTTATCATTAAAAAAACTATAACATTTATATTTTAACGATTTAGTCAATGACAATAGGTACACTCGATATATGCTGTACAGAAGAGCGATCAGCTAGTTTTCCCTTTTTTTTTGTTTTATGTACAGTATTTTTTTTTTTTATCTAATTGATTTTTATAATAATAAAAAAAAATTGTATATTTTCAATAATTTTTTTATACTTCTCAGGTTGCGACATATTTGAATCTCAAATGTCAGTGAGTTAATTGTTATATTTAAATTAACAAGTAAAATGTATTCCGATAATAGTTTCAAATCAATGGCACAACCATTTTTTTTTCAAGGAGAAGGGGACCATACTTGTTAGAACATAGACATTTAGATTAAAGGAAAAAATATGGTACCTATAATCTTTGATCCAATTAAAGTAAGTTAAACACGAAGTTGAGAAAACGTTAAAACAGACTGTTTCTTCATTAACGGAGAGGGGGGGGACGAGGTATTTATATTTGTTATTTTAAAAATAAATGCCAAACAAAAAAGTGTGCTTATTTAAAATTTAACTCTTGATATCATAATTATTGTATTCTATGTTTACACAAATAAATATAAATAGTTCAAAATCCATAATTATCATAATTCATTATATTCATAGTTAATCATTTTCATAATAATTCATAATTTTTGTAATTATTAATTCATTATGATATTCATAGTCAGTATTTATAATTCTGTATTGTGTTCAAAATAATAAAAAAATATAATTATATATATATATATTGTTACACTAAGTGTTAGTCAATATAACGGAACTAGTTCCGTTATGTGTCTTATAGATATCCATTTCATGAAATGTTGTTCATACAGCGGAATTACGCGATGTGGATATAAACTTTGTCCATTTCGCGAAACGCACAATTACACGACATGTGACATGGATGCGACATATACATACAGCAAATTTTTTATGAAAATATAAATCAATGTTTAATTATGTATTAGAATCAATGCAAGATAAAATCCATGTGCTTATATTAATATTCTTGTAATGACAAACAAAAGTAAAATAATTCATAATATAAAAAAACAAAACGACGGTTCGAATTAACATACGTATTTATAATTTCTTCAGATGTTATACTAACGTCATAATTAATATTTAAAGCAGCTAGTCCATTGAGTCTTGAATCTAATGTTGAGTTTCATGAAATATGTTTTACTCTTTTTAGAGTGGAAAATGACTTCTCAGCTTCAATCGATTTAACAAGAAGTGTAATTAATAAAATGTAATAATTTAAAAATATTTAGAAATAAAACAGGATAATTAATTATTTCAATTATACTTTTTATTTTATATTATTATCATCCAAATAGCGATTTCATAAAATCACTTCTGACTTTGCTGAATTAAAATTGTCAACATCAGCAGAATCAAATTCTTCAATTTTTTTTTCATTTAATGTTGAACTATTGATTGAAAATTGAAAACCAGCTATAATATTTTCGTGATTAATAAAGCGGTCGTTCAGTTTCTGGATAAATGAATCGAGAAAAAGAGTAAATAGAGTAATTTTAAAATATTCTTCGACATTTTGCATCAATATTTGCTCGGTTTTTTTAATACTTGATCAATCTGGGAATTTCTACTATAAGTTTAAAATTATTTATTCTCATACTAAAGTGCATAAATCATTTGTTAAATTCAGTGGTAAAATTTTTTTCTTTTGAAAAGTAATCGATTTTTCTCTAAACTAATATATTTGACAACTTCTATTTAATCAATATTTTATTTTGTAAGTATTTGCAAGGTAAATGACTATATTGAAAATGTAGTTAAGAATAGTTAGAGATACATTTTATTCTGATGTATGTACTAGAATCAATTAATTAACTTAACTAATAACGAGCACATGCACATAAAGCAAACTGTTCAACACCTGATATTTCAGCTGTTTCGTCAGCTATTATTGAAAAAAATGAACTACTATTTATTTTTTTTGCAAATATTTAATATCTTCTATTTAAGACCTTCCAATTAATTTATTGGGCATTTTGACTAAAATGTTCTCTAGTCAGATTATTACTAGATGATGTAGTTGCTTTTATAACAAATATCAACAATGACTAAAAATGTCCTTCATTTATTAATAGTTCATTATTTAATAGTCCAGAACCTCGATGACCCCTTAAAATTATACCTTCACGGCCACAATGAACTATCGATTCAACTACAAGAATATTATACTTTTTATTGTTTTTTTTTTTTTCTTAAACCGAATATTATTTATTTTTTTGTAAAACTATGCGAAATTAATTAAAAATGAATAACACTATTTTAACGGTATATGTTTTTTTTATGATAAAAAAATGTTTCTACAGCGTGTTCCTATTTTTTAAAAGTTTTCATGCAAAGCTTGAATGATTACTTTTCTATATCTGCATTAAGAGAAAAACACACAATATTTACAATAAATGCTGTCTTCTATACTACAATATGTAAGCCAATTCCAGTTTTTTAGCCGGATAAATTTGAATTTTAATGATTTTTTTGCCATAGCATGTAAAAGGAAATGCTTTGTCTTACCGGCTGTTCAAGGATAATTAAGACATTGTATTTTTCAACATCATTAAATTTTATACCAACAAATGTTTGACAATATCAAAAATACTATAAACATGTGTAACTACAACTGCCAGTATATTTGAAGTATTTAGAGATGACATTTCTCCAAGTTTAAATTATTTGAAGTGTTTATGTTCGCTAGTCTCCGATGATTTTTGGAAGTAATCATTTATACATCACTTACTTATGACGTTTTTATTGAGGAAAGCATTAGAATTAATTTACTTATTAAAATGTAATTAAAAAAAAAAAAAAAAATTGATACATTTAATTGTTTATAATAATACAGGTATAATTGTATTGTATAAATAAATATAATAAATATAATATTTTATGGTATCAATGATAATATCTCGAACTTTTCATGCATGACGGCGTAGAGAATCTATATAGTTTCATTAATATTTTCAATGATGCTCAGGCCGTTCCGAAACGTTTTTCATACTATTTGCATTATCAGTTATGATACATTTTATTGAGAAATTAAATATTTACTCGGGCAATAGTCAAATTACAGAAGCATATTAACAAATAAATTAATAATTGTAATAATTTAGTAATCCTGAAATTCCGTACATTATAAACACATAATGTTTGAAAACTTATTGATTATGTTTTTTATTATATTATATATATTTTTTTTTATAGTAAATAAATGTACTAAACTATAAAGTATAAAATATACGTTTTAATATCTTTTTATAAAAAAGTACTATAACAATAATTGATAACTCATTACGATTCGTCGTTTATAGAGTCAATAGACATTTTTCGGTCAAGGCTAACGGTACCAAGACCTGAGCATTTATTTATTAATAATTCAGTTTTTTTTTTTTTACGAAACTACAAAACATCTCAGAGTATAAACTATGATATTTTTTACCTCATTAGTAGCATTTATTTCTATAGTTTATCTTAATTAATATAATTATTTAACGCAACGTTGCTGATGTGATATACTGTTATGAAATATTTACTTATTTTATAAGTTTAAAGCTCAGAATGCAACAAAAGACATTTTTTATTCTGAACCATACATATTCTACTCATTATTTATTATTATTTTGTTTTTTTGTCTTAATATTATGTATAATAATTATTATAATAAATTTCTCTTACGTATTTATAATAAATATTTTACAGTATTTTAGTCAAGTTGAGTAAGATGGGTAACTTGAGACATGACTAGGATATACTCAGAAAAAAAAACAGGAATGCAATTAGTATTACACCTATTCTCGTAATTATATTTTGAACTTTCATGTTGTCATCAATGCGTGTTTGTATTATATTTATAAATAAATTATATTAAATTATATTTATCGCTACAATGAGCATTATATTATTATAATTTACTAACCACGATTTCCACTGCGAAAAAAAATACTTATACATTTATAATATCTTTATTGTTTGCACGACTCACTGAACGGAAAATTTCAGTTGTACATCATTGAATACGAATCATCCGCAAGTATCGAAATTCCAAGATGCACTTATATAAAGTTCACGGTGAATTGCACCATAGCCAGAGATATATAAATGTGTAATAATATATAACAACCATTTTTTTTTGCGATACTGAATTTTTCTAGCAACGTGAATGACTGAATATTTAAAAAAAAATTATAACCGCAGAGAAAATTTTGGGTAACATTTTTACTCATAAAATTATCCATATATTTGGGATTCAAATCGGTCGTTGATGTGCGTAGATGTAGATTGTACTGTTAGTGAATATTTGACTACTATTTTATATGCGCTCATTTTTACTTTAGAAATTTGAACAATCTGCTAAATGTTTGCATTTAAAGACTTGCACTGGTAGTCATTATTTGAAACACACTAAAATCGTTCAAAAAGTGTGATAAAAAAAACTTAAGAGTTTTGTTATTTATCTTCAATTTGTATGATATGCTATCGTATACGTCGGTATCTAATGTAAGTTATGATTCATATTATATAATATAATTTAATTAAAATACGGAGTCCTTATTTTATTTTCCAATTAAAGTTTGTTCATTATTATGTAAACCACACAGACCCACATTTAGTACAAATAATATCTGTAAATAAAATCCAAGAACTATACAAAAGCACATCGGGGAAACAAAATAAACAGCATTTTAAGTGCAGTAGACATCCAGACAAATTACGATAATTTCCTTTTTTCCAAGTTAGAGTATTACTAGTACGCTCCGTTCGTGAATACATCTGACAAATACGAGTATATTTTGCAGTAAAAAGAAGTTGACGTGTAAATACCCGTATTTTTGTTTTATAAACTTCAACAAAGCAATTTCATTACTTACAAGATTAATAAGGTAAGAGTTTATAATAAATTCATTGTCATTGGCACTTAAATAATAATTTTAAAACTACCACTAAAGTATTAATATATATTTATGTATGCTATCAATGATTCACAACAGACAATCTAAAAAAAAAAAGTTAAAAATAGAGTTCATAATATGTTCAAATATCGTTTTAAGATTTTAATTTCAAAACGAGTAACTCTTTCAATTAATTGGTATTTGTTGATAAAAATTAAGATTATTTTATTGTATTTTTTTCTCGTTTATACAGTTTATATAAAGTTGTATTAATTCAATTAATAAATTTTAAATTTTAAAATTATTTAGATATTATTTTATTTATTTTACAATAGACACTACCGATTTATTTACTCTATATAATATCCACAGTCTCAAGTATACTTATTTTATAAGTAAATAATTGTGAATATTCAATTTTATAACATATTAGAACAATTACGACATTGTTTTTAAATAATATTATGTTAGATATAAATTATAATTTAAAAAAGGAAAATTAATATTTAAAAAAAAGAAAGTATTTTGTTAATCTGTTTTCAAGTTTCAAGTATCTGATCATTTTATATATAAATATAATTTTTGAAATAATTTTATAATTTATGAAAATAACGAACTAAATATATATTATATATTTTATATTTTAGTAGGAATAATAACTAACACAATAGTATGATACATAATATACATACGATAACACCTTAACAAACCTACATAATAGTATCGTTAATAATCTAATTACCAAGTTAAAAATGCACCCAATAATTATTTTGTTATATCTATAGTAATGGTAATATGTATTTGTTGTGATTGTTATCGAATTGATTTTAAAACTATGTACAAATGAACAATATGTCTAATTAAAAGAAAAAATGCTTAAAAATACGTAAACATTGCCATAGATATGTGGCAGTAAACAAAAATTAAAATGTTTTTAACACGAGGTATTTGCAAAAAATTATAACACAATAAATATTTCATAGAGGTGAATTTATGAATAAAAAAAAAAAAAACGCTTTAAATATTTGATAATTTAAAGCATGTAATAAAATTTATTATTATCTAAATATGATAACTGTGGTTTATCATAATTTGTAACTAATCACCAACTAGTATCGTAAGACATAATACGTCAGTACAAAAATAATACAGTCTGTTACGAATATGAAATGTGTAATCGAATCGATTTGACGAAAACGATACAGTATTGTATTCGACTATACCTCTATGCATCTATAACAAAATGCTATATAGGCAGTTATATCCTATACGTACTTACAGAGTTCCCGACACGGAAATATTAGTGTAGTAAACTAAAACAATCTAACAGCAATAAAAATAACAACAAATCGCCACTATGATACGAATACTTCTAGAACTAGTTGTCCAGCGCTGACGGAATTCGACTCCAAATCAGTCACTCCCCTTAATGGTAGTGTTCCTGCAGGTTGTTACTGCCGCGGTACCAGCTGGGAAAGTAAGACGATGCAAGCGTGTACCGGTGCAAGTTTACTGGCGACGGCTGTGTCAAGTGTCTCTTTTGGTATTTGCTGGGGATTTGAACGTTTTCCGGGATTTCGAACGGATAGGGCTCCTCGAAAAGGAATTCCCGCAATGGTTGCTTTTGTACCGTCACCGGAGTTTCGTCAGCAGAGTCGGCCGCGTGATCGTCCCGATAGTCCCCGTCGTCCCGCTCCCGTGAACGGTCGTCGTCGTCGTCATCGTACTGTACCGGTGCGCTCCCGTCGTCACGGGACCTTTCGGAGAGCCCGTTCACCTGTGCCAGTCGAGGAGGCTCCAACTCCGAGCCCGGCACCTGTTGCTGTCGTTCCCCGGACATGGTTTTGTGGTGCTGGCGTTCCGTCGACGCTGCGGGCGCGACGTCCGGACGACGGTGCACCACCGGGTCGTGTTCGGACGAAAGTTGCTGGATGCCGGCTAGATAAGCGGACGTGTCGGCCGTCGCCGGTGACGAATACTTGTTGGAAAAATGTTCGGCGCCCTGGTCTTCAGCCAAATACCCGAACGGGCTGGCGCCGCCCAAATGGTTCGGCTGATAACGTTCGGAACTGACACCCCCTGCGCCCAGCTGATTCGCGTGATAATGTTCGGGGCTACCAACGCCGCTGCCCAGTGAATTGGCGTGATGATTTCCGGGTGCTCCAAACCTGGGCAACTGATCGAAATGATTGTTGGACCTGCCACCGGCGTAGTGTTCGGCCGACTGTTCCCCGGCCGAGGGCAGCCGCTGTTTCTTGTAACCGCCGACCGATTTAGGACGTCCGTCAAACTGTTGTGGCCTTTTGTACTGGCCCGGTTGGCCGCCTTGCTTTTCCGCCCGCGGTTTCTTGTAGAACTTTTGCAACGGTTGCTTCTGTCGGCTGTTCGCCCCGCCACTTCTACCTCCGATATGTGTTGAGTATTTCCCGGACGCGTCATCTAAATTGTGGTCGAAGTCGCCTCCCCCGTATCCACCGCCATCCCCACCTCCGCCGTCGCTACCCTCTCCGTGTCCTTCGTACATGTACTTGACATGAGCGTTGAATCCGTTGTGCTTGTCGGCCGTGTACTCAACTATTCTCATGTGTCCGTCCGGTTGAAGAAACGAGTACGAACCTTGCACCTTGTCCCCGTCTCGGTTTTCCCAATGGCTCTTGACATCCTTGGTCTTGGGATCGTGCACCCAGTACCCATACTTGTACAACGGCTTCGTCTGCTAACAGATCGAAAATCCTAGTTTAAAACTAATTTACAAGGTTATGGGTCATGAACGACACTAGCTATAGGATAAAATTATGCAACAACATTAGTAGACAGAAATGTCTGAACTGAAAATGTTGAATTTATGCTTAAAAATGAAAACTACATCGTTGCAGCAGATGCAAAAAAGAAAAAGTGTTAACAAGAAATTTTTATAAGACATAATTTTGAATCTAAAATAATGTGGACACGTATATTGCGTAACCTAAAGTTGATTTGTGTTTTGGTTGGTTAATTTAACATTGCATTTTTTTCCTTTCCAAATTCATGTTTTAAGCTTATTTTATTTTCATATTATATGTATTCAGTATTAAATCGATTATCCACACCTAGAGTTTTTATGACAAACAATAATGCTGTTACTACAACTACCGCTACTATTAATAATATATTCAGTTCAGTTTTGATATACTTACGTGATAATCTTCATGACTTTCTTCGTTATGACCACGGCCGTCTCCAATCTGCTCACCGTAATATTGACACCAAACAAGTCTATGTGCCCATGTCGCAAAAACTAATATTCTGAATGCCTAAAATCAGATTTTTTGTATAATTATTGTAATTGCGGACTAAAGTTGGCATAATACACCTTATGTACATCAGAATATTTTTGTCGTTTCTTTTTTTTTTACTTTAGTTTTAATCATTAATCGTTTTTAAAATATGACGCGAAAACTAATAATTATATATACACATATCTTAATTTTAGTATTTTGAAAACAAGTGTGTAATGTGATAGGTATGCATTATTGTTATGCCAACTGTTTATCTGTATCTATTTTTTTTAAATTTTTAAAAATAACACGATAGTTCATGAATAAAAAATTAATATAATATATAGTTGTAATGAGCTAAAATTTAATGCATTGACACATCAATTAAATAAAAAAAAAAAATTAAATAAATAAATTAAAATTAAAATTAAATAATGAAAAAAAAAAATAATGAAAATTATTTATTATTATTAATAATAATAATAATATAAATATTTATAAATATTATTATTATTAATAATAATAATATAATTTTTTTTTATTAGCAAAAAAATAAATACATTTTTTTATTCTCAAGAATTTATTCCAAATGATTAACTTGTAGCTGATGTAACTCTGGATGACTGGTCTATCACAAGTGTATAATGTTATAACAACATTTTATTTGATTTTTGGCTGATTTACTGAGCTTTTATAAAAATCTTATAGTGTCAATAAATATTTCTTACGAAACACGGCTATATAAACATTTTTATATAATTGAATATGCAAGAGGAAAAGAATTTCAATAATTTTGACTATCGAATACACGTTAAAATAATGCATACAAATTATATTAATGAGTACACGTAGTAAAATATTTTGTATTGAAATATTTTCATTTATTGATCAATAGATCCATAATACGTGACATTATTATTTAAATAAATATTGAATGTAAAACTCGAAATTTTCAACCCAATTATGTATCATATTTTTTTCTTAAACACATTTAATAAATTTGGTTGCTATAAAAATATCCTTATACGCTATTATTTTAGTCGATAAAATGTGGATTGAAATATATCATAATGAAGTAAATTAAATTTATATTATTTGTAATCGACTATTTAACACTTTACTTTAATATTTAATGTTAATACATGAATGAGAAAACTAAATTTAGTCAGTATTTAATAAAACAGTTTTTTTTTTTTATGAAACACAGACAATACTTGTGTTTGCGACTTATTCAGATCTATATCATATTATAATTTATTTCACAAACAGTGATGAGTAAAATTTTTTTGTCTACAGCCAATTTCTAAAATAAACTAATTCTAAGCTTATAAAAATTAAAAATAATTTTCAAACATTGGTAATGATTATATTTTATTACGGCTATTGCTGTTTATCAAAATATTCGTGTCTTTTACTACTCATTATTTATAATAAATTGATATACATACATTGCACAATATCATTTGTAAGTTATAAATTGTAAACGATTTATTGATTTTTTTTCCCTGTATACATATATCATGGTTATGGTAAATATTGAAAGTTACAGGTAAGTCTAATACTAATATAATTTCAAACTTTAATAGAATTAATAGCCTTTATATTATTGTCCGATTATTAGAATTTATAAGTAAGTAACAAAAAAGAATATAGGTAATGTATAAAATGATAGTATTTCTTCAAATACTTTATTGTGGGTAAAACAACATTATAGATAGTTTTATTTTATTGGACAAAAAAAAAAAAATGTTCATTTTATCACCCAAGAAAGTGAATATTTATTAATTTTAATAGCTATAGACATTAGATATACATTTATGGAAATTTTAGAGTATGGATATTATGCTGTGCATTATTTCTAAGTAAATAACTCGTTCGAGTATTATGTTATTTGGGTTGAGGTTAATTATTCAAATGTTACGTCACTCAACAGTGAACAACACTCAAGAAATAGCTGTAAATAAATTTTCAATTTTATTTTAATGTTGACTTTCTGATGAAGGAATCCAAATGTTATGATACGTTATCTCACATTATGTTAATTTAAGTTTATTTTAAATAAACAAATAATAAACAGTTGTTAAATAATTTATAAATTTTTGAATAAATACACTTTGATATAGTAAATAATTTAATTGTTTAACTTTGATTTAGTCATCAAATATTTTATGAGAAAAAAAGTTTTTTTTTTGTTTAAACTGTAAAAATGTTTACCATTATAAAATCGAACTAAAAAGATGGAAGTATAATTTTGCATTTTCTATAATTTATAAAATACCAACTTAAACTTAAATTTTTAATTTTAATAGATTTGGTTTATTTTATAATACATTTGTATTCATAATAAGTCCTTATCTAATGAAATATTGTTTAAAACTTTACATCCCTAGTACTATCAGTCTAGAAGTTTGTACAAAACTAACTACAATCTACAATAACTAACAATGTTTTTACTTTACGTATTTTATTTATGATTTCAAAACTTCTTCACAAATAAAATTAAATCTAGTAAAATTATTAAATTTGAACGGACTGAAAGTATCAGAAGTTCTGAAAACAAATTAAGTCACTCTAACAAAACATAATTGAGAGTTTTAGATATTATTTTTAGATATTTTTCAATAACAATATTATTCATTGCTTCAATCATTGTATAGTTAACATAATCTACGTAAAAGGAGAAAATAGAATTGAGAGAAACATAATACAAAAGTGTAATTTTTACTTGCATCGCTATATGACATTATATTATGTGATGAGAAAAAATATAAATTTAGATTACATTTTCAAACGATTTAATATGATTATACTATATGTATACATTTTTTTAAGACAGAACTTAAAGTAGATTGTTAATCTTAACGAATTATGTTCTGAAACTACTTATCTGTAAATCATACAAAACTTTATTTTTTAATTTTAATAATAGTATCTTTAATTGTCTATTAAATTCGTAAAAAATTAAAAATGTATGAAAAAATATTCTATTTACGATGTGTTGTACTCTAGGTGCTAGATAGTAAATATCAATATTTTTTCAAAATTCAAATTTACCTACATCAATAAACTTAACATCAACATGTCAACACATAACATCTGCTGTATTTTAATCTATAATCATTCAGGCTTTAGAATAGGTAGGGCCCATATAAGTTATTATACTAAGCTAAAATATCCCATTTTATAAGATATTTAAAAAGCACATTTTGTTTGGAAAAATTACATTTATATTAAAAATTCTAGAAAATTGTATTAACATAATTTTGTTGGAAGGTTTAATTCTAAATGAATCTCATTAAAGATATCGAGAATTGTTTTCAGGGATAAATTTCTATATTGCAAAAAATAAATATTTGATTTTGATAATACAATATACTGATAAAATAATATTATTGTGTATATTTATATATATATTTAAATAAATATTTTATAAATAAATCACTCTGAAATATTTGCACAGTACCTATAATGTAATACGATATTACTTTGTAATAATACACTAAAACAACAGAAGTTGTAAAATATCTCCAATTTCATTCACGTCATTTGTTACGTATCGAAACAATGTATATTAAACATAAAACTACTACTTACCTATATTTTATATAAACTAAAATATTTATTTTTTTTTAATGCAAATTTTCGATTTTTTTAGCCATAGATGCTTGAATTTATAATGAAAAACGTGATACATATTACCAACAGTTAACTGTTATTTGATGTTAAAAGCATACATTTTAAAAAAGTGATATATTTTTTCATGAGCTCATCCTCTAATTGAGGCATAAAAATATGTAATATTATATTGTTATGTATCACATATTAGCTACCTACGCTTCACAAATCGTTCGTAAATATATTTCAAGCACTAACTGTGAAATTATTTTCATGGAAAAACATCCGATATCCAACATAACAAGCTATCTGCAGTCGATATTCAAAAGAGATTATATTATATTATTGTTATGTAGGTACATAATATCAGGTATAATATTATATTATATGTTATGCATGTGTAGGAACTTACCCGATTTGGTAGTGCGGAGTTCATGTTTTGCGAGTAGATCGATTAATGTTTTTTTCTCAAAATTATTCTATAGTTTAATATTATAATGTATCTTTAAATGTTCAGTCTACGATGACAACGATTAGAATAGCAAACGGTCCACTGCTCGAAATTTTCTAGACGTTGACTGAACAGCCCGGAGAGACTGACTATAATATTAAGAACATCAACCACTACGATATTATACTACTACTAGTAAAAATAATAAGTTTAATAATAATAATAATAATAATAACGATAATGATAATGATAATATACGTAGAGCTCTGTACTTTATCTAATAAACAACTACGATTTCCCGGTGTGATGGTGGCGTGGTCTATGACGGACGCAGGCTCGAGACCATTAATTATGTATCGCCTTAGTTTCCCTCCATTTTTCACTGTTAATACCGTTTTTCTCTGCCACCAGACCCAAACCATGACATAATAACCGAAAGAATAATAAAAAAAAAAAATTAGCAGTAGGATTTATAGGAAGGGAGTTACACGCGTGCGTGTGTATGTGATATTGTATTATTATCCAGTTACGTCTTCTGACATTGTTGTAAATACCCTAGATTTCCACTTACTATAATATACTGAATACAGTAATATGTAATAATATATTATATACATATTTTATTTTATCGAAATGTGCGCTGTCGGTAGGTCTACAATGCATGTAGGAATATCATATAGTTACGCTGTTTACTAGGTGTGCCTACTAGATGTACCTATATAATATTATTATTATTAATGAAATCGATTTTCCGGAACAGTATAACAATAATAACAATAATATTATAATATATGTACCTATAAATGTATAATCTACCAATGTATGTGCGAACGTCATGTTATATTGCTCATTGTAGTTGTGTACGTGTTTGCTATACGCATTGCTGCATTACTATTCTATGCGCAAATAATAATAATAATTATTATTATTATCAGTAGCATAACAGATTTAATATATTTAATACATTCAATAAAGACCTCTAATATTCTTTACTTGGTAATAACTAAAAACGTAATATACACTAAAAGATGAGCGCCCTCGTTGGGCGACTTCGCCACTCGATATTACGTTTCCATTATTTCACATTATCTGCTAAACTTATTATACATATATACTGATACCGCGCTAAATTTTTATTAATAGTATTTAACATATACCTCTACTCAATTAACTAAATAACATTAAATTGCGAATTGTCAAATACCGTTCGCATTGCTGTAGGAACTATAATGTAAATTTAATAAAATGGTTGAAAATAATTTCAATAAATGATATATATATATCATACTAAAAACATTGCTAAAATACATTTCTCAAGTTGAGTAATATGGCTACTGCTGTACAATGCATTTATGTAAAGGTATGGGTGTGTGTATGACTATAGAAAATTAAAAGCAAAATGGCTGATGAAAAAAATGTATTAAATCTAGTGCAGGGACAATGTGAAGAAAAATAAAACAACACATGACAAAGAAAAAACCCGAGAAAAAGAAAGAATCAACTGTATCTATATTTATTATGCACTTGATTACTAAGATGACAACAAACTGGCTGATTGGTAAAAGTAGAGGTGGATTTCATCAAAACGAAATAGCTAAGAGAGATTTTTTCGTTTGAACTAATAAAAGATGGATAACAAAAAAATACATTGGATGTATAGAAATAAATCAAAGGCACTTAAAAGAATATTAAGTAATTAGTGCATTTAATACACTTAAAAATAATTCATTTTGAGTATTTTTACTATTAAGTAAAATGATATGTGAATTTTATAAATCAATATTAGCATATCAGTTGAAATAAAGTCTTAATACGTCAATGTATTTATTTACTTAATATCTATAGGAGATAATAAAAAAGGTTAGGTAATAAAATATTTATATGAAATTCAAATTTATTCATACTACTTTTTTATTATTATTATTTATTTATTTATTTATTTTGTTCTTTAAATTTATTAATTAATAAACAAGATGAAAAATTTAAAAATGATATTAATTTCAACAATAACTAAAAATTGTTAAAAAAAAAAAAAAAAAGTCAAATTGCCTTGTTATTTGATATGTTACATGCATATTATTATGTATACATAATAGGTATACCTGTTACCTGTATGTATTTATATATAGCTTGTTGTACGTTATATATTGTACTGTTTTGATTGTTATAATTTCGAAATATCTGCGTAGAAACAAAAGAACAACAGCGTAACCAGTTGCTCAACAATTCGATTTAATTCACGATTAGTCCAAAATCAAATCATTGAACGAATTGTTTGTTTTACAAACTTCAATTATTCATTCATTATTGTATGTAGGTTGGATTATTTAGGGTTTATTACAAAACAAGAATTTAGCAAAATACATATCGGAAGCAAAGGCAATTTACTCCGATAATTTCGACTGAATGCGACACCTATTTAATTATTATCGTTATATTATTTTGACAATAATGTAGGTGAAGAAAGCTATTAAGTCTAAATTAGTTGACCAATCACGTGAATACAGTATTCGGTGTTCGGTCAAAATCCAAATACCGTTCCTACACAAGAATTTATTGTACTCGACTTCATTCGATCGTGCACTATTTAAAGTGACTTGCATTATACATATTTTATATATATATATAAGTACTCTCGGAGAACACGATTATTAGGACAATATCAGTCAATCGGAGATCGCACACCATGTACGATCACAAGTCGAAGATAATGATATGATACACAGGCGATAATATTATAGGATTCCTTGTGGACACATGTCCAGAGAATAACAGCAATAATGATAATAATAATATAATACAGTATACTTACACGCGCCTCGAGTACACGGCGAATTTAAATTTTCGATTAATCGTCGGCACGCCCGCCCCGGCATTGTCTATACGGACACGGCGTGTTAGGACAGGAAAACACGTGTGCCGTGCGTGACCCCAACACGTAATACGCGTCTGTGCATAAAACCGTTCGTTAAACATAGCTGTTGCATTGCTGATTATGTTAACGCGGGCAATGGGTCGTTTGCAAAATTGTCGAGAAAAATTTGCACCGGTTACCGGGGCGCTAGCAGACTATAATCAAGAGCCAAAGATTCGTGTTTACTGGGTCATGTCTAATTGCGCGCTGATTGTCCAGACAATTTCCAAATGTCATTATTTTTTGAATTATTTACATTATTTTCCTCCCCCTACACCCGCCCACCCTTCCCACTTTGCAGTGTTTCGTAAACCGTTTTCAATACGGTCGTTTCAGTCTAAATCAACACGTTAAGTACCATCTATAATACACATCTATACGATGCATAGTTGCTAAACATTTTAGGTCGGAGTGAATCCTACGAATACCTACAATGTACACATCGGACGTAGACGATTAAAAAGTGAGCGAGTTAATGAAAATGATTGATTCAAAATAAGTTAACACTAGATCGTCGAATTGAAATCGAATAGTAAAAAATAATAAATTTAGCTCGCCAAGTTTAAAGTTAATACGGAATAAATATTTACTTAACTACTTATAATAATTTAATCTACTTGTATAATATTATTTTATCGTGTAACTGAACAGAAGTTATTACAGTATTACATTGTTTTTATTTAAAACCGTGTATGCAGAAATATATAAAACCAAAAATTTCAAAAACATTTTTAATTTTAATTTAATGGATGATTTATAAATTAATTGAAAAAATATATGTCATTTTAAAATTCCATTAAACTATTTATTTAAGTCCTTAAGTTAACTACAAAATTATTAATTAATAAAATAAAAAATAAATAAGTAAAATCGTTGGCATAACTTAAACTTTTCAACTATTCCATGCCTCCTTCCTTTAATTTAGTAATTTAACATTAGTTTTCTGTGTAAGTTACAATATTAAAATATAATATTTAAACAAATTATTTACTCGTTTATAATATTACAACGGAAAGAATTCGCCCGAAAATATCTGACTTTGGACGAATTATAAAATTCGACGATCTCGAGTTGTAATTTTTAAACAACTTATTATTGGTGAATCATTTTACTTTAGATTTCTATAGTTTGAAGATTTTTTTTTTGCGTTGATACAAATATCCCGAAAATTAATTATAAAAGTTATCAGTGGTAAATAATAACTAAACAAAACTTAGTAATATAGTAAGTGTATAGTCTCTGATGCGAAGTTGGTAATAAAATCCTGTTGCCGAATCGATTATTTTTTTTTTACATTTTATCACACTATCTAAATTCAAAATCATCTAAATAATAAATTGTTATAATTTTATTTAATAAATATCTATGCTCTTGAAAATTGGTTTTGTTTTTTTTTATCGCCTAACCATATGAATAATATTTTCTCTCTCGCATACACAAATACCAAACATCATTTCACTATAAGCGACAAAATTGCCTATGTCGTAACACCTTATAAAATTGTATAATATAACGAACCGTGTTCGCTACATGCTGATCTTAATTCACTACTAACTGATGTCTGATGATGTACAGTGTTGCATATGATCTATTTAATAATGGCAATGGATTTATCTCGTTTTAAACTCCGTTTAAATGTAAACTATGTATAGTTTTAACACATTTATTCAGTGGTTTGGTCAAAAATAAAATATAGGTTTAAATTATATCTCCAATTATAATTATTTGTTTATTTCTCGTAACCGATTGAAATTCAACATATATATGTATATATAAAAAAAGAAGTAATAATTATAATTATAATAATAATATTCATTTTTGTGAACTTCTCTTTGAAAAGAAAAATTAAAAAATTAACTTCAAGATGCACATACACGATGTACGAGTATTGAATTACCTTTATATATAGTATATACCAAGTAACTGAATCACGAGCGTGATAAACTTGGCAATGGATTGCTTATACATACACAGTACACACACACACAAACATTATAGTTTCTTTTAATATGTACTAAAGAGTAAAAACTAAAAGAACATTATATGTTATAAAAAAAAAAAAAAAAAAAAAAATATAACAATTAGAGTAATTATCTTAATATATCCACGTACCATTAAATCTAATACATTATATTTTTGATTAAATATATTTCTTCACTAGTAATTTTCAATTACACGTGGATTACTGATATTATATTCAATTGAATTGTACTTAGCTTAAAAATCTAAGGAGCAGACTTAACTTTGAATACAGGATGACCTTTTGGTAGTGGGATAAGCGCATTTTCATAAGTAACATAAGCATTTTTAAAATAGTTCATTTTTATCAATTTCTGAGTGTGCCAATGTTGAGAGTATTTTTTTTTTTAACTAAACGTTTATAATTTTTAATTGCACATCTAAATATCCTATTGTTTTATTATTATTATTATTACGCTATGTTTGTTTTTAATTTTTTTTCTTTTTGTTATGTATATATAAATATATTTTTACAAATTAGTCGGATAATACTAATAAAAATCATCATTTTTTATTAATAAATAAATTTATCATTTATTTTTTAGTAAACACAAGTGGATTTTTTTCTGTATTTTGTATAATCCTTAGAACTTTTTAATT
The DNA here is from genome assembly GCF_002803265.2 of Melanaphis sacchari. Classification (NCBI taxonomy): domain Eukaryota; kingdom Metazoa; phylum Arthropoda; class Insecta; order Hemiptera; family Aphididae; genus Melanaphis; species Melanaphis sacchari. The sequence goes on along the minus strand of NW_020270976.1, from coordinate 4,320,193 downwards.
TTTAATAGTAGGCTAGTCTTTCTCTGTACGTTATTTGTAATTTTAATAATTAATTTGTGTTGTTTCTCAGTGTCTTTAATTTTGAAAATATAATTTTACCGTGTGCAATTCATTTTTTTTTTTAATTCCTATTTTAAACTAGCTCTTGTTAATTTATCTTCGTTTTACGAAGAATTATTGATCTATCTAATTTTTGTTGATACTGTGATAAAATATGTCTTAAATTACCACGTTTTTGCTTCTTACAAAAATGTCATTTTATTTAAATAATTTATTTTAAATTTATAAATATTTAATTTACTTATTACTGATACCGATCTAATATTGATTAGTTATTATTAGATTAATAAATATTTTTTACACAACATTAATATTTTTTTTATATACACAATATACATATATATTATACAAATGAATAATTTTAATAGCATGCATCAAAAATGCAGAAAATTTAATTGACAAGGACTGAGACGTACTTTTGTTCAAATTTCTATTTCCTGTAGGTAACTCATCTTGAAATTCTCTCACGTTTAAATTCAACGTCACAATTAAGTGTAAAATCATGCGACAATAGAAGTTTTACTGGTTACCCGGTCACGTATTTAGACTATGTTGTATAATAGTGGTGTATTATAAAACAAGATTACGATTCAATAGGTTTGTGATTTTCTGACCATGATTAAATGCAATTGAAAAAAAAAATCACAAACAATAAATACCATAACATATTATAATGTTACCATTTATATATTATTCATATTATTCGATATACACGATGATTTTTGCTCAAAATAGTTACATCCAAATTCTGTACGGCTGTCAAATAAATGTAAAAATAGTATTAAAATCATATTACAAGACCTGTTTATATAATATATTTTTATGGTTTTCTAAATTATACCCACCTGGTAATCAGTACTACATGCGATCAATATACGTATTTTTAATGTTAAAAAATTATTGAATTGTCACCTATGTCTTATTATTTTTAAATTTATAATACAATATTAAGAACAATTTTAACTATTAAATTCGTAAAAATCGTTAGTTAGCATTTATTTAAAAACTAATAAACTATATTATTACTATTATTTCATTTCTATATTTTTTCTAAAAAAAAAAAAAAAGAAAAAAAATGATAGATAATCATCTTTATATAGGTTTTAGAAAAAATGTCTTTTATTTATTATCATGTAATACATAATATAATTGTTATTATTTTATGGATCAAATTTTATAAAATAATTTAAAATTAATCTAAAACAATAAAATATCAAACAAAATGTGTAATATGGTGTTTTACTATAAATAATCTTATGAAAAAACAACAAATAATTTAATTTTGTAATTTCATATCAAAACCACTCTAAGAGAGAAACTTTTAGTTCAACACGTCCTATAAAAACATAAAATACCAATCATAAAACATAGTTACAAATAAAAGATATAATTACATTAAAATATTAACTATAAACCATCACTATAGTAGGTAGTTTGTAGGGTTTCATAGACAATCATCGTTATTGGTGTTTAATTATTTGATAAATGGCTATATCATATAATTGGTGATATTGAAAATACAATTCCATGTTAAGATGACACAGTATATTTTTACATAGTCATCTAATTTAGCATTTATTTTCTTTGAATATTACCTATAAAAATGTTATTCCTGTAAAAATATATTATAATATACAGCGATATTTATAATATTAAAGTATATATATATATATAACATATAAATCTTTAAAATTAATCAAAAACGGATGATTAAAACGGGTGTGTTACAACTGACGCAAAAACGTTAATATTGTTGTATTATGTATTAATAGTATTAAAAATAACTATGACAAAGTTTAATTAATTTGTTATTTATATTTTGTTAATTAAGAACCAGGTTGATTGTTAAAACATAAAATTGTTCTAACTTGTTTAACATATAATTAGAATGTCATAGGAATACAATTATGTTTCATAACAATAACCGAACTAACAGTATATTTTTAATATTTTTCTATGTTATTTTTAAATATATGTTCAAAATATGTGTTTGATTTTTTTTTACAAACTTACGTATAAGTATATATGAATAATTAAAAAAAATCTACAACATTAACATGCATGTATATGTTTAAATAGCATAGTTATTATTATTTGTTTATAGTTTTATGAAACAATATTAATTATAAACAACATTATAAATATATAATAATTAAAATTGTATTAAAATCAGTTAACTTACCTGTTAATTATTATAAGATTTTTATAATACAATATGGCAATTAATTTAAATTTTAGAGTACGTTATGACTAGTTATTATATAAGATAAGTACGAACATATTTATAATCAATAACACGCCTAAATTAAAATGTATTAAACATAGTAATTACAATTTACATACACAAATATTAAAAATAGATTAAATCAATTTTATAAAAATAAAAATAATTTAAAAAAAAAAAAAAAATAATAATAATAATAATAAAATTAAAATTAAATAATATAATATTATTAAATGATATTTTTTTTTTATAAACATATACATATTATATAGTAAATAATGATGTATGAATATCGTATACACGATCTTTTATTATGATATGTTACGATGTTCTACTCATAAATTCTGAATTTTCTTTAACATCAACCAATTTACTAAAGCGAATTGCATATCAGTCAAAAATAATATTAATAAAATATTGTTTGGATATTTTATTTGATATTTCAAATTCTATTCTAATATTTTTCTGAGAATTTATAGTATAATATTCAAGATCTTTTATTCTAGTTTTTTTTTTTTTGAATTTTGAATTTTGAATTTTTTTTTTCTAAGATATTACTTATATTTAAAAATAAATTGCCACTTAGTATCTCCAAAATATTTTTTTACCTCAAAACATGCATTTTTTCATGAAATAAAAATCATCTATTTATTCTATATTTCACAAATAGTAATGATACTATATTACCCTTGTTCCATTATATACGTATGAATAACAATTAGGTATGTAAAAACAAATACATTTTGTTGTTCAGAAATAAATAATGACGTGATACTAAAAATAAAAAACACTGTTTAAATATTCAATGCAAATTTCATGTATAATAAAAAAGTTTGTTGAAAATCTTATAAATTATAATACTATATGAAAGTACCTAGTTGGAAACTTTCTAGTTTTTAAGAAGAAACAATTCTTATACAAAAGAGAAATTCAAAGGTAAACAAGTTTTAATTCAAAAAAGTATAATAATAACTAATTTTATGAAAAATGTATGATTTTATTGTGTATAACAACGATGAGTGTTGATCATTAGAAACTTCTCAATCACGCTTTATGTATATATTTAAGATTCACAATAAAAGATACGTTTTTTTATAGTATTTGTACCGATTTCATAAATAATAATACTTATTGTGTAATAAACATTGAAAAAATATAATATTTTAAATATCTCTGTTTTTTGAACAAATGTATCCATCGTTATTCCTAGAAATTGTTATTTAATGCACCAAATGAAAATAAAATTAAAAAAGGAGAACTTACAGTATTAATATAATAATATGTGTACTGGTAAATAACTCTACTACACATTGTATAAAGTTTATGTGTTAGTACTCAATTAGCGTAGAAATTTGAAGGATTATATGACAATGTACATGATAAAATATGATATTGAACTAATAAACAAATATTGTCCTTGGAGGTAAAAATAAGTTCTCTATGATGCATGCCGATGCCACCAAGTAGTAAGTACCTACATGTCAATCATTAAATTGGACATACGTGACTTATACACGGATACCTAATGGAAAAGGAAGAATTCCTCGCATGCGAAGTTTGTGATGTCCAATTAACAGTGAAACATATCACAACCGAAGCCTCAAATATGAATACGATCGACAAATCATCCAGTTAGACACGACCCTTGACGTTGCACTGAGACCCACAAAACCGAAGAGAATACTGAGGCGATAAAATGTTTGAAATCAACAGGTCTTTACAATTAAATCTAACAATAATATGTCAACTAGTTTTATATACAATGTATAGGTAATCATACTTTTCTTTAATGTTGTACTATTTATATATAAAAAAATAAAAATATCTGTAAAAACTGTAAATACTTCAAACTCAATTTAAATTGTCACTAATGACAATTGTGAGTTTTTATATGATCAATAAAAAAGTTAATAAATTCCAGACATATAATCTGTTATATTGCATAATATGATTACATTATTTTGTTTGTAATCATAATATGATAGTATTACTTGTGCTATACATTAATATTACTGTGATAAATTCTACTGAGTTTTTTTTTTATCTGCACAAATTATCTTGAGCCTTATTCACGATACAGCGCCATATATTTTGTTGAAGACTACTGGTGCTACTTCAAATAATATAATATTTATTATTGTAAGTACTAAAATACCTATCTGCAGATTGTGGTTACATAGTAATTCTGTAGGTATCATATATTATAAGTAAGGCTAGGATAGTAAAGGATTTTGTATTTTTTTTTTTTTAGGATTTACAGGATAAAGCTTTTCAAGTATAAAATATGATTTTGTCATCTATACAAGTTTAAATATATAGCTTTTATTTTGCATTTTTTGTACTTTTTTTAATTTGAGGTCATTTTTTAGCATTTTTAGGTCATTTTTTCAATTTTACGGGCATTTTTTATACTTTATTAAAATCTGAGTAATATTTTTATAAATCTTTAAATAAATTTTTTAAATAGTCGTTATAAATTATTGTACAAACATATAAAGATACAACATTAAAATAAAATCGTAAACATATTTTCTAAAAATATTTAATACTTCAAAATACCAATCGTTTGTACAATATAAAATATACTCGTTGGACTAACTGAACTATTTTATTTCAAAATATATTGATTTCAGAACAAATAACGCTGACCATTATACCAGAAGATGAATTTATTTGGACACTTAAAAATATAAATTATTATTTATTAATTTATTAATATAATTTTTTTTCAAGCATTTTATGCGGTCATTTTTTTTTATTGATTCATTTTTTTTAGGTCATTAAAATTCTAGCCCTAATTATAAGTATTTATTTATTTTAAGACTAAACTAAGAGGAATACATAAACTATTATTATTTATAATACCTACTTAAAGTTGGTTCTGTACGTAGGTACACAATACAAAACTACTGGAAAGTAGATTACAGTACTAAATTTTAAGTCACTGGAAGTAGTATTAATAAAAATAATAATAAAAATATTTGTAATATGTACGTATTACGTATAATAATTTCACGATGAAATACTTCCTCTGAAATTATTTTTTTATTCAGTACTTTTTTTTAATATTGTATTCAGTTGTACCTATCAATATTAAGCTTATCTTACAATATTTAAACATGATAAGTAGTTAATCTAAACGAAAGTTTTTTAAAAAAAACAACAAGATACCTTGTACAATTAATAGTGAGTAAAATTGAGTGTGGCAAGGGAAGGTTCAAAAAAAATATATCAACTACTTTTGTTGTGAAACTCTATTAAGGCTATGTAAACATCATATAATAATATAATAGTTGCACACATGCAAATAGTGGTCGGTATATTTTGAAACTGTTAAATTCATTTTACTCATGAACTCATTACCACCAATTAACCTATTAATGATTTCCACATTACATCTAAAACAAAAAATAAACACATGCACATACGTGCCGTATTATACAAAATGGTACAATAATGTGGATATTACATCACGTCACGTGAAGTACCGGAAACTTGGGTTATTCTAGTTCCCATGGGTCAACCTTGTAGTTGTTGTCCAATTGTTCAGTGTTCACCATGGGATCGTAATATTATGATATTTGACTTCAATATGTTTTTTTGACACAATATTAAATTATTATAAACTGCATAATAAGTAAACATAACATATAAATAGGACTTACATATGTGAAAATACTGTTTGTATCGTTTTATGGTTAGTACTCGTCGGACTTGATAGAACATAGTTGTAAAATTTTACTTTTATACATCTGTGTAGGTATACGTGCGTGTGTGCGTGTGTGTGTGCGTGTGTTTGTGTGTGTGTGTGTGTGTTTTAATAATTAACAGTTAATTATTCCAATCGATAAACATCATACATAAAAATAATGAGATTTGTACTACAAGTAAGTCATATTTATAGATATGTATACATTTTTTTTTTTTTAATTGAAATAAATCTACAATCTAAATACATTCTTTGTACAATGAGTAGGTTTGATAAATGACAAATAAAAGAAAGATAACATGAATCAAGATATATATATATATTAAAATTATTTTATTTTTTACTCATTCATCAATTATTTTTATATATACGTAGAATAGTAATAATTATAAGATGCTAACAGATATTAATTGATTCCTTACAGGTTATATTTTACTATAAATACGTAATATTTTTTTAATTTAAAAAAAGATCAATGAAGTTTTCAATTAATTACGTCTTTAAATATTATGTGTTAATGTATATTTTGTGTTATTATTGTTAAGTAAGTATACTAAATTCCATTAATAATTTCGTGTATCGATCATATGCTTAAAGTTTTCTAGTAATATCACCTTTGTCATCGAACTTAATTAAAAAATAATTAAGTTTAAATAAGTTACAATTATATTTTGGACCTTCATTAAAAAAATGTTTACAAAATGTAACTAATTAAAACTTTTACTATATGAATCATTCATTAATGACCTAACTTTAACTTCATAATACAATTAAATTATTAGATACATATCTGCAATATCTAATAATGTTTTTAAATTTTAATACTCTATAGTCTATACGGTATTAAAATATGACTGTCTACATTCATTTTAAAACAGATTAAATGCTCCAACATATTGTTATACAACAATAACATCTTAATAAGTGTGGTCAATATTTTCAAAACACTAACATTGTAAAAAAATCATCAATCGCTTATGTATGTCATCGTTAAGACAATTTTGGCAATATTTTATTTGATTTTTGGTGTATGCCTTATACACTATAGTAATATCAACTATCGTCTACTGCGAATATAGTCCCTAACAAGTAGATAACGTTAGTATTAAAACTTATTTTTTATACTTAAATGCTATGCGTGAAGAAATATTACACCATATAACAATGATAATTTCAAATTCACGATTTTGTTTTTAACTGACCATGAATTATTTTGTTCTGCATTTACACAATGACCTAAATAATATGTAACTTGTAACTTTTAAGTTATTTCCAAGTTTAAAATTTCTTTCTATTCTTTTTGAGTCTAAATAAATGATAACTTTTATTTTTAATCTATTTAACATTGAATAAAAAAATTGAGTTATTCTAATAACCAACAAGAGCAATAAATTAAAAACGATTTTATAAGAAAACAACGTAAATTAGGTCATAAGTTCAACTAAAAAATGTGATGTACCTACAGCAATAAATATTAATAAATTTATTATTAATATCAACAGTATTTATTAAGGTATTTACATTAAATTCATTTTTTTTTTTTTTTTTTTAATCATTTTTATTTTAAAATGCATACAAACATGATACGTATTTTTTAAATATTAATATACAATCATTATCAGAAAATCTAAAAAATGTAAGGTATAAGATAATTTAAAATAAACTTTTAATAGTATTACTTATAAAATTAAAATAAGTATTTTTAATTCCTATAAATTGATAATATGTACTTTTCATGAATAAATATTAAAATATTATTCTCCTTAAAAAAAAAAAAAAAAAAATGTTAAACTAAAAAATATGGATAACGTAAAAAAGCATAATACGTATTTTTAATCAGTTTTTTTTTCTTTTTATGTTAAGAGAAATTTTAGCTATATACTATTTTTATCTCGACAATTATTATGGTTACGATTATGATTATGGTTAGGTAGGACATGTCGTGTGTTTGTTGCAAAAATTCCCAGGTGGTTACAAGTTTTAATCATTTATAACCAATCTTATGTCAAACTATTTTTAAAACCTATAATAATACGTACTATTCATATACAATGTCCAATATGCCTAAATATTATATCTATTGAAAAAAATCCCCAAAAAATATTCAGACTATAGACATATTTACATGGTCGATTAGCACATTGTTAACCATATCGATAGTTAAAGAAAAAAATATTTATATAATAATAATAATAACACTAATCGTATGGAATATAACACGTGTATTATTATAATATTTTATTAACATGTTTATACCTATTCATTTAGTTCAAAAATAATCTATCACTTCTATATTGTCCCTTTTCGTCATATGGCCTTCTATCTTAATCCAGAACAAAATCTAAACCAGAACTAGGTATTAATAATTTAACTCAAAATAAATCATACTCGTCGACCTTGTGACTCCATTGTGAGTTAAACCGATTTCTAAACATATTTTCTTCCACAAAACCGTTAAAAATTGCAATGTATTATCAAGAGTTTGAAAATTACTGTTTTACTACAGATAACTTTTATAATAAATACACTGAAAAGATTACAAAATATTGTGAGTTAAATTTATGATAATAATTAATTTAATATGATTGGCCTCTATTTAAGTATTTGTTATAAATAACTGATTATAAAATAACGTAAATGTTTCTCATTAAGTATTATTTTTTTTCAATGAGAAATGTTGAACTCAACGTTGACGTTTCAAACGAATTTTCAGTATACTATTCCTGATATTCGCATATACCCTTAAATCTCGTTGTCATATCTTAAATACCAATGTTCCATAAAAAAAAAAAAATGTCATTCTTTATGAAAACGGTTATAATTTTTCTTAAAATTTTCTCACAAATAAAAAAATAATATTTTGATAGTATTACTATATTAGGTTAAATTATATCGTATGTATACCATTATTTTTGAAATTAAAATCGTTTACACTATTTTAATATTAAATCAATAATATAATATTTATATGTACAAAACTGAAATTTTACTTTGTTATTCTAATGTTATTAACCCTAGAGTATTTTAGTTATTTTTAATTAATACATTTATTTATTCATAGATTTTTCAATGATTAAATCATATAAATAAAGTAATTTTATTCATCTTTACTCTTTAGTACATATTGTTGATCTATTGTATCTATATAAATGTACATTTTACATTTGATAAATATTCATGGTATATTATTGTTGAAAAATGAATAATGTTCTTATAATAAATATTTAAATGTACATTAATATCCATATTTTTATAAATAAACAAACAATCGTTAAAATGATGTTACTAATTTTGTTTTTGTTTTGTTCATTTAATATTGGTAACTATAATTTAAAAATGACGACGTTAAGATTTTATTATCTTTATTACTTGTGTGTAATATTGAATAATTAATTATTGTTAAAAAATTTAAATATATGAAATGTATCGTATTTTATTTATTAAAAATATTCGTATTATTTTATTTACAGTTTTACACCCATGAATAAATTTTTATTTTTATTTAACAGACGTGTTTTGGTATGTTAAATAGATACCTACGTGTAATTTTATTTGCCTATATTATTGCCTGAGTGTATAAACCTTTAAACAACTAATTATTGTATTATGAAACGTGATTTAGTTAATAATATATACGTGTAATATTAAAATTTAAAAAATAAAAATACTATATATATATTATTTACATACATTTAGAATTATATTTCTTGTACGTCATGTTTAATAGAGAAGAGAGGGTCAACATTTTTTACCGTTATATATTTTTTTTAATGTATTAAGTTATATTTAAACTATGAATTTGAACAAAACAAGAATATTTTATAAACAAAATATATAATATCCTCCTCATTTAAGACTCCGTCACAGTGTTATAAATAATACTAATTAGAAATTAAAACTTAGTAACTTTTTCAAGATTCTTAAAAAAAAGATACATTTTGACTATTGTAAAAACAAAATATAGATATAATATAATACATTTATAGAAATTATTTCATTAGTCGTTACATAATTATGATGATTTTAGTAATAATTGATCAATTTAATTTCATAGTTTTGTATTATTTAAATTACTTGCAAAATTTTATATATATATTATATTGTATACAAGTATCTATAAAAAAAAAAATACGTTTACTTATATGGATATTTTAGCTAAAAAATAAAGAAACACTATTATTATATATTTTAAAAAATGAGCAATTATTAAAAAAAAAAAGCTTCAAAATGAAGACAAACAAGGTTTACTAATATATAACTGTTATACTGTTATTATTTCAAACACTTTACGATTTTAAAAATAACGTAAATATTGAATATTCGTGAATAAAACTATAATATAGCAAGTATAGTAATAATAAGAAAATAACACTAAAAAAAAATTACAGGTGCTGTCGTGCTTATTATTAATGGTAAGCCTATCATTGTCGAGGTCAAGATATCCAGGTCGACCAGATATTGATTATTACGTAAGAATTCAAAATTATATATTAACCGGTGATGGAAATAGTCGAATTAGATTATTATAGCTCAAAGTAAACTATATAATTATTATTTATTTATTTCATGAGTTTTTTATAATTTATGACATTTTTCCTAAATAAAAATATATTTATATTTTAATTGATTTAATTTAAGGATTAATGAAGATTTCCAGGAATAATAAACACAGAGGAAAAGTCATTACTATACTCGTAGTATACGTGTAGGATAAAAAAATGTCGGCTTTTTTCTTCATATATATACGATTTGAACTTAAATTAACTAGTATCCTCTAAAATGTCGTTCTTCAGCACAAGCATATTTGCTCCAACGAATTTATAACCACTTGAACCATATTCACTCGATATCCCTATGATATATCTCTGAAATTTGGCATCGCATTACTTTTAATGTCTTCATCGTCGTAAAACGTTTACCTTTGAGTTCAAGTTTTTGTATCGTAAATAACCAGAAGTTACACGGTGCAATATTTGATTAATATAGGGGCTGTGGATTTCTGAAAAAAATTTTCATCAACTAAAATCTGCCAAACCGCAAAAGATGAATAACATAGTGTATTGTTGTAATCAAAAACCAACCATTTTCCAGTTTTTTTGGCCTTTTTCGACGAATTGAACTTCTTTAATGTATTTTATAAACTTGAAGTGTTTTAAAATACAAATGTTTCTTTTGTGATCAAATTAACTTCTTGGTAAATAAATTAACTAAAAAAAGTTGTCAACGTGACTACAGAACCAATGTATTTTTTTTTTTTTTTAAAAATCATTCTAATTAATGTTATTTAATTTATAAATCGTTTAATATCTATTTTTAAAATGTCCACAAAAACTCAAATAAAAAGTATTTCAACAGTCTTTCTTCATTTTCTGTTTACATTTTTTTACAAATACTTTTTTTTTGTTTTGCGGTGAGTGGATAATATGTTATTAAAAAGTATAAATGTGTGTACAATTTTTTTTTTTTTTTTTTGAAATATTTGATTTGACTTATTATATTTGTACTCATATCGTTACGTTAATACTTTAGGGTGGATAAGGACCAAATATGATGGATAACGAATTGTGCAAATAGATGAATCACTTTTGCGGTAGAAATAAAAAATGCTAACGTAAAAATTGACTGGCCTATTAAAGTGGATTTATTATAAAATATGTGATACTACATTTTCAAAAAACAATTTAACTTTGTTGGTATTTAAGCTCTGATACAACCACGTGTTCTTATACTCGTTCCATTCTTCTATATTCTTAAGCACTTTTCCGAAAAACTCAAAAACGACTCATTCGTCCAAAGCACCGACTAAATACATATGATTGCTAAGTATGCGAACAAAACATGTCATTAAAACTCTTGTGTATCTACCCGTTGAAAAAAATGTACATTCTCGTTCCCCAAAATTGTAATAATTTCATTGTGTCATTCAACCGATTTAATGTATTGGATGATATTATTAACCTAACCTAACCTGCAGGTGCCAGCGAGCTACGCCTTCAAGTACGGCGTGCATGATCCCGCTACGGGGGATATCAAACACCAATCTGAAGAGCGGACTGGGGACGTGGTTCGCGGCCAGTACAGTCTTGTGGAGCCCGACGGCACCGTGCGAACTGTCGACTACACAGCTGACCCGGTTAACGGTTTCAACGCGGTTGTTAGCAAGTCTGGTAAGCCCAAGAAACCACGGAACGTTGTCAGGGCCGTGCCTGCCACCGCCGCCGCTGCCATAGACTTCGAGGATGATCCGCACTCGGCCAGAGGACCAATAAGTGAGTTCGACAGTGGCGTATGACACGCACACTAGTTTAATGAACATAGACGTGCACGCGTTAGGGGGAGCTGATCTTACGATCTGTGCTGTGATTATTATGTACATAGACATATAAAACAACTATTTAGCTGACAACGGAATATTATTGAAGTAAGCAGCAATATTTTAACATTGAAATGTTTAAAATCGCATATATGATCTTATCTATAGATGTTTTTAAATATTTCCCAGTTGGAATGTAATAGGCAGTCTTGTATCTATTACGATTTAGATAATATATATATATATAAAATATTACATGATTAAAAAGTCATCATCTTCGAAATTGTATACCATAAAATCATAAAAAACTAAAAATAACATTGATACTCAATGATAATAAGTTATTTCATTATATTATATAGTCTTTATATATTATGGTGTAGCATCGCTTAAAAATAGGAGTACGTCATCATGACGAACACAATCGGGCCACAGGAGAAACATTGAGCTGTCAAAGAGTTTGGTTATTGTAGAAAAATTGGCTGTTTTTTGAACTTCAGTGTTTAGTTATTGTATTTTTCCGGGTCTATCGTTCAGCAGAGTTCCGATTATTATACGTTTGATATAATATCTTTCCTGTTCATCTGTCGTTTCGTCTATAGAAACCCATATTTTGTTTCCAACAACGTCTTTTCAAATAATTTCAATTGTTTTTAAATAGCAATCATTTGTGTAAGTTTTCTTCAACGCAGACACATTAGGAATGCCATTAAGAGTATATTTTTCAAGAAACAATCGAAATTGAATATTAAAAATTTTACGTAAAGGAATATTTGCACACATCATAACCTTGCATAAATCATATGAAAAAACAGATTTTTTGTTGTTTAATGGCTGTGATATAAATTGTTGTTTATTTTCTGCAGGTTTATTTCGACAAGCTAATAATCGTTGGTGTTTATTTGTTTTTATATGTTGAGTTACTGTATATTTCTTTTTCAGCACTTACTTTAACTTCACAAATTTTGCAATAGAGCATAGTACCATCGGTAGGAAATTAATCTTCACCAAATTGTTTTACATACTTATAAAATATACTTCCATTTATTTTTGGCATTATGTGAACTATTGAGTGAAAAACATAAACACGGAAAACATCGCGAAGGGCAAGAAATGTGTATCGAACGACACTTAACACCATACTAACAAGATTATTGATGGAACACATAAATGTTGATATAAAATTTAATATAAAACTTAATTGCCAATTACTACGATGTACTCGTAATAATAATAAAAATAACATTATCCGAATGCCCTCCTAAAATATGTGGGTACCTACGATAGTACGAAAGTACATAGTCTACATGGGCATAGAATTAATATACAGTTTTTAATTAATTAAAAATTGAGGAATTTTCACCTCAAAAATGTGTAAATATGTAGAAAATGCATGGAATATGCATTTTTTTTTAAATATTCAAAATATGCAAAAAAATTTTTATTATTTCAACTGTAGAGCTTATGATCTATATTTATATCTTTGTTTGTTATAAAATAGAGGCTCAGAATAAAACATATAAATCCTATAACTTTTCTGCCCTAATAATAACTAATTTAATATCTTGAAAAATAAAATAGACAAATCAAATGATAATTGTGCCAATTATTATTCCTTAATGAACTATAACAAAGATGTTTGGTTTATCGTGATATTTTACGAAGTTCGTAATTCTAAAAGTCTACATTGTTTGGATTTATACTTAGAATACTAGCTACACTATGTAAAACACAAGTTGAAGAGTTTATTTAAATTGTAATCAGTAATTACACACCTCAATAGCTAATACATTTTAATAACCTATTATGAATTGACATTTTAATAGAATTTATAACTTAATTGAAAAGTTGTAATCAATAATCGTGTAATGATTTTATTGAATACCTACTTTTTTATTTTTATTATTTATTTTAAAGATAAGTAGGAAACACTGTAACGCTTCAAAATATCAAGTGTATGTAATAAGTATAGAGATATTTTTAGTACGTGTAGTAATGAGTTTATAGTGCGGTTCTTGCCATCTGATATTTAGTTATAATTACTGGTCCTGATATTACATTATTACTTGTAGACCTGGATACGTTAAGTTATACATTTTTAAACTTTCGAAATTAAATGACTGTTGACTGTTATTAAGTTGACAGATTTAATTTAGAACAGACAGCTCGGCAAATTTATGTTTTTGTATCATGATTTAAATGATAGGATGTTTAATTAAAATATCTTTTGAAAGAATTTAAATCGTAATGAAAAATATAAATTCATCAAGTACAATATTTATTTTAAACAGAAACATAACTATCACTAAACCCTAGGGAGAGTTACAGCAAAAGAAATACATGATGACCAATACACATTTTAAAGTTTAATTATATTTACGAGTATATAGTATGAAATAGTAATTAATTAATTAATTATTCAAGCTCTGTTTTTCTATAAATTGTTATAAAATGTATTCCAGATAAATTTCTACATATCTTTCGATACTCAGTACGGATAAACTACTGAAACAATATTAATCCATTATAATCCATTATAGATCGCATTGTAGATTAATCTGTAGTGGTAAACTTTGATTATAAAAATTATTATTTATACTTACTATAAATTCTAGTCCTTAATAAAAACTTGAAGAAGTACCTATTATTCGTAGGTATTTAATTGTATTTAACCATCAACCACAATTTATTGTTATACGATATTTGTGTTAAGCTTTCTTAATTGGGTTGAACTTTAGGTTTGGCATACAACATAAACCATGTAGACTATTGTTTTCTGGTCTGGGAATCAAAAATTTCAATCGAGGTTCCCTCTGAAACCATAAATATAGTTTTATTAATAAAACAGATCAAATTTTCATATTTCTGATTATTGATAAAATATGACCTACATGCATTTATAATAATTATTAACAACAATAATTAATAAACGGTCTACTTTTTTACAATAATTAAAATATTTACAATATAGCATTTATATATTTTAGTAATACATTTTCTCATATTATGATTTTCGTTTTTATGGTAGTTTATAAGAATTTATAAAATATAATTTTCTATCAATAAATCTTGCACCATGATTAACTAAATGACTAATATAAACTGTTCGCGTGTTGATAATACAACTATAATAGTTAATAATTTTTATATCGTTATATAATACATACTATTATATCACATCATCATAATATATTCAAAATCATAATTAAATTACGTTCTATGAGTCCCCTGAGATATTTATCCAATGATTATATTTTATACATTCGTTTATATTCTTATAAATAATAATTAAGTAAATTATATCCTATGAATGTACAAAGTTCTATAAGTATGCAAGCTTCAAACTAGATGTTTTTTATTGATAAAATTTTTTTTTCAGTTGTAATTTTTATATAAATTAATAGAAATCGGCATTTGGATTCTAAAAGAAGTGAAATAATAATAAATCATAAATAATAGTTTGTGAAAAATATTTTGAAAAGTAGTATAAATCAATAATTACATAACATTATAGCTTGATGTTTTATATTTTATGTACTCGAAATTCCCTCATAACATTTCAATATCAGATATCATTATAATATTTATCATCAATAAACTACATTCGATAATATTAAAATTATATTGTCATGTAGACGCCAAGGGCACCAATTTTACATTCGTTCAACTTATATAAATTAAGATTTTAAAAATGAATTATAATACTTGTATAGTCGTATAGTTATATTATATTAAACACGACTTATTTTTGTTAATAGAAAACCAATAAAAATTTACATATTCTAAAATGTCAAATATATTAGGTGTATATGATATATATTAGAGTTGCATTATAATACATATACTACTATTAACTATATAATAATATGTAATATTATATTCACTTATATCATAAAAATAATAATAATTTATTTTGTTTGGTTCCATTCAATCAAAACTCGTATATATTTTTTATTTTGCCATGTCGTATTAAAATTGAACCACGATCTTTTATTTTTTCCTGTTTTTTGTTATATCCATTATCCTTTGCAATCGTATTCACTACCATGAACACTTCTGACCACGTTTTATTTATAATGATAGATACTTTGACACCTTTCAACTTAAAAGCGGTTCGATAACGAGTGCATTGTGAAAGTTGTCTGATTACAAGCATTTAATTATAGTTCTGTCAACAACCCTACTATTAATATAATTACATAATGATATGATAATACTCGTACAGCCACAAAGATTTCTAGGTACTATTATATTAAATTAAGATATTTCAGTGTTTACTTTTGGTGCATTTTTTTTTCGAAAAAATATTATATGCATAGCTGAAAAAAAGTATTATTATAATTCCTCAGTCATTCTTACCATTTAGTTAATCAACAAAACGTGAATATGACATTTTTAATAAAAAAAAAAAAAATAGAAAATCTATTCCGGATTCAACGTGTATAAACTACTCTTTTAGATACGAGTACGCGCAAGCATCATATCTCTATAGATTTTTTTTTTTTTTTTGAATAAACAAAAACACTTTTAAATCATTTCTGGTCTTTTCTTTTATAACGTCCATATTCATTATTTTCATCAGCATCAGTCCACCACATATCGAACTAAAATCAGAACGAGATTCGCTTCAAATTACGTAAAGTCGTTTCTTAGCAACTATTTGGTGCATTATATGTATTAAAATGAAATCAAAGATGTATTGCACACACATCGTGTACTCACGTGCGCCTAAACTATACATACTAGTTAGTACTATATTATATAAGGTTTATACGTGCTTGAGCTTAGTGGAGAAAATACAGGTAAATGTTTAATATGTTTCATAAGTTAAAAACATAGCTTTGAATTTTAATTCATTAATGCTCAAAAGATTCGAGAGTGTTTTATGATTATATTTACTTATAAATGTATTGTATTAATAGAATTTATAAATTTAACAATTTTAGTTTTTATAATTTAATAAATATTTATTAATATTTAAAACTTAAGCAAAACAAAAACTTTATTTTTTTTTGTGGTACCAATTAATTATTAACTTATTCCTTGAAAATATTTGGTATTACTAGTTTGATATACATTACGCTTAATACGCCATTGATTTTTAATACTTAATGCAAAAACACAATATTTAATTCGTAAATTGTTTCCAAATATGTTTCTATATAAAGTATATATGTATATAGTATGTTCGATAAACTGATTACAATGTAATATAAAGATTGCACATCATTCACATATTGGTCTTAGATGAGACAGAGTTTCAAATAAATAATATTATGAATCATTAATATATATATATATTGGTTAGAAAAATATGTTATTAAAAATAAAATTTATTACAATTAGCTTATTAGAAAATTAAAAAACCATAAACAAACACTCATTTTGGGCATAATATTATTAATATTATCAGGTCATGTGATCAAAAAAAAATATACTCGTGCTTGTATTTTGAATTCAGTGATTTCTATATTTAAATAAAATTGTTTTAAATTTAAATGAACTCGTTCTAGTGGTTTACCCTAAACTCCAAATCACCCATTTTTTTTTTCAAAAGGTCTTGCAAATTTGATTATCAACTGCAGCACAACAGTATGTATATATACAAATAAAACGGGGTAGAAATGTAGGTATGCAAAATTGTGTTCACGTTACCATAAGAAATCAGTTTGTGAATATGAAATACGATAAGAAGTAAATAATGGTTCTTTTGAGCTTTGACTATAACTTTTTCATCATATTGAAGAATATGCGGTTACTAATATCGAAATTCCAATAATAAAATTATGGAAAAATTTTTAACTCTACAGAAAATACGCCGTAAAAAAAATATATTTTTGTACAAAAACTTACAATTTAACTAACTATATAGGTAGTAGGTATAATTATTATAGGTACATGTGTTCATCTGGATGAAATGTTTATAGATAATTTACCATTTTAGTGAACTTGAATTTAAAACCATACTGTATTTAGATTATACAAATCAAATATTAATTACTATAATATTTGGTGACATTTTTCACAGGCGTATAATTAAATAAGTTTGTTGAATTGAAACTTGAAACCAATTATTCGATTGTAAAACGATCATGTTATAGTATGATTTTCTTTACATGTTTAGTACACCAAACACTTACGAGTGTTTTATTTTAAACTTATACAACTTCATTACGAAATCCATTATAATATTGTTATATAAGTTTAATTAAACACGACACTAAGACAAATATTAATTTCTACAAACGCCGTGAAACAGTGTTAAATTCAATTTTATTGTGGAAATTATTAAATGCTTAAGTATTTGCCTATATTTAACGCCTTCGTAATTATTTGCACTTGAGTACCTATTATACAAATTGCCTTTAATAATTTCAATGAAATATATAAATAAACCAACACGTACCTAAACGAATAATATAGTTATACTATGCGTTAAACCATTCACTTCTACTTTCTTTTTTTACATGATTTTCGACAACATTTATTATTATTATTTTACTATAATACTACATTTATAATCGATGGTTAAAACTAATATGGGGTCAACTATGCAAATGCATGCCAACCATTTATTAAAATAAAAGTTTAGAAGAAGAAAAATAGTCCAATCTTCAACTTTAAGGGTTCTTTTTAATGAAAAATTTGATCTAATTGGTACTTTGAAGGATCAAAAGTATAAAATTCCCAGTACTCAAAAAAAAAATATATGTAAGAAAAGTTGATTTGCTTTATAGTAAATCATCATTAAGTAAATTATTATAATGGACGTATTAAATATTTAATCAACAATAAATCATCGTATACAGATTTAAAAAATAATTTTGAACGGAAGCTGGAAACTGCGTTTCATATAAATAGTTTTTATGTTAAATTTACTTTTTCAGAAACATCACATATATTTTATTAAAATTCAAAAAATATTAACGTTAAAGTTTTAAAATTGAATCATAAGTTGTATTTCAGACAAAAATAAGGTAAACACTAGACACCTATGCTATACGAAATTTAAACAATGTGTGTAATGTAAATGTCATCCATATAAGCGATTAGTAGATAATAAAACATTAGCTAGCTATAAACTGTTTATTATAACGGTACTTAAATTTATATACTATGTTCAATAAAATATTAAAACCAGAATAAACTATATTTTAATCAAAATAGGCTTTATCGCCAAAACTAAAATATATAATTTCGTATTTTGAATGTACGTTTAATGTATTCGTATAAACACAATTATATCAAAATTTATCATATTTAGTTAAATGTACGCATTTAAGGTAAATTCTGACTTATAATATAAAATGTTCAACGCTTTGAAGCAAAATTAAAATGTTGATCATACGGAGAAAATGACTCTTTATTACTACTTCGGCAGTAATAAAGTATTAAATAACAATGCAATAACACTATGAGTATAACCTACTCATGCAATAATAGTTAACAATGTATTTTTTTAATATTAACATTTCTACCATACATCGAAGGAATATTATCATGAATAAAAATGTAATGCCTGATAGATTCTAGTACATTTTTAATCATACATTTTTTTTTCATTTTAGCTTTCCCAAAGAATGTACAAGAAGATTTTTCAATCACTGCACCGGAATATCAGGAATCCTACTACTCAAAAGCCATTCACCCTTATGAAGTCTATCCACGCTATGTACAAAATTCAAATTACTATAAAGAATATTTTAATTACTAAATCATGTCTGTGAAATTGCTGAACTCCAATCAAAATTTAGACTAAAAATAATAATTATATTAAAATAAAATAATATGTTATCATTAACCTTTTATTTTATCGTTATATCGTTATCGTTATTTTTAGTAGATATTGATGAGTGGTGAGTTCATTGTTTGATTCCACCAACAAACTTATAGTAGTTGTGTTAAATAAAAAAAAATATTTCTTCATATTTAGCCATATCTATATAAGATTTTGTTTGAAATATCAACATTAAAAAATCATTTCGAAGTGTAATTGGTTATAACTTAAAATGTATAAAAATTTAACAGAGGTACCTAGTAAGTAGCTAATTTTTATTTTTTATTTAGCTATACTGTCTTCGTTTTCAAATAAATACAACAATGTATTTATAAACAACGGAGTATAAAGTATTGTTTAATTTTCAGCCTGCCATCTGTTTTAATTTCTTTATATTAGATAACTGTATTGGTGTATAACTGTTAAAAAATCACACTTTGTTAGATAATTTTTTTTTGTATATCAATACACCTTAATTAAATTTACAGGACAATTTAAATCGATGATGAGATGATGATTTTTTATGATCCGAATACCAACTACATTTTTGTTAATATAAAATAATATAATATATAACTGGTAGTTATTAACTAGGGCGTATTGTCCACAAAACGCTTGGCTTACAGACCTACCTGAAGGCACAGCCACCTTGACGTAAAAAATACCCCCTTTGCACTTTGAAAATTAATATCTGTTATTAAAAAATAAAATATACAAAACTGTTTTCAAACAATAGAAAGTTGTAAGTATTAATTAATAACCGTTATTATTTAGTTAATTATTGATTGTCGTGAAAATTATATTATTTAGAAGATAAAATAAAAAAACTTTTTGTATAATAGAGAAATATTATTTATACCAAAAACTGCGGAATCACCCGTGAATTAAAAACCTAATGCGATATGTGCTGGCCATTAAAACTTTAATTAAAGTGATCCTATTTTGATAGTTTGGACGTGGAAAAATAGAACTGCATACTCTACACATTTTATTATAATCACATTCAATAGTAAAGATACAACGATTAAAAAATTAAAAGCACTACACGACTACTAATTTCATTACGTCATTCTGGTCATTGATTATGAATATTATGATTATTATTAATAACGTGAGTATTGGTTGTTTCAAAGTGTATTGAAACTTGAAGTACACGGTAGATGAAAAATGTTAATTTTTAGTAGCCGAAGAAACGATTTAAATCTGAACAAAAATTTCATTTCTTTGTTTTCACTGGATAACAAACATGAAAATATATAGGTATAGAGAGAATTAAACTGAATCAGAAAATCGTGTGCTATATCCTAACTAAAGACAAATCAAGAATAAAATTCTATTGGTAACAAGACAAATATTTAAATAGATTATTTACTAGTTATACTACGTTTTCTTAAACTAAAATGTTTTTATTATTTATGATTTATGTGAATTTGTCAGTGAAAATTGTAAAACTCGTGTAGTATATTACATTATAGTATGTAATAAAAATCATGTGACACTAAACGTTAGGCCCGTTAGGGTATTCGAGTAGAAATAGTGAAATATTGTCAAGTGCTATTCACTTTGCTTTATTATTAATTATATATTTTGATACAAACATTATCAGTATAAAAAATGGAACACAGGTGTCAATAGCACATTACACTGCATTCGTATTAAACATTCACCAGATTAATACATAATATGTATAACGAATATAGTTATGACATAAAACAGAAGTTGATGTGAATCGTTAATAGGTAAAACATCAAAGCAATTCAACACCTTTAATACAGCTTTTTGACTATGATAAATTGACAAAGCGTAATACATCTAATTAAAGTTTGAACATCAATGTGTTTGACGACTAAAGTTTCAAAACGTATTCTATCCGATTAATAATCATGAATCGATTATACCGGCTGTTAAAGTGTCACCCACAAGATGCAGAATAATAGGCTGGTAAGTTGTTTATGAAACTTTTATCTAATTTGAATCATTGCTTGTTTTGAATACAATAATAGTAAAAAAAAAAAAAAAAAAACAAGTCATTAATTTAAAAGTTTTACAAAATTGAAAACTTTATTATATAAACGTATTATAAATACACAGAAAATATAATAATAGTTAATAATATGTAATCGAGTTATTTAAATAAATTAATATAATTAATAATCTATACAAATAAGTAGTGTTTTTCTGGAAATGTACACACTACTATTAATAAAGAGTTATTAACACCAAATAAAAAAAAATCTTATAAATATTATTTTCTTTGAATGCATAACAATACTTAAAATCACAAATTACACAAGAGCTTTGTTATGGATAAATAAATATTATAATCGTTCGTTTTAATTAAACTGAAAAATAAAGGTAATAATTTAAAATTATTTAAATGAAAAAAAAAAAAAAATGTTTTTTTTTTTTTTTTGTGTACTTTCTATAGGTCAACTAAATAAGTTACAATATTTCAATTCAAATATATGTAATTTTTATTATTTTATTCGGATTTTCATTATTTAATTATTTTTTTATATAAAAGTAAATAAATTTGAATTTAATAATAATACGTATGGTCAAATTATAAGTCAATAACGATAGTTAGTAGTTACACATTACAATTAATTAAATTATTAAATTATAAAATTAGTTCTACATCAAAATAAAAAAATTAAAGTAACAGTACTATATAATAGGTATGATATGAAAATTATGATATTTAAAGTACGAGATAATTTGGGACCTATTTTATAAAAAATAATCCATCAATAACAAAAAGAAGTTATAAAGTTAATATTCAAAAAAAAAAAAAAATTAAAGCAAACAACCAAAACAAAATTTCGTGTATTTTTATTTTACACAAAATTAATTAAATTAATTACCCAATTGGAATTTTGTAATTGAATAATATACAAAATAAAGCGATTCCTACGAAATCCAAATTGTTATTAAATACCTACTAAGATTTTATGGACCGATAGTCAGTATTTATCTTGCTCAAAATATCATTGATATGATTAAAATAATGTAGTCAGAATAATTATTTTCTTATTTGCATTTTTGTTAAACTATTTGAATAAAATGTGACACGCGGGCTGTCAGCGATGTGCTCTAGTCACGAGCCGCGAGGGTACACGACTGACTAACGACCGTGCGACGACAAATAACCCACGGACGCCGTGCTAGCCGTTTCCGGCGTACCCTACTAGCCCAAAAAGGGTCACGGGAATCCCCAATTACGGTATCACTGGCTCTTTAAGTGAAAACCACAAGTCCGCACGAACGGAGGTTCGTTTGCAAAGGAGGAAATCGCGCCACGTGGCGTGACACGGCCCATGTGCTCAACCGCCGACCCTTTCGCAACTGTTAACGGTAGAACACGGCTCTAACCTAACCGACAATAAAAGATTCGCGGCCAGACGAGCTTCCAGAAGTGCGGTCCACGCACTCATTGCTAGGTCCCGGAAACGTGCGAGGAGTGAGGCTGACACACACTTGGACGCTCAGCAGCCCAGCGTGCGAACTAACTGAACAGTAAAGGGGAAAGCTGACATCGAAACCGCCAACGTTCGCTTCGGTGTAACCTAT
Organism: Melanaphis sacchari; assembly: GCF_002803265.2. Classification (NCBI taxonomy): domain Eukaryota; kingdom Metazoa; phylum Arthropoda; class Insecta; order Hemiptera; family Aphididae; genus Melanaphis; species Melanaphis sacchari. The sequence goes on along the minus strand of NW_020270976.1, from coordinate 4,296,540 downwards.
CAATGCCGACCACTCCGAGCCAAAGAACCTTCCGTCTTTGGACGGTCAATCAATTATTATTGTTGCACGTAACTGGCTCGGCGGTCGCTTATCCCTTATTCGCGACTGCCCAGCATGTAGGGCTCTCCTCTATCCGTGACCTGGGGGACGACGTTATCTATTTCAGACGCTTCCGACTGTGAAGTAACAACGGGCAATGGGTCCGACTGGATAATAATTCTTGCCCGTTCGAATGGCTATGGTTTTGCTGTACATCGAATTGAACAATATGTGTAAAAAAAAACTACTTCAAAATTTTCACTGACTTTTGTAAGCTACAAACAATCTAAAAATATTATTTTGACCGGAAGTACTAAAATGTTAGTTTTTTTATTTATTTATTATACAAATGCCTGCATAATACGCTTATTTGATTATGCATTTAATAATGTATTGTTTAAAAAACAAGTAGAAGGTACCTGAAGGTAAAACATAAAAACTGAATGTATAATATTATTGTGTGGCTGCAACCGAATTGCATGCCACCTCTTAGAGTGGTATTCCCAAATTGTATTCCACGTATCCACAAGTTTATCTTTATTTATCATTTACTTATGTGTACAACTTAAACTTTATTTTTGACTTTTTTAATTTTTTTTTTTATATACTATATTATATAGTATATATATATATTATATACTATATTTTATAATGTCAAAAATTCCACAAAATTTTATAATATTATTATTTATTTGAAATGACATGTAAAATTGTAAAATACATTCACTTGATTACCTTAAACTACAATCGTTTTATTTAATACTCACAGCGTCATCTTTTATAATTTGGTAAAATGTTTACTCAGATATAAAAATATTTCAATATTAAAACTAATCAGTGTCTATTCGTGCGTTTTTTTTTTTTTAAATAAAAAACCAAAAATAAAGTTTAAGTTATGCACATGATAAAAGCATTATAATTAAAAATAAACTCGTTGGTACATGACATGCAATTTGGACAGATCTTTTCAAGAAGAGGCATGCAATTTGGACATTCCGATTTATGTTTATTCTTTTGGTATGCGATTTGGACGCACTGTATTATGTAAAGTTAAATTATTTTTCATGATATACAATATTCTTGTTTAAGCAATAACATTATCTAGTTAATATAATATAAGATAGTTCATTAAGATATATATTTTTATTAATTTTATTTAATTTTTATTTTTTGAATAAATAGTTTTTGAAAATAATCTTGTGACATTCATAGAATAATAAATTAACATGCAACTAGCTTGGTATGTCAACTTTCAAAACTATTTTCTAAATGAAATAAATTTATTTTAAATAGATAAAAAATTATAAAGATTTAACTAAATTATTTTCTTTACAGTAAACAATAAACTGAATTAATTCTATGTGCTTAAATCTTCACAATCTAAACAAAAACTGTTCCTTCAAGGTTTATTATAAATTTAATCTGTTTTATAACAGATTTATTTTACGTAAGCACCCTATTACAGACCTTCAATTTCACATCTTTTGTAGCAAATTCACAACCATAATCGTACTTACATCCATTAAGAGAATGCATGTAAACTTACATCAAAGATAGTATTACTTTTCTGGTTATGATATGTAAAATATTATACATTGAACTCAAGGTATAGTTATAATAATATATAAATTGAATCTACCTATGTTAGAAAAACTACATTGTAGTTTATATCGGCGTAACTAAGATTTACAATATTTATGGCAATATATGCCGGTTAGGTTATCCTAACAACCACATTTAACAATTTTTATTTTTAAACATTAAAATATACATAAAATATAATAAGATATTATTTAATTATATCAACAAATTTTAAAATCAATTTTATCTATGATATGACGATGTACCTATTTAGTTGTTTGCTCGTGGATTTATCCCCAAAACGTTGTCACCCTATCATTACACCACTTATATACTGTAAATTTGACTGTTTTGATTACATAGTAACATTCAAAATATTTGAAAAATAAAAATATAACTATAAAATATTCCTAATCTTTATATGCTCAACAAGTTTTTGATGAAATTCAATTATTGTATTCATACTTACAAAGTCGCATTACAACTATATAATTATAACCTATATAAAGATAGATAGCTTTCAAAACAGCTAAACTTTTGTAAATTTATTCATGTTTTAGATTAAAAATTTAAAAATATATTATTACCCAAATGCCACTTAATTTCTCCATTTACGATAAAATTTTTATCTACTTTTCATTAACTTCTAGTCCATACTCTATACTTTTTTCCCCTAAATATGATGAAATAATTTCTCTCTTAGTAAAATAATAATTGCATTTTTTTTTTTTTGTCTGAAGTTCAATGTTTAATATTTTGAGAAGTATATTTTATATATTCCATTTTATATTTATTTTGATAGTTTTTTTATTTATGCATATTATTTTAAAATCTTTCAAGTACTAATATTAGAAATTTTAGAAATTATATGTAGAATAAATAAAATTTTAAATGTTATAACTTATGCCACAATATTTATGAACTTTTTGAAAATTATAACAAAGAATATGTTTACGTCATTTTATTCGTAGAATGATAAACATTTTTATTATAATTCTACACTAATAGGTACACGGTACACTTAAACTACAAAAAGTTAAAATTTATGTTTATATTAAATTAACTCATTTACATAAATATAATAAAGTAAGAGAACAAAAATTGAAAAACTAAGATATAATATAAATATAAAACAAAATTATTGATGAATATTTTTCTGATATCGAATATTAATGTAGAATATTATCTAAATATTTAATTAATTTAATTTTAATAACGTTTAAATAATAAATACCACCTCATTGCAATTATATCTGCTTTTATTTAACTAATTTTCTATATAATAAAATTAATATCTAAACAGCCATCAACGAATATCAAACATAAATTATTTTAAAATAAGCTTCCGGATATTTTGAATATAACTCCGATACAATTAAAAAATTACAAATTGTTGGATAAAATTTAAACTAATTTATCATATTTAAGTAAAAAGAGAACGTGGGCAAAAAGAAAAGTTTTACTTTTGTGATGCACCCTAATTCTACCCAATTTATTTAAAATTTTAAATAATATCAAGACTCACAATGAAACAAACTACTTATAATAAATAAACTTTACATTTATTTAACGAGCCAATCAGAATATCTTGAAAAAACCCTTAAAAATAACAATATACGAATAAGTAATAACGAATTATTATCCGATTATGTGACATTCAATAATAAAGTGGTTGCAGGGCAATATAAAGACCCTCTCAAAAAAATTTACCTTCCTATTAATAAATATTTTATACTTATAAACAATTAATTAAAAAAATAATGAAATTCCAAACAACATATCGTATTTGTCATAAGCCTTCAAACAATAATTTCAAAATATTAATAACAATCAAAGAAAATTAAGCTAGCTTACCATATTATTATATGTGTTCAATAAGTTAAAAAATAAACTTAAAGTTGTATCGATCAATATTTAGCTCCAAATGAAGATGAGCCTTTAAAACCTAAAACCAAATTAACATAGATTTATAAAATAATAACACAATTTTTATATTAATCATTGTAATTATTCTATATATATTTGATTAAAGATAGTTTATAAATTCATACTACGTTTTGTTACAAATTCAAGTGAAACCCATACAATCACTCTTGTAACGTAACGTGATTGCAAATTTTAAATTTAGTTGAATATTTAAGTATTTTATGCATTTTTCATAATTATTATAAATTCTCTGGATCGATATTTGCCTGTCTATATTTATAAATATATGATTTTTAATTTTTATCTTGTATTTTTGTAGTACACGATAAATGATTAAACGTATAATGTAAGGGAGGTTACCGGTGACAGGATTATTCAACATCAGAATATTTTAATCCCGTCAACTGTGTTAGAGAAAATAAATGTTACAATACTATTTGAAGTGTCCGTTTACAAAATATTTATTGTGATCTTGATTTGTTTTAAAATGTTATGATTTTCTTTTCACTAAATACCTTATTACATTTTTAATAGAGCATATTATATAAGAATTGTGATGAATTCAGTTCGTGTTTATAATAAACATTGATTAAGTGCTTAAAATCAAAACGATAGGAATATCAATTTAATACAATAATAATAAATTACAATTTCGTGCGGCCTTCGAGGCGTGCTATATCATAAAGCGCTACTGTTAATGTTCAACTCAAAAATGAACTCTTAAATTAGTTCGTTGTCCTTACATAAAAACAAAAACTTGTTTAGTATAGTAAATATAATTGAATTTCATTTTATATAATCCTCAAAACGCTTTTCGTAATTTTTTTAATGTATTTGACGCATACTATGGGTACTAGTTAAAATTGACGATCCATTCGAAGGTACATAATTATTCTGTTTAATAACAGATAGAAAAATCACAACTTGTAATTTATAAAGGTTTAAATTTGGTTATTTTTATGAACAAAATTGAAAATGTAATAATTTATTTGGAGTAAGAAATGTCAAGTTATGTTAATTTATGAAGTTAAAGGTTTGTAATGGGTGATTAAGTTAGATAATCGATAAATTAAATAATTTCATAATCATATATGATAAATTACATATCGCTTTAATGTTAATTTTATTTTTTTTTGAATGTAAAAAAAAAAATAATAAATGAAAATTATTTTCATGGTATTGCATATGAGAGGCTAACGTTTCATAACCATAATTTAAGCTTGAGAAACTTTTTAATTTTACACATTATAATATGTATAGTAAATAAATAAATCATCATATTTAAGTACTTTGACTGAACTAAATATTTATCATATGGGTTGGATATGGAACACGACTAAATATTAAGTTGTATTTTACATACATTTACATATTTAGTCTACTTCGTTGTTTTTCTGAGATTTGCTTATGTAAATTAAATTTGTTTTTAAAAAAATTAGTGCATTTTGTAATAATACTGAAAAAAATTTATTATTTTGATTAATAACCAAATCGTATTTTAATAGCTATAAATAAAATTATAATTTATCAATTATATTTGAAAACCAGTTTTGGATAGCCGATATAGATCACTATCCAGTCGTGAGTACGATAAAAATCATAAGTCTATATGCAGATAAGTTTTTAAAATCATGATAATATAACATATTAGTTGACTATCCATTATAATTTTGTTTCGTAAAAATAGTAGGTATAGGTACTACTCAAATAAATAATAAAATAATATTTACCCTCAATTAATAACTCAGGTAATTTAATTAAAATTATATAATACTTGAACTCATATAAATATCTACTAAATATATTAATTTTATGTTTATGCATACATAACATGCATAACATTTTTTAGATTTATTCGATTTTGTAGTACTGAATTTTAACATTAATTTATAATTAATATTAAATATTTAATAAATATGTTTTGGTTACAGTATGAACTGTTTTAGAAAAACCTTGTTTTAAATTTACAATTCTTAGCTATGAAATTGAACATTAAATACATTTTTAACTACAAAATTATTTACGATTTGCAAATGTTCATGATTTTGATGAATTTAATCAAAAATTTGAACTTAAATTGCTTATGAATAAAATTGTGAACATATATCATTGAACATTTTTGAATTGATATGAAAACATATTATGAGGATTTATGCACTTAATTTTTAAACTTAATAAACTAACAAAAAACATTGTATAGACATGTAAAAAAAAAAAATTTTAATTTTAATTTTCTATAAATAGCTTAAAAAGAATGAACATATTTTAAAAATTATACTAAAATTTATTAAAGAATTAAAATATCAATTTTTTCGGAAACATGTTTTGCATAAGAATTTCCGTTATTACTTAATTTTATTTTCACTCGGTTATTTTGAAAAGTTATTTTTATTTTTGACTCCCCAAAATATCAACTAGATCCAATTTTATAGTCAACATAGGAAAACATCTTAACTTCAAATTAACTTATTTTACTTACTAGTATTATGATTACATCATATATTGGTTAATACAAGATTTCCAAAACTATTGTTAATCGATAGTGGTGCTTTATATTATAGATTTTAATTTCAGAAACAAGTTCGTGATTGTGTTATTATTTTCTGACAGTTAATGCGGTTTTTATTAATAATAATTATTATGAAGTGGTCATAACTTAAAAAAAAAATAAGTCTATTAGCTTCGGGATGTTATAAACGTGGAGTAAATGTGTTTCACACGTTCAAAAATACGGAGGTTTTGTTAAATAAAATTATTAACTATGCAATTATATATAATATTAACCAACGACTCACGAAAATTCCATTAAATTGCATTTTGATCTATTTTAGTGTAACATTATTAACATCGTGTCTTCTGTAAGGCTTGCAGGTCATGATAGGTACCGAGAATATAATACTTTCCGACATTAAGATAGGTAGATATATCATATGTAAAGAATAATATTTAATACAATGCGTAATTTGATCGTACATTATACAACTTTCATCATAAACAATGGGTGATAATATGTACAATAATAACATTTCATTTTTATTGTTTTATTTCTTAAATAGAAATTACAATATAGACAATTACCTTACGGTTCGTAACTTTCTATTTTAAAATATGGAACTTTGTAACTTTATATCGTTTAAATGTTATAAAAATAATTTATTATATGACATAAATATAAAAAAAAATTAAACAATTGATTTTTCGTCCATAGATAAAAAATTGAACTTCCTATAATTTGTTTATGTTTAAAATAATTATATTTTTATTAATGGTTTGATTTTCAAACTTGTTTAGTTTTTTATTTATTTATTTTTTTTTATTTTTTATTTTTTTTTTAATTTTTATTTTTTTTTTTTTTTTTTTTTTTTTTTTTTTTTTTTTTTTTTTTTTTTTTTTTTTTTTTTTTTTTTTTTTTTTTTTTTTTTTTTATATTACTTAATTATCAATATAATAAATTATACTATACATACTACATAAAAAAATCACATTTAATTCATTGATTAAAACGAGTTATGTTAAGTGTTTTAAAGACATAGTTTAATATGGTGTCAAAGGTTTGGTCAAGTATGTTCAAAAAATAAAAATAATAAAACTTGTTTGTTCATAAGCCAAATAATAGAATAATAATTTATGGCATCGCGCAGCCACAAACGATCACTAACTTGTACTTCTTAATAAACAATATGTGTTATATTTGTAATCACTTGTACACCTGTATTTTTAAAACAACGCATATAGTTTAAGTAAAATGTTAATTTATTTCAAGTATAGTAAGAGCATTTTAAACGCCATAGATTCAAAAAGTGCGAAAACAATTGTACAAATATTTTTAACTAAATCAGATGTAAAAATATATCAATCTAAATACCTACTTCAAAATATATGCAAAAATGCTAATGATATATATACACGAATAAATGGTAATTGTCAGTTACCAGCCGTTTTTGTGCTTCTATTTTTGAGTAAAAATGTTCAAAACTATTTAATTCTGGTATTCATATCAGCAACTTACAAGAAATAGTTTTACACCAATGGCTAAAAGTATATAACAAAGAAACTTCTTAATTTTAAATTAAGAGCAGTGATATATCTATAGTGGATAAAATACGATAAGCTGTTGAGCTTAACAATTTCAAACTTTAGAAATGTAATATACTTATCTAACTTGATAGACTAAAAATCAGTTTTTTCAATCTTGATAATAATAAACTATAAAACTTTTGTTTTCCAAGCTTTCACTTACTTGAACCAAATGTATTATAACAATAAGCAAATTATTTCTAAATATTGGACATACCACACAAACAAACAAATTGAATTCCACCAAAACTAATCGATTCCATAAGTATAAGGTATTAATAATAATATCGAAAGGATCCAGTTCATAAACTTAACACGTTAAGTCTCTCGGGCGTCTCTCATTTAATGAACAACATCACGTTTCGATGACTTCGTGAATCAATAAATACAACGATAAACCTGATACATGGCATTGCTCTTGTTCCAATCGGTTAAATTCCATCGAAAATATGATTGATAGGGAATGGTAAATCCATTACAACTGCAAACACAGAAGCTCAGCGGTATGCTTCATCGGATCGGATTAAGGTCGAAAATAAATGGATTCTGACATTTAGTTCAATAAAAATACATTACGATTTACGGTATCGAAATATGTTAATATTTTTAAAACATTATTTGCCAAACAATAAAATATGATATTATTTCCATTAACATAGTTATTTTTAAATGTACAATATCGTTTACCGGTATTTTTCATTTTTATTTCAAGTATAAAATCACGTACAAATATTCTAATCCTGTGTAATAAATAAAAAATTAAAAATTAATTATAATTGTATAGGTTCGATAGTATTATTGTGGTGATTACTGATCATAATTGGTTAACAAAACATATTTTTATGATTCGCATTTGAAAAAAAAAACATGTTTATTTAAGTTTCATTAAATGTATTAATTTATATCTATTATATCTATTATGAGTTTTGTTATTTATCATACAAAACATTACATAGAAATTTAACAACTGTCGGCGTATTTAAATCAACGTCGAAATTAAACTTAACAGTATCCGTTTATTGCTAAATGGTAGAATTTTAATTAAATATGTCAAACTTTAAATTCCAGCATATTCGTGGATAGAATTAATTAAAAATTGAAATCTTAAGAAAGAAATTGTATTTTATTATTCACTTAAGAAGGCGCCACACTCGCATGTATTGTCTCCGTCTTACAAACGCACAACATAACAAATTTTTGTTCAGTAGAACCAATTTTGTATATTTAGCTTAAATTTTAGATTGAAATTACCTATTATCAAACTTAAAAATAAGAACAACGTTTACGCATATCGATATTTTAATTTTTTGCATGATATAAGTAAATGTTCTCACTTTTAAGTTTAATAATAAGTCATTTCAATCTAATATTTAAATTAAACACAAAATTGGTTCTACTGAACAAACATTTTCTGTGTTAATACGTTTATAAGACGAAGATAATACAATGCGAGTGTGCCGTTCTCCTAACACGATTATAATACAATTTATTCTATTGAAAACCATCACTATTACTCAAATTATTAAAATTAATTAAAATTATATTGATGTTAAAATAATTGTACGATATAAGAATATTAATATTGGTATTGAATCTGAAACAATTTTAATGAATATCATTAATATTTCAGTAACAACGTTGAAGGATTAAACGTATAACCAACCTGATAATAAACATAATTTTATTAAGTCTTGAACAAGTAATCACAAAATATAGCAAACATAAGCACAAAATGGAATAAAATGTTCATTAGTTTTAATTTATATCTACTTATTATTTGTACATTAAGCATGTAAACATTTTTTTTATACGCATATTTGCTGTGATAAAAATACAAATACCATAAAACACACGTTTTACAAATATAAATATAGTTATTTAATCGTAACATCTAAAATTTAAAAATATACACAGTAGAATTTGCTAATAAACAGGATGATTCACCAAATATTGCTTTCCTATTTATACATTTAGTATTAAATTAATTCAAATTCTAAATTTTAAAATTTTTAAGAGCCATATTTAAAATTTTTGATATTTTTTTTTTACTATTTAAAGAATTTATGTACACTCGCACAAACTTGTTATTTTGAATGATCACAAGTTTTCGATCAACACTTTTTTTTTTCTAATAATTTTTATACTTTTTTTATTTTATTTTCATTACTTAAAAACTGTACTATAATTTAATATAGGTAATAAAACATTATAAGGTAAGTATACTTGCCATTAAACTTACATTGTTACCTAATAATAATATTGGTAATTAATGTATTCAATCGCATGACTTTCGATTTCTACTTTTTAGTTGTACCCAGTGGACGTTTTAATAATGATTTTAGTGTTATTATGAAGTCAATAAAATTATAATATATGAATTATGATAAAAAAAAACTAAAATTATTATGCAATATAAGCATTTACCATCTACCATGATGTAAACATATTTTCCCTAGGGTTCTTAGATGCTTGTTAAATCAATTTTCTAGTTACATTGCTGTTTTTATTCGTCGCATAATGTTTAGCACATGCGTAAGTTGTGTCTAACATTGAATATTATATTGATTTGTTTTTAAAATATGTCAAAGCTAAGACAAAAGGTGATTGTTTTAGTCTCAAACAGTATAAATAATGGTTTGATTACTTATTGATTTCGTGTAACAAGGCTTTTTAATTCGTGTTATTATTTTAATCATATTTTACTCTAACATATAAATTCACTTCTGTCAGCAACTTAAATTTATCCTGATGTCTAATTAACAGAAAAATTTGCATCAAATGTAGGCATGTAGAATGTCTGTCATACCTATATAAGCTCACATGTAGCATATTATAAAAGGAGTTGATCATAATAGTCATAATTATATATTTTCAAAACACGAGAATGACCTGGTGTGGCGTGGTTTTTGGCCTCGGTCACTAATGTGTTTTGAGGTCAAGCATTGGTTGGTATTGCAAGCTCTCAGACGAGTCGGATGGGTGACTCCCAAGTTCTTAGTGACGAATCCATGGTGCACACACATACACACATTTTTTCAAGCCCTACTCACCTAACTTTACAAACAAACCTTACACAAAAAAAAAACCTACTAATCATATCCACAAACTAATGGCCTTAGTTGCCGGGCTTAAATTAGATCAATAATTTTTAAAATAACACAAGATACTTATCAATTGGCTAAAATATAGTTTCACAATAGCTGAACATTACGCGATGTATAATTTTTTTGAATTTATCAGCAGCGAATTGTTTTGTACTGAAAATTAGAATGATGCACAAAATTATATTTTACAATAAAATTAAGAATATTAATGTTACATATTACATAAATGAATATATTTTAATGAAAAATTGTACTAAATAATAATTAATAATATATATATATATATATATAGTAAGACCGATAATAAGCACAACTAAGCACGAGTCTTCACTGGAATAAATAATTACGTATCATAATATAAGTTGATCACAGTTTGGAAAACATAGATACGCATACGAATGTCTGTATTATATTTAAAAATCAATGTCAGTTATCTAATTAAAAATCGACGTTGTTGTTAATTAGTAAAATCAAATTACTAAGCGTGATTTGACCAAAATTACTTGCAACATTATTAAGTAATATTCGTTGTTAAGTTTATCGAGTTCCTTTTTGTGGAGAGAATGTCAATTCTCAAAAATAATTAAGTATTAGGTACGATTTTTTTTTTTTTTTTAAGTTGAACTCGGTGTTGTAGCTAAAATATTAAATATTAATGGAATTAATACTTAGTTATTTATGTTATTTTTTAATCGTTTTCATTTTAAATTCCACTAATCAGGGATTTTTTCCAAAATGATTTTTGTTTTTATTCTGATATCACAATGTATAATAATAATGTAGTTGTATAGTTTATTCTAAAATTATATTGTACAACTTTTCAGTTTCTTAGAATAGCTTTTATTGTATACTAAAAACGTATTTTTGTTTAATCAAAGTACATCTCAATTATTAAATTATACTCATAATAATAACTATTTAATAAAATAATTTCATGGTATCACTATTAAAAAAAAACAAAATAAATCTTAAAACAGAAGATAATTGGTATAATGAGAAGATAATTTGAATAGCACTTGAAAATTAATTATTATTGTTTCACAACAAAATATATTAGTAAAAATTGATGATAAATTACATTAATAAAAATCAATCAGTTTTTTTTTTTTTGTTTTTTTACTTAACTTATGTTGTGATCTTATAAGCCTGCAAGCTCAGTTTATTATCCGTATTTACGAGTAAAATAGTTTGAAAAATAGTATTATATGATAAATAATACCATTAAAAATAATAAAAATAAAATTTACTGATTAATTTAGCTTGATAAATCAGTGTTTGATTCATGTAGCTGATGTAAATACCCGGGTATGATGCTTTAAAGATTTTACACTAAGAAATATTACAATATAATTATAATCATAAGTCTATGAAATTAAAAATATCAAAAATAAAATCAACTCAATAATGTCATGATTAATTATAATTTAAATAGTAAGAAAACTAGAAATTCGAAAATACTTATATTAAATGGTTATTTTCTTACATTTAGAATATTTTTTTATATCTAACACAATACAAGTTATTTCAAAAACATTTTTTAAAAACCTCAAATTCCATAAAAAAGAAAAATATTAGTAAATATTTCTCTGAATAATAATTTTCTTACGTTAATAAAATTGTCTTAAGTACCACCTGTTGTACTTAAAAATAGGTAACATATAATATATCAATAATATATTAAACAAATATAAAACTACTAAAAATGTATACCTACTTTGTTTGTCTGTTAAGTTTTTATTAAATTACCAAAAAAAAAAAAAAATTAAAAAAAAATATATTTATTTTATACTCCGACCCACCACCAAAGGTTATTTGTGATTTAATACATATAGAACCAGTACCCACGCCTCCGCCTGTCAGCAATTGTATACTTATTAGTTATTATACTGTATAAACAATAAATTCACGTTATTGCATAAACCAAAAATTACCTGTTATTAATTTTTTTTTTTTATCAAATTACAAAATTATAGTATATTATACTAAGTATAATATTGATATTCTTGTCTATATCATTAAAAAAAAAATCTATAAGTATATTATTATTATAAAAACCACATAAAATTTAATCGATAAATATATACTTTTTATTAAACAGAAACTAACTTTTGTAATACGTAGTTTAGACAATTTTATTCTTAGAAAACAGTGCATATAAATATTTTTTTTTCTAATAAAATATAACAGAATGTTTTTTTTTTTTTATTATAAAAAACAAATCAATCATGTCTTTCAAATTTGACGCTGAAAAATTCAAAAGTAAAAAAAAAACATAGTAGCTATATCAGATAATGTACGTCAGATAGAATTATTATAAAATAATATTATTTGAATACTTAGATATACGAACTACGTACATAAAATCTTAGTCAATATACATTTTGAGTGAAATAAGTTATATGAAGCTACAATGTTTTTTTTTTACATAATTGTACAAACAAATATGTAAATCAATAAGTTTAAAGATTAAAAACATTTTAATTATTATTTGAAATATAATAAAATAATTTTTTATAGAAAAATCAAAACTATTGTGGCCTGTAAGATCGCGTGGTTAACAATTAAATTCTTATATAGTTATATACTACCTATATAATTTTATAGTCCTAAATTAATATTAATTATAATAGTCACCTATAAAACGATTAAAGTAATTCGCTAGAAATAGTTACAAGCAATTAAATATGATATTATTTACTAAATTATACAAATTTGATAAATGATTTAACCGAACTTAGTAAAATTATTTTTGATTGCATTAAATTTAGAAAAATACATAATATTAAAATAGTTTAATAGTTTAAAAATCATGGTCGATGTATATTATTAATTGTATGTTACGTTAGCTATATTTAAAACCTTTGGGTAAAGGAAAAATCTAATATGCTTTAAACATGTTATACCTATGAATAACATGTAACCTATGAGCAAATGAAGTATCTTTAAAAATTAAATTAAATATAATAGTTTATAAAATAACTGAATAAAACTGACATAATATACCGATAATCTCGATAAAATGATTTTCATGGTAATCTTTTTCGCATGATTTATTATTCATTTTCATATCATATAACATCCTCCTTAAAAACTTACTGTCTAGTATTGTCAAATTTCTCTCGTTTTCTAGCTATGTTAAGTCATTCAGTTAACTAAAATATTATGTTAATAAAATAAAACAATAATAGTTAATTAAAAACACTCTTGTGACAAACAAATTGTATAACATAATTTCTTTTAAAATCCATCGAATGCAATGAACACGATATTATCTTTAAGTAAATGATGATTTTTTATAAGGCTGTGTAATAAACCACAAATGCCAACAAAATACAAAACACCGCACACACCCGCGCATTTTGACTAGTTCGTTGTTTTAGTGGTAGAATTCTGAAAAAAATGGTGAAAGGACAGTAAAGCTTTTCTGTACCATTTAGAGATTTTGTTATCATTAAAATCATATTATTTCGTTGTTCGGAGTGCGATTATACTTCAAATATTTATTTTGGCCGTCCGTATAGGTGTATATTGTACCTATTGTAAACTTAATTGTATGTTTTAATGTTTTACACAATTGTAGCTGACACATGATAGTAGGTACGAAATTGTTTTCCACCGTAATAAATCAATTAATGTATCGTTTGCACTGTGTTCAAAACCGTCTGTCGGATTAAAATATAACGTACGCGTATCTTCGTAGTAATTCAATATTCACGCGATACATACATACGCGAGCTCGCGGCCGAACGGCAGTTATTAAACGCATCGAAAATCGTCCATTATCCGACTAGCTCGATTTCATTAAACCTGCGATAATGGATACCGTCTCGTTTGAGTTACGCATTACTTTTAACTCGTTTCACGAGAACAAAATATCTTTACTTACGTATTATAATACGCGTGCAAGGATTCAGTTTCCGCGTTTGTCGGTATTTTATCGTAAGATATCTAAAACGAACTCGCAGTAAACTGACGACGGGAGGTAATAGCGGGTAGCTCGTATTCGTATAATATGCCAAACTCATTTGATGCCCCGACGTAATTTTCAGTATTTTTTCGAGAAACGCAGAAAAAACCCGGAATATAAGAACGCGTATAATAATGTTGTTAGTATTATAGCCTGGGGGAGGCATTAGGTGCATATTGTGTTCTTTTCACCTATCTGACATTTTTTTTTTTTTTAATTATTCATTATTTTGCTACTTTTATTTTAATAATAACTATGATATTATCTAGGATTATAACAATATTATCAAAGAAACTATAATAAACAATTAGTTCATTATCATCTTATCGCCGATTGTAGGTAACATCAGATAATTACAATGGAGATTTTAATTGTTTTTATCCACAACCACAATTATATGACTTGTTATTTTCTTTTAATAAAAATTTTAAGTAGAATTTAGAAATTTTAACGTCACTATCTTACTCGTTACATTTTAAAGAATACAAATACAGTAGTAATACTAGTAGTAAATTTTATGATATCTTATGGTTTTATAAAGAAAATTCAAATTAAATTATATATACACTATATTATAGTCATACTAAAAAAAACATTTGGGTTAAGTATCTTTTACTACAAATGAAATTGAAGATAGAAAGAGTAGTGACAAGAATGCATTAATATGTCATTTTGAAGATATCTTTCCTAATGTTAAAACATTATAAAAAAAAAAATAATAAAATACTCAATTTTAAAAATGACAACAGCTTCAAGTGATAAAAACTTCATTAGTGTGAAGTGTGGTCGAAACATATATGAAAAATGTTATGAGTTAAAATAGATTGAATGATTAAAAAAAAATATTGATTTACTAGAAAAGAAAGGCGTTTATAGATTTAAAAATTTTATTTTATTATAATTATTATTGTTTTCATTATTATTCAATCAATTTAGCTGTAATTTCTGGTATTTAGTAAAATATTTTTGTTTAGTAATAAACCTATTTTGATTATTTAATTATTATTTTATATTCAATAATATACTTGTATAACTTTCCTAGACATAAATCTCTACCGAAAAAAAAAACAATTATGAATATCCCTTTGATGAAAAACTATCCATTTTATAATATTTAGTCTTATTTTTACAAAAATAAAAAACATAATTTTTTTTTTTTATAAAGCAATGAATTGAAACTGAGTACCATGAGCTAAGTATTCGTAAATCTGCGAGTTTGTTCAAAAAATTAAGTAATAATAATAAAAAAAAAAAAAATTGTAAAAAGTAGTTAATATACATTAGGTACAACGTGAATTTTTTCAGTTTTTGTGAAAAGCACAGTGTTTAAAAACAGTTTGAAAAAAATTACTGCCATTAAGTAATTAATATGCGTAAAGTGAATGTATGGAGCATAAATGCAAACGATATTTCTATGTAAAAAAAAAAAATAAAAAAATATTTAATGAATATATAATATAATTCAATTTTATGGTTACTGTTCGTAAATTAAACATCTGCACTACGTAAAAAGAACAATTATTTGAGTCCGAAAGACTGAAAATGTGAAACCGACGTAAATATTACGTGCGATTACCGAAGTGTATAAATGTTACCCTCATTAAGCATTATTATATTATATCATCATTTGTCGTTTTGTATGTTTACCGGTCGGTTTAACTTTAATATATTATCGTGTATAATATTATTAAGAAATAAAATAAAATGTAAACGTTTCAAAACGCAAATACACACACCATGCACACCGCTACAACGATTCAATAATGATGCTATTATATTATTATAGTTATACATACACACCCCTATACATATACATATATATTAAATCGTTACGTAAATGTCGATATAAGTGACTGCGTCAACCAGTAAGTCATAATGTGTGTACCTATGTGTAATAAACTCGTCGTATTCGCGTACGATACGTATTTATAACACTACACACGTTCACCGGCCCGTGTATTAATAACAGTTGTTAGTAGTAATCGTTTTAATAATGGTCGTTGTAATAATGATAATACAATAAGTAATAACGAAACGCGTGCGAGTTTACAGAGTCGAATACCAAATCGGACCGCGACTGTCTCCTTGGGGCTTCAGCGGCCGTCGTCATATTTAAAATGCACTCGGCGTATTGTCCAATCGACGAGAACGCGACGACGACGACTACAATAATAATTTGTCGGGCACGTAGACGCGTTTTTATTTCTTTTTTTTTTTTTTGTAATGTGTACCTAATAACAATAATAACATACGTATAACATATGGCAATAGGTCAATTGTTTATACAATAAATTATACGTGATGTGTACAGAGTGATTCATCCAAGCACGCTCATCCCCGTTTGTTCAAAACCTGATTTTTTTTTTTGATTTATTCGCATCTCTTAAAAAAATACCATATCTTCAAATTCTTGAGAGTTTTCGTACTGCTAAGGAGTAGTGTTTTATGCTCTTGTGCCCATGTGGATATATCGGTGCTTTTAAGTACAACAGTCCCCGTATTATATTATTACAAATCGGTCGAAGAATCAATATAGTATGGAAGAGTCTAATTTAAAAATAACCATCCGTAAAATTCAAACATAAAAAACGATATAGGAAATATAAAATAAAACGGAAACTTCATATAAGTAATAACCTATTAGTATGCAATTATTTAACTTAAACTATTTGTTAAAAATTAAAAAAAATGATGGTCGAATACCATATGATATAAAAACATTTATTTTCATATCATGATATATTATTGATCCAATGGCATAGTTTGATGATTTTAAAAATTATTTATTTACAATAAATTTTTTTCAAAAGAATCGTAAATAAATAATAACATCGCTGGAATTACCTTTTGACTTACGAATTAAATATTGACCCCTCTAAGTACCTATTTAATAATTGTCGGTACAAAAATATAGTAGCCGAGTACCTATTTTCTTGGGACAGATAGATTACATTATCAATAAACTGGAAAATATACCCATCCCCAACACTGTATTAATCATTATTTGGCGCAGTCATCAATAAATTTCTGTTTGTTTTTCTTTATTATTTCTTTTACTATAATGATAAATAAATACCTTCACTAATAGCACTTAACTTCTCTTTATCATATCATATTTTACTTTGATTGTTTCTATTTTATTTAACATAGATTTACGCAGTATTATTAATAAAATAGGTATGACGACACAGTTTAACATATTATGTGATATGTGATGTACCAGTGTACCAAAGTATATTACGTATTTAAAGGATTCGAAGATACGCTGCAGTGGAATGTATTTTTACGATGTAGTCAATTCACTTTTTTTAACGTGTGGGATGAGATACAATCAGTGACATTAAGAAACTTGTTTTCAAAAATATAATAAATTCTCGAGATGATAAGTTTTTTGTACAACAAATTAATGATTTCTTATTGCAATATTCTTTTTAATACCATATAATCATAATATCAAGTACCTGTGAAGTATCATCTGTTTTGCAAAATTAAAATTTTCAACACATCAAAAGCATATAATTTGTCTCACAAAAACAATAATTTTTTTTTTTCATATTTTGCATTTGTCGTAGCGAAAGTATCCTATAAAAATAGTTTATCTTCTTGATTTTTTTTCATTTCGAAGAAATTGTAAACATTCGGGACAAATTTATTTTAAAAACAAGAACGGACTTTTAGAACAAGTTCTTTTTTATGGTAAAACATTAAGGTATGGATTTCTATTAAAAAAAATCGTAAGGGTTAATGATATGGTGTATTAAATAATAAATTATAGATAGCCAACGCCGTTTGATGATTTATCGTTTTCCGGTCATCTACCCCAGACTTATCGAACTTTACGTCTTCAACTAGTCTTATGACACAAAAAAAATAAATAGGCATCATTAGGTTTGCGTGCTCACTATAGTAAACCATAACGATTTTTTAAGCACAGACCCGGCAAACAAATGGACGTTTTTGAAAAGTATTCGTATACAAATATAAATACTTTGAAAAAGTGTCTATAGACATTTTCAAATACTTTCAAATATTCACCTTATAAATCAACTTTACCGATTATTTCAGCATTTTCACGTTTTACATTCATTTTATAGATCATTTAACAGCATATTATTCGGTGTAACTATAAATTACTCATTTGCTTTTTCTGTGAAGGTATTTGAATTTTAGGTTGATCATAAGTCTTCTCATAAAAAAATATGTTATTATATTCTCCATTTTTTATTTTATTTTACGTGATTAAATTCAATTTAGGAAATATAAAAGTATATGTTATTAAAAAGAAAAAGTTTTAAAATTTAAATGCGTGCATATTTTAATAAAGTATTTGAAAACCTATCGGAGTACTTAAAAAAGTATTTGAAAACTTTTACTGAAGTACTTTACAAGACTGCGAATAAGGAGTGGCCGTACCCGACATAATATTATTACATGGCGTGTACATTTTTTGCGTGTGCCGTCGCTTGAGCAGTTGATAACCCCACCCTGCGCCAGCCTGTGGACATCTTGATGACGGTCGAAAACTTCGTCGCACGTTTCGAAATGCGGTAATTTTTTTCAGATTTTTGACAGTGCGAGGTGCTTGACCGAAATATTTTGTTCAGTCTCTACTGGCAAACGTCAGCGAATTTTCGCCTACGGGCGCGCTATAAAACCATACAGAAGATTATTATAGGTATGTTCCGTGTATGATAAAATATTATACAGAGTAATTCCAACGAGTATGCTCACTCTCGTTTTTTTATTATTTTATAATGAACTCGTTCAAATTTTAATGAATTCAATTTTCAAATATATTTAGAAACCATATATTTTAAGCTCCTGAGAGTTTTGGCAATACTTAACGAGTGGCTTTTCGCGATGCAAACTTCTATTTTTAAAACGAGAAAGACCCCCCAGCCTCTTCTTACTGTAAATCATTAAGCGGACAATGTTTTCGAAATTGTAACGTGCCTGATTCAAAATTCAAACTAATAGTTCACCAGCCGTTTAAATTAATCAAAAAATAAAAATGAATATTATAGGAAACGGTCCTCAAACATGGACCTACAAAAATATATAAAATATGATATCTATCGTGTAACATCGCGGATCTAATGGCTATACTCGATATGCTCGAGCATATGGTCTTAAAAATCCGTCGTCGCGGATCTATATTATTATCCTCGGTGTGCGAAGTGAAATGACTACTCGTTCGAGTTGTGATTTTTGACGGGTCGACGTTTCCGGGAAAATAACTCAACGACTGAGTGATTATTAAATAGGAGGGGATCGTCACGTACCACGTCGTTGAAGGAGAACATACGACAGGGCGAGCAAGTGTGGTGAAGCACCCTGTATAAGAAGGTGCCGCCACCGCGACGTAACAACGGTACGACGTTATCGTGCAGACGGACGGACGGACGGCGTCCACTGCCGCCGGACGAATCGCAATGTACACACTACTGCCGCCTCCACCGCCGCCTCCACCGCCGCCGCCGCCGCCGCCGCCGCCGCCGCCTCTTTGCCGCATGGTGTGCGTGCGCCGTGCCGGGCGCGTGTCATACGCTAAACCGCTCAGTCCGATTCGCCGCAGTCCGTTACAATATCACGTCTGGACAATAGCTCCTCGCCGGTCGCGAATACGATCTCCACGCTACTCGAAGAAATCAAAAAAAAAAAGCCCGTCGTCTTTTTGCCCGAGCGCGCACGCACACGACACACCTACGACCGCCCACTCGAACACACGCGCACGCACACAAACGCGCTGTATGCAAGACTTGATTTGATACTTGAAGTAAGTGTGTGGTCTCCGAACCTTTTCGGTATTATTTCTATGGCGGTTTTTGATTTTTCACGACACGTATTCTGTACCCTAACCGTTGGTCGTGTTTGGTATAATAATAATAATAATAATAATAATAATAATATACTCGTACATGTTATATTATTATTGTGTTATCGAAACGGAAAAAACTCGGGTCAGCCGAGTAGAATATTGTGCGATTGTGTATTATTTATCGATGGTTTTTGATTTGATATGCCCATATTATTATGTATACTATCGAGCTGATATATATCGATACTCATCGTAAACCATTAATGTGTGTCTGTTTTCCTACAACATCGAGTTGCACAGGTATATAAGTCTCGAATCGAAGAGGTTTTGAGTGCGCTCAGCGCTCTGGATTTCTAGAGCCTAACACCTTGATTCCGATAATAGGATCTATATCGTAGTAATATAATTGTCTCGGTTAATTGTACACATTCAGTTTACGACAACAAATATTTTATGAGCCATGTATGACGTATGACGTTGGTCACTCTCGTACCCATTTCAACAACGAAGTGATATAGTTTTTGAAAATTTAAGTTACCTACGCGCTTATATCACAACCTATATTTTTAATTACATTGTCTAAACTAAAGCATACGTATGACGTATAAAATATGATATCGATAAAACTGTACAAATAGTTTTTTTTTAACAACAAGTATTTAAAGTTCAAAAGTAAATATACCTGAACATTTTTCTTACTACTTAAGCATCCATTTATAAACGGTTTGCATCTATGGGAAGGTACATTAATATCGTATAATACGTATTATTCGTATCTAATAGGTTATTATTATTTTGTATTATAATATATCATTCTCTCTCTTCGCTTTTTGGAATGAAATATGTGTTCTGAAAGTTACGCATAGTTAAACAATTGTTCAACAATTTTGTTATGTGTGAAGAAAAACTATCTCAACGACAACTGTGTTGGAAGATTTTTAAAAAAAATGTCGATTAAATCCTTCAAGAACCATTCGAAATTATTTTTCCATTCATTAAACTAATAAGTAGCAATATTTATGATTATTCAAAAGACATTGTAATAGGAAACTATGAATTATTATTTTATCATATTACAAATATTACGGTGTGGCGTATGAGTCCTAGTAAAAAATAACAATGAACATTTAAGTAATATGATGTGCAATATGCACTACTGCTGAAGGATCGGGTTAGATTTTGTAACTTGATACGCTTCCTATACTTAAAAATTAATATATTAAAAAGCGCACAAATCCATTTAAATTATCCAAGTCTATCTAGTTATGAAAGCACAAAATGATGTTAAAGATGTTTAACTTTATGTTTTCTAAATTTAATAAACAAAATTCATATAATTATACAGTACTGATTTCTATAGAGCTATACATGATGCTTGAGACTATTTACTATTTAGTCTTGATCAGTATTTTTTTACCCCCAATAAAACATATCGTATTGAACAGCTGTTATTGTTTGGCTCGAATGTTGGAATGACCGTAACATGTATTACTATTGTATTTTGATTTTTTATCAATAGTACTTATGGTGAGAGTCTCCGTTTCGTAAATTATAATATAACATACTGTTTGCATACTAATCTTTATTATATAATAACTTATAATAGTATATTATCAGTAACTTATTTTAGCGAAGTATTATATTATATGCATCTATGGCCACTATAACTAAATATTATATATAAGTAGATTATAAACGTATTTATTATATTATTTTATTTTATTTTCGTGTTTAAATAATTGTTTAGAAAATCACAATAAGGTCAATCACATATTATGTAAAATCACATAAATAAAAAATATTGTAATTATATATAGCTAAAATATTACATGTTGACATAATAAACATTTTTAATCAAAAGTTAATTTCGTAGAATATTTAAAAATTTTGTGTTTTTACGTTTATATCGGTTTCATGTGGTTATATTATAATAGAACACTATAACTTTTAGTTATAGCTATTAATATAAACTTTTTTTATTTAGTCATAATTAATATCTGTACAAATTGAATAAATAAGTAATATACATATATACCTATATATAAGAACATACGTACATAATGACTATATTGTGCATAATCAATAAATTATTAAATCACTTGATGAAAACTATTTTTAATTTTAATACGTATTTATATAATATAAAAATGTTCAATATATTTTAATATTTGTCTGACTCATCATATTTATATAAAAAAGCAACAGATATTTATATTTTTTTGGTAATCAAAATAATATAAATATTTGTTGCTATTTTTTTGGTAATCAAAGTAATATAAATATCTATTGCTATTTTTATATAAATATGATGAAGCAGACAAATATTAAAATATATTGAACATTTTGATATTATATAAGTACGTATTAAAATTAAAAATAGTTTTCATCAAGTGATTTAATAATTTATTAATTATGCACAATATAGTCATTAGGTACGTATGTTCTTATATTTATATATATTACTTATTTATTCATTTTGTACAGATATTAATTATGACTAAATAAAAAACACTAAAAAAGTTATTATTAATAGCTATAACTAAAAGTTATAGTGTTCTATTATAATATAACCACATGAAACCAATTTTAAATAATAATAAATATAATTAGTTTGAAAACCCTAAGGAAACTAGCTGTAATAGTTAGGTTTTAGGTTATATACGATATGATTGGTGTAGAATAATTTTTTTTTTTTAAGAATTATGAAGTATATATCCTACGGGTACCTACATCTGCATTCACCACAATTACAGGACAATAAGTATGTCATCTCGTAAGAAGGGTATAATGATATAGCTTTGTTTCATTAAAAACTATCTTGTCATTCACTATAATATTTGAGTCCAATTAGCTTATTCAAATGCTATTTAAACTTAAAACCATATTATTATTTCTATTATATATATCTCATAATTTATATTAGATGCTGCAATCTAGTATCTTCTATATGCACGAATAGTCAACATAATTTATATTTACTTTAATATGCCAACTATTATACTAGGGCTTAAAAATGAAACCATTATAAAACGTGTTTAAAATTACAAAAAAATGTACATGATTCGAAATTTTGATTTTGAAATTTCAAAAAAAACTTCTTATTATGCATTTATTTAATCTTATAAAATAACATATTATAGTAAAATATATATGTTGCGTATAAATTTTAAGCGTGAATAATTTAAATAATGTTTTGAATTATATAATTTATTATATATTTAACTCTTTCATGAAGTTGTTGTGGGTGGTTATACAATTTTTGGCTAATCATTTATGTTGTCAAAATAATAAATAAGTAATACATTTTAAAACGAAAATTCATTTATGATTTTATATACTTGTATAATAATATACAACATATTTATAACAAATGACGATGAACGACTTTCATTAAATCGTTTATGTGTTATATAAGATTATCTTAATAATTGTGTGCACGAATTTGACAGAGAATGTTTTTGTTATCTGAAACGTTGTTTCTCAATAGGTATATATTGACTAAATATTCAACGGATAATTATTTATTTACTAATATTACACATTCCGTTTACGAAGTGCGTGCTTCATGGAAATCAAATAAGTTAAATAATTCGAATATATTTAGAATATCATACATAAATATAAATAATATATACTGTGAAGTATTATACGAATTTAGTTCAATTCTATTATTTTATGTTTAGGTACATAAAGATAAATGTTGAAAGCATATTATATCTCCTCGTAATGTGATGTAAAATAAAAGTTATTACACAAGCTATGAGAACGATTGAGATTGATAAAGGTGATATATGAATTCGATTTATGAATCCATGTAAAACAATAACTGTGTCAATACTTTTTAAAGCATTGGGCCTCACTGGCTCTTGTTAAGTAAAAATCCCTTGACCTCGGTCTACGTTGATGCACTGAATAATTTTTCATATTATCAGTGGCCCGAATCATCCATATTCCCTCGTATTCCCTTGACGAATGATCATCGCAAGTTAAACAAACGTATGTAATTTAGTTTAACATCAACACCTTGACTATAGAGGTCTGGAGAACCTTGTGCTGACAGCCGTGGTATTATCGTAATTTATTTAACGCCCAAGTAATTAATAAGTTATATTAATATTGTTAAAAAATAATAATAATATTAATTATAATGTTCATCAAACAAACACGATACAATTTGAAAAACACACACATATCAAATATTATTATTCACTGTAATAGTTTTTATTAGAACCTTAGATCATATTATAATTTCTAAAATGATTTAATAATAAATCAACTACAGTCTGACAATGATCAAGGCAGACGGACTACTAACGGTGTAGTTGGAATTCTGCAGCTACTTTTTTTTTTATGGATCTATCTTTTTTTTTTTATTAAATAATAAACAAATAAGACTTTGACCGTTATTTAATTAGAATACCTCATAAAAATCTTATTTTAATTCGATACTATTGTTAGAGTATTAACCAATATTCTTATAATATAAGTTATTCCATCAACCAATATAAAATAAATCTAAGATTCCTCAAGTTTAATATAAACTTAATATATTTTACTTAAATTTACTTATTTATCTTCAATACGTAGGTGTATGTAGGTGTATATATATAAATATAATCTTTTTTTAAATAATATCCATATATATATATATCATAAAATTATACAATAACACGTTCATAATTTCATCTGCAGATTAAATTGTGAGTATAATTTATAAAATAATTTATAGTACTCTACCTGTTAGGTATTAAAGTTCTTAACTATATTTCATACATATTATATTATCATGTTTTCTTGACTAAATCATCTAAACAGTACGAACTACTACTAATAAAAAAAAAAAATTATTTTTTAATACAAGGAATAAGATATAACAAATTATGCAATAATAATAAAAATAAAATATTATTAAAAATGGTGTTACACTTGATGAAAGTAATAAATAACGCATCGAAGATGCATTCTTTTTTTTATTTTTTTTTATGTAAGACCTTAGTGTATAATTTTTATATTTATATTATATATATAATTATATTTTATAATTTTATCTGAAAATATTGCATTAGGATACGGTTGAGCTGAAAAAGGTAGATGATTATTATTTAGATGTCCATTGTCCTTAACAAAAACCTTATTCAAGCACCTTATATAAGTATTTATTCATATCGTCTTAACATTTAATTTGTTCACATTATTGTATGTAACATGTAAGAATTATATGACTATCTTAGTGTTATCTTCATATTGTGCTACAATCTATAATGGGTCAAGTGTCCACGTTAATCTCACATTACGATTACCACCATTGTCATATATTTGCAATTCACTAAACAATGATCAGTTCGTTATGTTGTATCGTTTTATTTACGATGATCCTCTTCAAAGGTATTTAAAGACAATACACTCCAGCATCGTTCAAAAGTGTGCATAATGCTTAAAAAAAAATAACCATAGCGATATTTAGATAAATCACGATAATCCCCCTTCCAACCCGTCCTTATGGACTTAAGCTATATTACTATTAAGTTCATATTTTTTTAGATACACGAATTTTATTTTAACGAACCTGACTTGTCTATCGTGACTCGTTGTATGTTTTATGTCTCAAACAAGTTGTTATTTAATAATCATTACCCGCGTGTTTGCTTCTGAAACTCGGATAAACATCTTCAGTGAAACACATTACCATAATATAGCTTTATACAAATAACAATTAACCGTATGTTTTTCATGAGAAATATGACGTATTAACTATTTTATACACAATATTTTACACCAGTAGAGGACAAAACAGTTGAGCATGCATAGAGTCAGCCAAGCGGGGGAGTTAACTTGTTGTCGGAAGTTTATTTTCAAACCTGATTATTGCATAAGCACTACATTGCTTTCAAACTACTTATTAAATTGACTAAGCATACATGTATAAAATATGTAATAAACATACATATTGTTTATATATTATTACATTACATATGCTGTAAAAAATTTGACATATAATTTATGTTTACATAAGAAAATTAATGTTCATAAAATCATCTTAAAAACGGAAAACTCTTATCGTATTTGATTAATTCAATGAACAGAAAAAACGTCTATAAAACATCCATTTACATGCACATTATTGCGTACATTTAGCTATGTTAAATAATTTGATAAGATTTCCGCATTTTCATGTGGCGATTATGCTTAACTTAATCAGGAGAATTAATTATTATTAAAAGTTTTACTTTTAAAACCTACAATTTATGTAATGTTCGGAATTTAATGAAGAGCAACATGAACACTGAACAGTTACTTTGGTAAATAAATAACAATCAAAAACAGACAATTAAAACACTTACCATTGTATATGTGTAAAATGTAGACTATATGTGCTATATATATACTTATAGGTACAATTAGTTATTTCAATATATTAATAGATCGAATTGCGTGTAGAAAATTTAAGAAACAAATTCGAATTGAGTTTTGTTTTTTAAATAATTATAATTTACAAATAATTTGATTTTTTTTTTTTAACTATTAAAAATCGTATAAGTTGTTAAAAAAAAATATAATGTAATGAATATAATAATATAAGTAATGCAAGTTATATCAGTATTTAAATTTTAAATTAAAATCTCATATACTAATATTTTAATAACTTAAACCGTGTTCTGGGCATCAGTTAACTTATTTAGATACATTGTCTTTCATTAAACTCTTTTTTCATGAATTTCTATCGTTTATTTGTTTTATTCGACATATCCATTTTGAACATATTTTGTCAAAACTAATACATACTATAATAAAAGTCAAGACCACCGCCCGTGCCTGTCGTAACAAATATATAAATATAATATATTGACCATTTTCTATATTCTATAACTAAACCAAAACAAGTACAAAACTGGTTTCTAAGTTGATAACTTAGCAACTATAGCTTGTGACAAAATAGCAAAATAGTTGTCGTTTTTTTTTTCTTGACTAACCTAATTTTGATGTAGTCGGTTAACAATTAATTAAAACATCAATAAAATACAATTTAAATTGAATATTTTTTAAACAAAATACTTATTGACTAATAATATATAACAGAATAAATAAATAATTTGTTTAGTGTAATGTACATATATCACTTTGTAAGCCTCTATTTCATAGAATATCTTACATTCTTACTGTGAATTCCATCACAATGTCACTATATTCTAAAAAAAAAAAAATTTAATTTATTTTAAACTTTATTATATCATGTATAATATAACATTTTGAGTATGTTATAACTTTTGAGTTTGAGTTATTTCATGATTTATTAAATAAATGAAAATTACCTAGTGATGTTCGTTAATCATTAATATATTATAGTGATTTTTAAATTGTTGTGTTTTAGAATGAAAAGCAGTAAAAAAATGTGTAAGAGCTTTTTTTTTCATGAAGTTATGGAATACATTGCGCACTTTAAAAATCAGTTTAATTTTTAATAATAACTAATAGTACTCTGGTTGAATGCAATGTTTAATATTTTGAATATTAATAATATATATTAACTATTTAATAAAATAAAAAGTAAATAAAAAAATATATATATTTATAAATAAAAATTTTTAACAACATTATTTTATTTTATTTTATAACAAATTATTTCTAAAAAGTATAATAACTAATATACACGAATACTACACGCTATAATACCAAAATGTACTGCATAAAATATAATCTATAGATAAAATATTTTATAATATTTTAAAAGATGTCGAAAATTAATAATTATCATTAGTACAATTAGTATAGATACTTATTTAGTTAATTTTGCAATATTTTTAAATAAAAAAACAATTATTTAGCTATATTCATTAAACGTTATGAATACATAACGTTCTTATATAGTAACATTTTTTTTTTCATTTAACACTTCATTAACATATAATCTCTGATTGTTATTTAAGAACTGTATGTCTATTTCTTTAAGAAATCAATTATACATTACACGTATTGATGCGGCATATCTGTTATACATAAGTAAAATATAAATGAACAATCCATATTTTTTCTGATGTAAATATTTTTAAAGATAATATTTATATATTGTTAATAAAATCTCTTTATATAACACTATAAGTTAATTAATAATTTCATGGATGTATTTTTATAAAGCTTGCTAGTTATGGATATTATAATAACAATTTTATTTCAACTTTTTGCAAAGTCATAAATGTAATCACGTAAAAATATAATAAATTTATATAAACATGAATATTATTTGATTTCGGAATTCGACTTTTAAAAAGCTATAGATTATTACTATCGGTGTCTGCCACCATTGTTCACGATTATACCGACCAAACCGTCATAATATAATAATTCCTCGTATTCAATAGATTTTTAACTATGAGCTGTTTCCTTGATACTGAATGCCATCTGAAACCGAACCCATACTATCCTACACAATAATCTCCAATGAGCCTCATTGTTCGGGTGCATAACAGTATAAGCATCCATGTGTCAAAAATTCTTATGATTTTAAGTATCTTCGAAACAGCGGTTGTATAATTATACACAAATGTTCTCAAACAACTTAACTAGGTACTTCATAATACAAGTCACAGAGCATTAAAATAAGTATAACTATATCCGTATCATAAATACTTATACAATTATTACAATTGTTTTCTAGTATTAATTCAAGTTTATTCTTTTATCCTGAAATTTGTAAGTTGTAAATAACTTTATACTTATATATTTTGTATGATACATTTTATTTTGTTTTTCAAGAAAATATTCAAAAAAAAAAAAATATATATATATATATATATATATGCTTATATTTTCATTAGATGTATGTACGTGCCTAACCTTGTACAAAGTTTCTAGAGATATTTCATTTTCTAGCTTATTTTAAAACATATAAACTTAATCAGATTATTTTTAATACAATATTTATGATATTTAAAAATTATATTCTCTGAACAAGGTTATGCTTTTTTTAAATTTTTAATTATTACAATTACAACAGTATAAAATATGATCTTCAATTCTCACATCGCAACAATACGACATTATTTATAAAATTTATAGGTCAGCTACAAAAATGCATGCTCGTTTATACATATTTTTCTGTTTATTATATTGTAAGTACCATATACTTTGTTGTATATTAGTTTTTTTTTTACATAATATAGTTGAAATATAATTTAATTTTGTCTTATACTCGTACAGTATATTTTTACACTTATATAAAAAAATAGAAGTAATAATAGGAACACATTTTCTGTTAAACGTATGGAAAAGGTTATAAGAAAAAAAATATGTACAAAAATATGTGCTAAAAAGCCAATATGATAATCTAATCGGAACGGTCTTATACATAGTACCTACGTTGTACAAAATATAAACTAGTCTTCAATACAAAATGTAAAATAATAATATATAGATAGACATATCAGAATATTTTCTGAATATACGTGTTTAATACACACATGAGTAGAATAATTGTAATAAGATTTCACAATATTACGGTTACGATATATTACATCTAAATACGCGCAAACGATGGTTCCGAGACGGTCGATCATGTTTTTTTTCTATCCACTAGTTAATGCGACACACATAATATCGAATGTGCGAGAATAATGTCTTGCAGTTAGCTCGACATTATGTGTTGACGGATTAAAATCACAAAGTATTTTGCGGTCGAACACCAGTTACATGCGAGTATAGACGGTACAGTAATTATAGTCACTTGCAGCATTTGTTTACATTTCGTAATATATTTATATATTATTTATTGATCATTGCGATGAAATGAAAATGATATAACGTGCTTTAATGTGAAAGATTTTTAATAGCTTATAGAAAATGCTTTAGAGTAACATAAAAACAACTTTTTAGATTACGATATAAAATCCTTTATTAAAAAATCAAATGTTGTTTTCCTTATGAATCACTGCTAAAAGATAGCTAATCTGACATTACAATCTCGATAGAATCACACTGCATTCATGACCTAGAGCACAACTACTTCTTAATAATTATATAGTGAAGGTTTTGGTTAACGAATATAATATTTTTTGTTTTGTTTTAATTGTTTATAATTTTGATATGAATATTTTTGAGCTATGAATATTTAAAAAAAATAGTATTATTTTACAATTAGAATTCAATAGTATTCATTTATTTTTATTTTTTTTTTTAATTACTTATTCAATATGAATAAATAATAATACACCTAAACGAAACGAAGCGATTAACATTATAATTGATAAAGTCGACGTAATGGTACCGTGTAACTTTATAAAATACAAAATACAAGTATAGGTACCTATTTGTATGCTACTGCATAAGTATTAAAACATTTTAAATTTGAATAGAAGTTATATACTTATATAGATGATATACAATGTATAATAAAAATTCTAACGTTATTTTTTTTTATTTCGTCAATTCATCATTAAATTATATCTATTTCCAGTGAGAAATGTATTTTTTACCTTTTTATCAGTTATATAATATGATCTATAAAACTAGTTAGTTTTACATTGCTATCCATGTATTACTATTTAGAGCTGCGAACATACAACATAAATTATTTACTATCAAAGTTTTTCTTTTCTAATCTCTTAGTAAATATATTTACATCATCGAGTTTGTTAGTCAATGTAAGTTAGTTATTGTTTATTTTTGTCTATATACATAAGAGTTGTTAGTAGAGATAAAACTATATAAGTAAATGTCAATAAGTCATTAATCAATAAATGTAACAATCGCTATTCACTTGCTTTGAAATAAATATTGTAGAATCTTATCGTACATATATTTTAAATTTGTCAATATAATAAAACATTTAATTAATTTTATTATTTGAATTTTCAATTGGACGTGACATATGGTATTTGACACATTGTATTACATTATTAATATTTTACAAAAGGAAAATAAAAAAAATTATATAAATTATAATATCAAATAATATTAAATAGAGTAAACGTATAAAATTAAAAAAAATACAGAATGTATGTTATATTTTATGTTCAATAAAGTCTAACATGTCATGTGACAGTATACATAATATATCTATACAAGTATGCGCTCCGAAATTTCAATTTATAATTCCTATTAGGTATTAAATAAATTTTATAAATGTGATGTTCAATTATTAGTGCAATAATTTTCCATATGGGTGTATAATAGTACACTTTGTTTTCGTTATCACAACGACCCCATTAATTAATAATTTTTTCATAATACTAAAATAATTTTGTCACATTCAACCGGTTTTCGTCGTAATAATGTAGTTACAATGTATCCAAACATACCTCAATAAGTATTATTATTTATTATACAGGTTCATTATATACAGGTGTACTTATAGCCATAAAGATATAACCATCGAATCATTGCAAATTACAGTACATCGAAACATAATACATGGGCATTGATGCATACATGAACTAATACAATGCTAGAAATGGATATCAGACCGAAATATTTTGGAACTATCATTATGCAAACGCGTGTGTGTACGTTAATATTAAAATTTACATTATAAATGTATTTATACATAACTTGCACAATAATAATACATATCATATGGAGGTATGGTGTATTTTAATATGCTATCCTCGTGGAATACAATGTGACATTTATTCAAGAACACTCATGGGATTGGCAGCCGAAATTGGATAGCTAGCTATTGTAGGGGAGGAGAGAAACTATGAAAGCCCAATGTCATATTATCAACAGTTATCATTACTATTGAAATTTAAATGAAAATGAAAAATCGTTGGATGTATAACAAATTTATGTACATTGCTCAATGTCTTTGTTAAAACTAAATATAATAAAATACAATCAATGTGTGTACAACGAATGTGTTTTAAATAATGTGTTATTTTTAATGCATATAAAACGAAATAAATTTTTTTTAAATGCATTTCTACAGATTAATAAACTTAAATACCGAACAATATCTCAGCTAAATGTATAAATACATAAATCTGGCGAATAAATAATAAACTAACAAACGTGTGTATGATCTCTATCATTACCGACAATTTACGTAATTACCTTCGAAATCGAATAAATTGTAACTTATTATAATGTTTGTATTACTTTATAATTTTTCTACTAAAGGCAATAAAAAAATTAAAGATTTCAGATTTTGATTAGGTCCAAGTATGGAACACCAAATCCTTTGATTAAAAATTCTAAATTCAAATTGCAATGTCTATAATATTTATTATTCGACATTTTTTTATTCTTAATGGTTTTACAGCGATCTTATTAAAAATATACACCGAACACATTATTTATAAATATTAATCTTTGAAATGTTCATACTTGAATATTACTATATTAGCATAATTGTTTATGGTATTTACATTAATTCATAGTTGACTCATATACTTATTATTAGCAAATTAATGACTAAAAATGCAAAACAATATTCCTGTTACTTAGTACAGTGAAGTATTGTTAAAATAATCATCGTCTAATACGTACTTAATTAAAATACTAAATATACTATTTTACTTGTATTTTTAAAACTAATACTATATAATATTATGTTGTTTTTTTTCTAAAAATAAAAGAAGATAATTAGGTATTTCAGAATATTCAGAATAATCTGACTCAAAATATTTAAAAAAAAAAAAACCCCTTATTATGTATAATATGAACAATACACATAAATATAGTATTTATCTTTTCAATACTATAATGTTTACTTAAAAAATTATTTGAAATATTTTAAGCTCCCGACTTATGTGCTGAATTAACAAACAATTTTCTCACAATTTTCTCCTCTATAGTTAAAAAATTATAATTTTAAGAAATATAAGTTAACAATGATCTATATTTTATTATATGTCATGATCGATATTATATTATCATATTGATTTTATAATTTAGATATAATGAATATTTCATTCACACCAATACTAACGAGTAGTAGCATTACAATAATGCCAAACTCCATTCTAGTTTAAATTCGTAAATTTAAATCGTTTTTAATATTCAAAATATTTCGTATACACATGATAACACCTAAAGTACACATAACTCAATAAAATATTTGCAAAAGTTTTTTTTAAACATAAATGCACTTTTTTAATTTAATTGTGTCAAAAATAACTAGCGTTAACAATTTGAGAAATATCATTCGTACATTTTTATTTTTATTATAAAAAGTACACTATTTATGATGTAGATAATTTGTTATAATAGCTGAATACGCGAATTACAAATAAAGGTACACAGACTCAAAAATTTCATTAAAGTTTATCTTTGTAAAAATAAAATTTGAATTTTTAGTTAACTAGAACTATTTTAATAAGCTAATTTATTGAAAGATGTCTTAAAAAACACTTCGTTTGTTAGTGGATATCAAAAACCGTGTAAACACATTATTAAAAATTAAAAACCATATAAATTAAACATTGTGTTAAAAGACGAAAAATGCTGTTTTTTACAATTTGACATTGTATATTGTAAGTTAATATTCTCTCAAACTAAAAAAAAAAAAATAAAATCATGATATATAATATACCCGGCGATGCGCAACGTAAAACAATATCGATTATGGGCCTATGAGTAAGCTAATAGTAAATAAATGTTATACACTTATCTGTGTTTATTATTATTATTTTTTTGTTATATGTTACGTATTACCCCTCGGAGCACTAATAATGAAAATAATAAAATGAAAGTAAGCCGCCGCCGGTCATGTAAATAAATACTAAAGTATATTATTGTTCTCTGTATTGGTAATAAACTAGATTCTATCGGTGTGAAACTTTGACCGATTTACTGACCAGGAGGAAACAAATGATCCGTCCGTTCCATTTATCATCGCATCAATCATTATTCATTTAAAATACATATTATACAATACTTTTCAACATAGGTAATATCAAGTCCCAGGGCAGTTTTGTGGCTTACGAGTTTTTATAAAACATTGATCATTTTACTGCCACTGTTACTGCTGAGTCGTAAACACTTAAATATAAATTTCATGCAAGTACTTTTCTAATATCAATTCGATTTATTATGACTGTTTGGGCGATACAAAAACGTATGATATGATTAATATGATATTCAGTGTTGTACAAATAAATTCAATCTGAGCGATAGACGTTAAAAATTATAGAAATTTCTAACACGATTTCAAAAACATTCGTCGAAATACGTCATATATTATGTACTCGATATTATATTTTAATATTAAATTATTATGCGAATATTACTTTGGAAATAGCTTTTTGATTTGGCAGAGTACCAACATTTTATGTTCATATGAAAAAAATATATTTTTTTTTACTTATTAAGATCAAATTTTGTAGTTAATAAATCAAATCATAATATTATTCATATTGTATTAATTTCCAAACTACTATATTTTAAATGCACATTTTAATATTTTCGGAAGTTTACAATAGATTTGTTAATTACTAAAGGATGAATAGTGCCTTTTTTATGTTTACAGTTGTATTATTATATATTGTGCATCAAAAATTACTATCGTTAAATAAATCGTAATAAAGATCTGCATTACTCTAAATTGCAACCATTATCTTCACGATTACACGAAAAGAGTCTAAGCTGACTAAAAACGACTAATTTCAATTAAACGCAATAATTTGTTACGAATCGAAGGTATCTGTAACAATAATAATTTAAAGCATAATTTGTAGTTATATTATTATTATCTGCTCTAAAAAAACAGTCACGTCTGCAAATATACTGAAGATCATTTCTGAATAACCAAAACCGATATAGAAGTCACGAAAACGCGAAGCAGTTTATACAAAACAAGGTTTACACATTAAAAAATAATCGAGAGTAGGTACCTGTATAAATATTTATTTAAACATTAAATAATATTTATTATATTGGAAACTTTTTTCTTTTTTTTTAGTTCAAATAAATTATCAATTGATTAAACCATCAGTATTGTCAGTAAATTATCAATGAAGCCGTTATAGTTATTATTGTATAATATTAATATACACTTATTGTACATTTTTTACATAGGTATAACTATTTTCACACTTTTAATATTTATTATTCAGTAATCTGTTTTTTAAACTGGATATTATTTAGGTTTTAAATTTGGTCATTAGGTACTCATAGACTGAATTTTTATCTAGCAAAAAAAAAAAAAAAATGTTTTGATTTTTAATATTTTACATAACATTCAATACAATTTATATTATCATGTTTTATTGAAGCTATATCTTATTAAACAACAAATTTTTGAATTAATAAAACCGATTTAAATGGTAATATTATCTTATAAACCGCAAAAACGTATTATTTTGTAAACTATGAAATGAATAAACATATTATATGTATGTTACAAATAGGTATTTTTTATTTTCATTTAATAGTTAAGTTTATTAATACGAGTATACTATAATTTATACTAAACCAGATAATAAAACTGTTGTAAAGAAGCAAATTGATGGTTATTATTTCAAACATTTAAGAATATATAAACTAGGTACTT
Organism: Melanaphis sacchari; assembly: GCF_002803265.2. NCBI lineage: Eukaryota > Metazoa > Arthropoda > Insecta > Hemiptera > Aphididae > Melanaphis > Melanaphis sacchari. The sequence continues at coordinate 4,260,547 of NW_020270976.1, read as the reverse complement.
CAGGTTTTTGATAGTAGAAAATATGCTTACAGTTCTCATGGTAATATTGTAATTGTGGGTGAATTCATTTATTTTATTTTATTTTCAGATTTTTAAACATTTTAGCTATTTATAATTTGATTACTACAGCTAGCATAGTCTAAATTATCAGTAAACTTTTAGGATTTCAATATTGAATAACCTACTGGCGAATAAAATATGACATCAAAAAATATTTTCACTTACATTGAATTTTACAATATTTTTATTTTTTTTAAATATATAGTATAAAATACCTACTATGATATACTGTAGATAACATAATTCTTAATCGGAACAAGCCTACCACATCATTTAATTATTAATTCTTTAAGACTCTAATAATGCTATGCTGTATTATATTATATTATATTTTGCAATCTGGCACGATACTCGTCCTTGAAGAGAAAGTGTCCACTCGTGATTGCCAACCAGCTATTGTTTGATTCTCTTCTTGATCATATTATTTGTATTGTACTACTCGTGTCAACAATCCATAATCTACAAATTATTGTTTTCTTAACATTATGATGACTCATGTCACGATTACTAACTTGTACCACCGTTATAAGTATTTTGTATCTTAGGAGTGTTTTTAAATTATAATATTTTAACAAATAACAGAACATTATAAAAATATTTTTAATAGTAGAGATTCACTGTAATATTTCTTACCTAAATTACTTGTACCCATATGAATCATATATTTTTCAAGACTTTCTTATAAAGTATACTCGTTAATCATAACATTTTTTTTTTATTATTATGAATTTACAAAAGTAAATTAGAAAAAATATATTTTTTATTATCCATAATATATTGATAAAATAATTTTACAGTGGTTAATAGCATTAATCATTGGTACTTGGTACCTACCTAATAAAAAATAACAGTTAAATTATATTTATCTTTGCATCGCGTGATTTTACTTTTGAATATATTATGATGACCAATTCATATAATTGCCAACTATTATAAATATTATATTATTTAATAAAAAATAGACTATACTTTGTAAAAGTTAATAATACTTATAACAAATTAAATAAAAAACAATAGTGTCCTTCGCATTAAAATGACTTAAAAATTTAAACTTTTGATCAATAGTCATGTCACGATAATTCAATGACCTATTTATTTTCATAAATATATTAATATGTTACCGAGGGTAGTCTATTTTCATACTATTTAATCGATTTCCAAAGGTAGTATTTATTTCACGAATCAACAATTTTAAAAACTTCGAATCGTTAACATATTATTTACAAGCGTTTTTTTATTTGTTACTTACAAATTTAAAAATTCTACTATACTCAAATAAAGTTAAACAAATAAGAATTTTTTTCGTTTTATTTAAAAAAAAATAAATATTATTGTTGGGAACATTAACGTATTCTAAAAATTAGTATTCAATAGTACCTCCTCAAACCACTCAACGCTTTAATTCATATGTACAACATGAGATTTTAAATAAAAATTATATGAAAATATTAACTAAAAAATTCATTATTTCAAATTAGATTAGAAAAAAATAAAACAATTAGCCAAATATGAGATTAATTAATAACGTGACCGTATATTTTGTTGCGGGTATTTACTGATATTTTAATATAGTAGCTGTTATATTTTATAATGGTTTTATTTTTTTACTAGAAAATAATCGTAATTAAATAATATTATTATACACAACGGCGCAATTGAACAAATCTTATGAAACCCGTTTTAGGATGGTTCTTTTTCGCTGGTTCGGACGGTATAGACTATAGACTCGTGCCTTGAAATAGTCGAGCCCGGGGCTCAGCCAACTTGTTCGACTATGTAATTAATAGATTGGCGCCAGTAACGATGAATTCGTGTAAACTATACTTTTTTACGCTGTATTGTCAGCATATCAAAAAACATAACCTACTTGTCAAAATTCAAGAATTAAAACTACAATTATCACGATTTCATATCGAATGAACGTTTTAATTTGTAACTGGGCACATTGTTAGGGTAACATGGTATGACTTATATCAGCATGTCCAATCTCGGATACCCATTAAACATTTTAGGTCCTTTATCGTGTAAGTTATAAATTATAAGTGTTTACTATTATCAACAGAATTAACATGTTTGTAATATAATGATAAGGGGTAGTGTTCTAGAATATCACACTACTTATTATTGATTCCTGATCTGCTAAGTTAAAATAAAATATATCGTATGAATTTATTTTATGATTTTCTTTAATCACAATAGATTTGTAATAATTGCTTTATTTGAGTAACTAGGGCGTAGAGGGATAAGTTGGTACATCGCGTCGTCCCTGATAGACATTTTTGAACCACAACCTTTAACATTTAAACCAAGCCTTAGAAATAAAACCTTTTCATACATTCAATTATATGTATAATAAACAATAAATAGGTATATAGATTATGTAAATAATATTTTGAAAAATTATGATTTGTGGAGATTATTGATTATAAGCTTGTTAATCGTTGACCATAGATGGGGGTTACTATAGATTTTAAAAGACTTCTCTGAAAAAAACTACTTTGAATTAACTTCACTTTAAATAACGTACACATTTTTAGCCCCTTGACCACAAAATAAAATCACTCTACTTAATTTTATGCTGGTGATCTTAATCTACTCGATAACACTTTTGGAGTCCGTGAACTGATAACGAATTATCAATTTACAATAGTCCGATTATAGATACGAGTATATTCATGCTAATAGATACTATACAAAAATGTGTACCATAGATCTACCAATTAATAAAATTAAAAATATCAATGTGGTTCCCCATAGTGTATTATTGTATAATATTATTATGATTATCTGTTGATCCTATCGCAATTATAATTACGAATAAAAAGTAAAATAAACGAAAATAAGCACAATGTAAAAGTAATCTATTTTTAAAACTTAACGATATATGTGTAGAAAGTCAATCCAATAATCAACTTTTTTTTAGTTTAATGCCGCAATAAAATATTATTCAAGTATCGTCTTAAGCAACTGCGATGTACTGCACATAATATTATACCTTTATTTAGCTATTAAATACCCATCATCACTGTTGCTGAAAGCTTATTAAGCATTTAACAATCTATTTCATGCACGATCTAAAATTACTATCGTTGCGTTTTTACAAACTGGTTTAAATTATACAATTATTAATAATAACGTATTTTTGCCCTTTCATTACTTGATAATTACTATTACCTTCCATTTTTTTAAAAACTATAATTATACATTATCTATATTAACAAGTTTTTAGTGAGTATTGGTTATAACGCAATTAATAAAATGTATTATAGGTATTTGAAAAAATAATTGAAACAATAATAAATTATCTAAAATACTGTTCATTACTTTAATATGACTTAAAAAAAAAAAATGTAATACACCTTATTTCAACGTTCTGGTTTTTGTTTTGCAACGAGATCATACTTACCTATCTATGTATATAATACAGTCACGATTCGAAAGTATCATATACAAAATGAACGGCTTCTGCTACTAGGTACGTTAATTTAAAACATTTTTTAAGACTTTTTTTAATTCTTATTTACAGTTTTGGTTTCATTTCTTTGGACAATCTTACAACCTACACTCTTTAGATTTAAAATTTACATCTTTACAGTTTTATAAATCTAGACTAGATTTCATAATATTACGATCTTTCTCTCGAAAGTAGTCACGATTCTCTTGATGTAATAAGTAAACGATTTTTGTTCCCATGGTGTATGGTTTACTTGCTTTCTATTTTACGGACAATATATAAGGTCCATCATTAACACGGCAAAAGTCAATAAACAACGTGTTAGATAAATTAATAATTTGTATAGGAAACTTTGCGTATACTGTATGTTATGTAGCAAAGTAATTGGATACATCAAACAAATAATTTTAATTTGATTTAAGCCATTTAACTATTCGTCATATAAATATGTAGCGTAAGATAGGTACTATTATAAAATATAAGTAAAAAATCTAAATTTTCGGATTCATTCGGAATATTGAAAAATTATTACTTTATATAGTTATTATTACATATGTCTAATTTATTTATAAACAGTGAAATTAATTAACAATGGTACAGTTGCGTATTATGCATAATATACCACTCACAATACAAAACACTACGAATAAAATAATTTTGAAGATAATTACTCTTAAAAAAAATGATATTACCTTTTTTTTTTATTTAAAAATTAAATGTTTTTAGACTACAGTACCAATTATATCGTTAAATCTTAATACAGATATAAATAAGAGTTATAAATTATTTAAATTAAACAATGTATGTTATAATTTATAAAACACTTAAAAAATCAACAATACCGCCATAACATACTGATCCAAAAAAAAATTGAATTTCTAATTAATGATTGTTATAAATTATTTTCATGCTATAAATTTACTCTGTTGAGTATAACTTTATTATAAATATTTAATATAAACTATATTGTTTACATCCATTAAATATAATTTATTATAAGACTAATTTACATAGAGTCAATAAAAAAATTTCTTCCGAACGCAAAATAACATAGGTAATAAATTTAAATTAATTGTATTTGGTTTTCAATCCCCAATAATAAATTATTTTATTATTGTATTTAAAATATTTGATATTTGATCCATTAAACAAGATATCATAGAAACTCATATACATAACAACTAATACGTATTTCAGCTTCATACATTTTGTAATTTAGAAGAGTAGCAACGGTGCCTTTTACATATTGTAACTTCAAAATACTTCATACTATAGGTTATAATTTATAATAAACTTACACTAGATAGCGTTATATTAAAATAAAGTATTTGCATAAAATTCGATATTCAAAGTATCTTAATTTTTTTTTCATAGCTTACTATGGATAGGATTTTAAACAAAAATATTAATCCAAAATAAAAATAAATATTACATAATACCATAATTCACCCATATAAGTATATTTATAATTGCATGTACGCAGTTCTTGTTGTGATGTGTAGTATTCAAAACATTTAGTGGTGATACTTATAAATAGGTTAATTATTTCGGTTTTTTGTAGATACCTACAACCTAAGTAATTTTTAAAACCGGTTCACTATAAATGTTAACTATTATACATCTATTACTATAAAAAAGAATAACCTTTAAAAATGATGATGTTACGATGCAGAGCTATTATTATCAAACTAAATCGTTGGTAAAAAAAAAAAAAAAAAAAAAAAAAATAAATGTAATAATAATTATGATAATTATTGCTTAAAAGATTTAATATATTATAAAAGTGGGATGTCTAATTTAGAACTATTATTGTGCAATTATACGTTTGACCGTCGTAAACGGTGATTGGTCAACCAGACTAAACGTATCGTGACACTGACGGATTGCAATTTAATTTAAAAAATAATATAATATGCATAATCATAAGAAATGTTTGTGTTTATAACCACCGTTCGAAAACGCACTGGACCTGGCGTATTACGCACATGGTTGCTTCTCCATCCGTTATAAAATAACATTACTTCAGGTGTTTATAAAAGTATATTGTACGGATTTCAAATATATAATATTTGGGATCGCAAATAATATTATGCGTGTCTATACTTTTGTATACTTACGTAAAATGATTTAAACACGGGCACATATATGTACCTTTCACGGAAAATAAATAAATGAAAACCAGTACGGCTTCTTGTATGTATATAATATATATATATATATACATATTTAATATTTATTATCTACAGAAAATAGGTTTTAGTGACACACACACACACATACCGGTTTTTTAGATGTTGTATAATTGTCGATATTATGTCGTTATATATGTATGTATATATGCGTGTGTATTATACAAATATTTACTATTATTGTTGCAGTTTTTGATTTTTCGAGAATTATATACTTTGTTATACCCACTCGAATTGTGTAACACAGTGTAAACAATATTTTTATTAATTTGTCACTTCTATTAATTTCAGTCGGACACGAATGTAACGTAAAAAATATGTAATAACATAATAATAAATAATATTAGTATTGTACTATAGAATACTTTTAATATGTATACATTATTATATACATTCTGTATTTATAGGTACTATATGATATGTAATATGTATATGCACTCACGTCTCGATCATACCTAAGTTAAATTCAGGTACGTAACTGCATACAAGGCATGAGTGTCGAATTCTTTTTAATAATTTTTAAATTGTCACTTCTATAACACTGAATACATGGCTATTATGTAATGGACAATGGTACGCATTATTATATTATATTATTGTAATCTATGCTATATTTTTTTGAACATGTACAAATAATATTATGTCGCGTTAAGCACAACAGAAATAGGTGTTAACTGTTATGTTACCTATCGAAATTTCGAAGATTAGTAAATAGTTTAAATTTCGTATTCAATATAAAATATTAATTGAAATAAAAATCCGATCGTAATATTAATTTTGTAATAATCTAATAAATTATAAAAACAATTTCACTCTCGCTTTAAAATCTAATCATTAGCCGGATGCTATGTTATAGCCACTTATATTGTGCACGTTGGTCGATATTAACATTAAGCAATCAATCATTAATTGTACTACTTAAGTTTGGCGTATATGTAATATAGATCACGAAAATGTATGTGAACATATTAGGTGTACACATTTAATATGTAGGTTAATACTATCTATAAATAGAATTACGAGCATTTTGAAAACTGTATGTAAAATAACTATTACCATATACATTTTTTTTTTGTATTTATAGTTAGTTAAATGCAGTATGAAATTTCATAGAAAGAAAAAACAAATAATACATGGTTTGGATAATTAAATAATAAAATCAATATAACGTGACATTTTTAATACTACTTATTATTTAAAAAGAAATTTGTACAACGATATATTTTTATGAGGAATATGTAAGTCTGTACCTATTTACTTTAAATCAATTATTCAAATATAATTATTTATAAATATATAAGTAAGTAATTATTAATTAAAAATAATATATATAACTGATTTAGATATACATACGTATTTTTTATAATACATATTTTTGTTTCTTTATAATCTAAATATTTGATATTCTAAGTGAATTTCATTAATAATTTAACATTTTTTATGTTTTTTTTTTTTTTTATTCTTGACTATGAACAATTTCGGAAAAAACTCTACTTCTCAGTAATACTATTTGAATAATGTATTTTTATAAGGTGTTCAATTATTTAACAGTTAGAATATTTTTTACAGTAGTGTATACTATATAGTAGTATATACATCATAATATAATGTTTAAATATTTAGTGACGATGTAACATTATACACTTACAGAGTTATATAAACTAACATAAATTGATCTTTAATTCATAAAAATGGAGCAGAATAAAAATATTGTTGCACGTAATATCATAATATTATTTAAAAAGTACTTTTTAACTAAATCATTAATGTACATAAGACAATTCACTTACACCATTTTATACGATCTTGTATGCTGAATCGTTGTGTAGAATGAATTGACCCTATTTGTACGTAAAAACTATGTTCAGTGTATGCATCCTACATAATCAGCATATATTGTACGTAGGTATTTTTAATATCTATAACAACAATAATATGTATAAGTGGGCGTACAAATGGCGTGAATCCATTTCGTCACACTCGGTTTGTGAATATAAACAAAAACGAATTACTTGCTTCATTTTAAATTTCATAAATAGCTTATATCATCATAATATAGACTGAATGAAAACCGAGAAAAAATTCTCCATAATATATTATATTCAAATGCTCATTGATGATAAATTATCTATCAAGGCGCGCGTGAAATATTTCAGAAGGTGTAGATAGATTATATGATTTATTTTTAAGAGTTGTTGAAAAGTTATGTGTTTACGACGCTAATATTATACTAAAAATAAATTTATACTTAGATTCGCATTTTGAACCATTGCACGACGGCATAATTCGAGTGTTTTGCGGATACTTTAATTTACTTGGTAACACTTCACCGGACAACTTGTCAACATAATCTACGAAAAATCAAATGACATTTCTTCTCATATTTGTATACAATAATACTATCGTTATTCAATATATTCTTAGAGTATAATTAAAATACTGTCATGGGGATTAAGAGATTATGCAAAATTAATCGCAGCCCACTAAAGTCCTCCTGTGATCATTCCCCATTACGCTTAGTGCATTGTATTAAAATATGTCTATAAGCACCGCAACTTCAATGACTGCACTACAACTAAAGACCAATGAATTTTTTTTTTTTTTCAAGTATGTACTCTGGGTAGACATTCATACAGACTATTTTGATTGTCTTCCGATCCTTTAAATGTATACCCGATCACAATGAATGATTCATCAAAGAAGAAAATTACCGTTTTTCATTTCTATGCACACGTTTTTGGTTCTTCTAGTCTCTTTTTTTCACTATATCTATCCATTCAAAATAGTACATATTATTATTATTATTATTATATTACAATATTATTAATGATATCTTAAGACTATTATTAGTCCTTTATGTTTTATACTATATATATATATTTTTTTTTGCTGTCTACACACACTTCTATCAAGTATAATGTTTTTTCATTCATTTTTAAACATCAAATTATACTTTACTCAATTCTTTGTTTTCTACTTATAATAATATAACAGTATTATATAATTATTATTTCAAATCGACTAACTACGTTATGTATAATTTTTGGTTGCATATGTTATACGAGAAGAACGTAATTCGACAATATATACAATGTTTTAAATACAGTATCATAGCCAAAGTAAAACCTGAAACAATATGCTACTCAATATTGTACAATATAATATAATATGCCATATTATACTATCGAAATGTACTCATTATTTCATTAACATCGTGTATTATTACTTATTCGTTTATAATTATTGCTTAGACCTTATATTCCGAATATAAGGTCTATGGATTATTATAATCATCGAGTCGCAATATGCATGTGAACGAAAGCTAAAAGTATTTATTTTCACAATAACATACAAATAAATACATAACTTTAAGTCACTAATTACTTCTTTTTTTTTAAGATTTTTTTTTTTTTTTTTTAATAATAACTAGATTTAGCTATGCCAAGTACTACATGAATAGCTAAGATATATATAATTACATTATAATATATGATTTGAACAAAAGGATGCTTTCCTTACTTTATCAAGATTTGAAATAACTATTGATAAAATTATTGACGCATCCATGGGATGTATTAAATTTTTATATACATTAAAAAATTAAAAAATACAAAATATAATGTGTCATTTAAACCAACACGTAGGCATTCAAAAACATCAAATTATTCTTTAAATTATACTCTATATAATACCTAATATTGTTTACTTTTTGATACACAATGGTTCAAATTGTAATATTTGCTTTATCTATAGTAGGAAATCGATAAGAAAATAATTCATCAAATTAATTGTCTATTATAATTATTACTATAACACTATTAATCACTGTCGTGAGCTAGACTCGTGAGGACTTTGATGAATATTATCGTCAAGACAACCACTATCCATAATATATTATACTTGTTTCTTTTATTTAGTAATTATTATAATAATTTAATATGTGAATAAATAAGTCTTATAAATATATTAAATTTGATAAAAACCTAATTAACAAATAATGGAGCTAATTAAACAAACTATATTCATATTTATTCCTTTAATACAATCATTGTTTTATCTAATAATTAATATTTCAAAAATTTAAATTTAAAAACAAGTTATTAAATATGAATACATATAATCTTATGTATATTAATAGTATAATGATTATACAAAACAATGTAAATGAAATACATTTTTTTTCTTCAGTAACTTTAATAATAATTGTGAATATGCTTAAGAAATTAAAAAAAGTTAAACTGTTATAATGTCAAACAATGATTTCACGTGATTTCAAATACACAGTTACTAAAAATACTCCAATTATAATAATAATAATAATAGTATTATATTCAGTATGTTGTTCAGTATCTATCTAATAATATCATCAATCATGTAAATATATAATATATTAGCACAAAATCAAATTGTGCAAATAATCATAGTACGAAAATTAACATACAGTTTTTTGTGATTAAAATTAATTTATTATCTGAGTAAAAAAAAATACGTATTTTAAAGATGTATTAGTTTCAATTAATGTTTGACTCGAAATAGTTAAAAAAAAAAAAAATAATAATAAATTATGAATAAACAAAACTAAATTAAAATATAATATGGTAAATACAATTTTTTAATAATAAGTTCTCAATAAAACGAAAAATATAAATAATAGTAGTACAAAAATTACATATTTTCTTATTGATACCTAAGAATTGTAAAATACAGATCAGTGAATACTTTTATACAATTTTTTCAATTTCCAGTATTTTTAAAAACTAAGAATAAATTACAAAAATTAACCACACTCGTGCTAATAATAAATAATATAAATTAATTGGCTTTTTCAGCGTATTGAATTGTAATTTTTCTACTGAAAAAACAACTACTCAAATTTGAAAATTCCATAAGCGTATATTCTAATATGAATTACACATAGACTCTAAACCTGTAAATATATTTATGCATGTATGATACAGGAGCAAACAAAAAAAAACATAATATTTTGGTTATATAATATTATTAATTTAGATTATTAAGTATATCGTGTTTATAATAAAATATTATATATTAAACGAGTATTGTGATTGAATAGTATACCAAATAAACATGATGCAGCAGCAGACGTACTTACTGTTCTGCCAAGGGCTATACAGTTTTTCCCCTCCTCCAGTATAGTTACTAATGTTTTTCAGTTTTTGCTTGATCGAGTTGAAGGTCGGCGGTTAACGGCCTTGAGTAATACGTTCTTTTGATGCACACAAACACATTGTCACAATCGTCTTCTATGATGTTATTTTTTTCATTATTTTTTCCAGTTCAAACGTTCAGGAACCTCTGTGAGAGCAATATAACATAAATATAAGAAAAAATTGTTGGTTTTGAACATCAAACTATTTTTTATTTTTTTATGATTTAAACTCTATTGATCATTATTTTCTTTTTATAATCACAGGTAACGTAAAGTAACAATATCAAAGATCAAACGCGCCCCTAGCAAAATGTTGATGCTTCTGACTGCCGTCATATCTGTAAGTACCCATCTAATTATTGTTTTGAGACGCGTAAAATATCAGTACAACAAATTCAAATATTGAAAATAATATTTTTAATTTCTTTAATTATTTAACGCAGTCAATTAAAATAGTTTTACGTTGTATGGAATTCAATATATTTTAGTGTTTTAAACAAAGTAAATAGTTTAAGTATCTTTCACAAACAACGTATTTATAACAATTAAATACGTTTCAAATTAATCTTATAAATTTTAAATTATAAAACTATTTTCAAACTTGTATTTCATCAAATTTTCTTAGTATTTTATCATTCGGGTTACACTGCAGGTAAAAACATCAAAAACTTTGTTATTCTATTGACATGATATTTTTGAACATTTGTAGCACTAGTTCAGTAAGTTGTAATTCTTTGTATTTTGACGTTTCAATATTAAATATGATTTCATTACAAATGTATTGAATCAAAAACTCACGGATATAATATTGTAGCTAAAGTAGTAGATACTACAGAGAACATAAGTCTAAGAAATCTAAAGCGTCATATTTCATATACTTATGTATTTAGTAAAATGATCTGCAATCCATGTCATGCTCTGTTAGACAAACTACCAGATATAGTTTAAAATTCATACCCACATTTTAAATAATATATTTTATGTGGATTTAGCAGTTGTGACTTTTTCCAAACCACGTCTTGTCAGGATATTAAAACCCTCTGTTTATTTTACTTCAACAACTTTTTAAATATTTGTACACACACTCCGGATAAGGAAAACGCTGCAAAACGCATGTTAACGGAACGGTAAACATATTGTTGAAGAGTAGGTATATTATATCAATACAAATCTGACCTCACTAGAATATTTATCGATTATGTCGAAATATAATTTCGTATTCATAATTACTAAATTTCGAAACGAAACAGCAATTACCTACACTAATATTAAAACCTTAATTAAGAGATATCCTTTGGGGTATTTCCTACTGGATATGATTATGGTATTATACAAACACTTTTTAAAATGTAAAGTAAATCTCCCATACACATGCAATAAAACCTAATCATTTATTCAATAATTTCGCATAAAACATGTCGGTTTGTATCATAATTCATAATATTAAACAAAACAAATGCATTTTTAACTAAATCTTTCATAAATATCCAGTTAAAGCTTATCATTAAGTCCACAGTCATTTCGTATAGAAAATATTAGCTTAACTATATCATGCTGCAGAATTTTCTTCACTAGCGCACTATACAAGAATTAAATTTTATATTTTTATAAATACATAGATGGTAAAAACAATAATAATTTTAATTATTGCTCATAAAAAGTTCATGGCACTTTATCTCAAATGAATAAATAAGAATTAATAAAATAAGAAAAATCCAATATTGCATGTTCAATATGGATTTAATAAAAGAATTCAAAATTAATAATCTAAAGTAAATATTTGTAATATTCCTATTCAAGTTTATTTTTTTATTTCATTTTTCATTTTATTTTTTTTAGTAAACTATTGAATTTAATCATGAACATAAAATATGATACTACAAATTAAACGATTTTTAATTTACTTTAACATAAACGATTTATTTAAAAATAAATAAGTAAGTACAACAAATATTAAGATTTATTATATAGTTAGGCATAAGTAATTATATTAATTGGCTTATTAATACAACGAAACCACAGTCCAGTAAAATATTGATCAATTCAGCCTTACTATTATGATTTATTATATTAATTAGTTCCACGATACCTATACTTAACTCGATAATTATTTATGAGGTATTAATAGTTATATCATATAAATGAACAATTTCATTTATTAATTATTACTCATCTCTCATATTGATATATCATTATCACTTTTCCATTAGATCTCAATTTATCTAATACTTATACGTGTATTACGATTCCATGTTAAAAATATATGAAACATTAGATGACCTTTCAGAAGTCTGACTGTTAAATTCTCAAAAACTATTCACGGTGCAGTAAACATAAAATCATAAAATAACCATCGAGGTCTGTAAGTCACCGTGATAAATTTTATATAATTAAACCGTGTGAGATTGTTTCTTACTGTTTTTTCAAATTATATTATAATATTTTTGCACATGAATAATTAATACAATCCTTATAATATCTGAAAATGGACAAATACGTAAAATATTTTAATACTTAAGTCCCAAAAATATGTAACCAGATTCTATTGTTATGTTAATCAATATGTTTTACCTATTGAATACAATTTAGCATAGAAAAAATTTACAAAATTATAAAAACTGCAGTATACTAATTAAAAATAGCATGTACCTACCTATTTGATAAAAAAATTATGTTTCTTAGTGATATGAAATAATCAATTTACATAAATATGTATAGGTAAACAGTATCGTCTGCGGAGTAAAGTGAACAAAACAAATATCCTACACCCAATATTTATATAGCTATAGCCCATGTTCATGTCTTCTTAAATTTATTACAACATAGTAATCAACTATATAGCTTGTTTGAGCAAAAAAATATAAAAAAAAAAAAATATCTCGTAAACATAATTAACAAAAAAATGAAACAACGATAAAGTAATAATAAATAAAGCCATTTAGGGTAATTCAGATGAACATGAGCGTGTAATAACAATAACAAATAATCAGTGGCTAAAGTTATAAATAGATGCTTATTAGCTTAATTACTTATTAGCGCCTTTTTTAATCAAATCTCTTTAAAAAATAAAGGTACAGGTAAGGTAATAGGTACCGCTATGCTGTAAATTGAGTGTCAAATAAGTCACCAATATAGGTGTGTTAAATTTGAATTCAATGATAAAATATAATTAAATGCGAAAAACGATCCTGAACGAAAACGAGCTAAAATTAAATAAAAAACGATAACATAAACATTTGACGAAAATTTCCAATATCTAAGGTATTTTGTTTTCAAGTTACATTAAAAAAAAAGATTTTGTCAAAATTAGATTTGCGCAAAAATTCTCGTTTTTCCTTAATTTTTTTATTTTTTTTATTCTAATATTGTAAAATTAAGTACTAGCAATTTTTAAGTTTGACTTATTTAAAATACAAAACTACAAACTAAATCTAAAACCAACTCTATTTTTGAAAATTAAAGCATTTTATCGATAACTTATCATGTACCTTTTTATCCACAAAAAAAAATACATATTAAAACACGTCATCATAATAAAATTAATACATTCATCGTTTTGCTGAGAATTTAGAAACATATTTTTCTTCTTTTTATTTAAAAAAAACAATTTAAAATCTGTACGCAATAATTACAATAAGCAAATTTGACGTATTTACATAAAATGAAGTAACATGAATATCGTGTTAAGGAAGAAACCCAATGGTAGCACTTAAATATAATATACGAGTATATACTTATTGGTTATCTCCGGAAATAATCATTACATAACAAAAATACTTTGTTTTGAAAAGAAAAGTAATACGATAAATATTTGTTTTTAAAATAATTATTGCTCATATGAACAAACACAATAAATTCTTTTAACATTCATTATCTTGGAAAATATTTACATAACTTTTTGAAAATTTTTTTCGCGTTTTAACAATAATTACGATATAAAATTTTTGAAAAAATTGAATTGGTGCATACATTTTTAATATCAATACCAATACAGAATATCTGATTAAAAACTTCGATAGATAAAAATTGAAATTCCAATAATTTTTATTTTATAAGGAAATAAGTGTTAACTTTAAAAAAAATCACATTCATGTTTTATTACACAAAAATACTTCACTTGAAAAATGAACTTACCTAGTATTAATTTTTATAATTTTCAAAGTTTGATAAATATTTTGATGGAATGGTGTTTTTTCCAATCATTATTTTCTTCTACGATTCAAAAAATTAATTAAAGTCAACGTGTCGACCTTTAATATCTTGAAAGTATTCCCACGTATGGAAATATTTTTTCACGAGGCTAATAAGGATTACCTTAGACTTGGGTAACTATAATAACATGAGGATTTTCTAACAGTCACGATAATTTTGATAGACAATTCAATAGAATAATATAATATCACATAATTTATGTATAATCACAATAATTTCCACTAAACTATAAACATATAATATGTTCATGAACACAAGTAGTTAAAAATCAGTGTTAACTCTTTGAGATGATTAAATTCGTAATTTTATCCGTTGACCATAAAAAAAAAACAACGTGATGTACAAAATCACGAATAGGTACACGATTTTAGTTGTGTATATACGTTGTACAGTACACCTGTGTACATTATACTCACGGTATTGGATAGTACGAGTATACATGTATATTTATATAATATAATGAGCTACGGAAGTTCTTACTGGAAGATATAAATACGTTCCGGTATGTGATGTACATGACCTCGTCATCGTTGTCGTGACCTCTCCGGTGGAGACGAATTATGATAGGTACTTTAGAGAAAACATATTACACACAAAATATGGTGTCGATGATATGAATAAACTCAAGGGATATTATACGCATATTATTATTTTTATTTTTATTTTTACGATATTAATAATAGTATTATTATTATCATTATTAATGATATTTATGCTTATATTATATTATAGTGATAGACATACTACCGTCTCGACCTTGCTTCTGCGATGTTTAATAATTACAATTTCTTTATGAAGTTTCCGTTCTGCATAAAATCTATTGGGTAGGTATAAAACGTAAAACTATTATTATAGATATTCGATATCGGAAGAGAATGTGTATACATGAATATAAGTGTAAGGATAAAGGCATGCCATCGTTATATTCTTAATATCCGCGATATTATTTATCATAAACAACAATATAATGAATAACGATATTGTTACTTGTTAGATAATTGACAATAATCATTCCAACATTTCACACAATTTAAACTCAAGATCACGTAGATATATACAACAACGATTATATAATATATTTTTGGGTAATTAATAGCTACATGTTTACATATGATTTAAAAATTTGATTTTCCTTCATTACGAGAAAAATTGTTTTATTTTATTGACCGATTCTGTTCAGACTTAAAATAACATAAGATACTCATAACAATTTAACATGACAAATTTTTTATATAAAAGTTATAGCTCCAAAACTTGCTGATCAAAGTTCGATGACAAAATTCAAATATAATGAAAGCTTTTTTTTATTATTTAAAATATAAAAATTACAATTTGTGCAAAATATACGACGCATACAATTAATACATTTGACGAGGAAAGAAATGAATTCGGAAGTTGACCATTGACGGTACACTAAATAATAAAAGTTGAATATGATTTTAAAAACGTGTACCTATTTAACTTACCTAAAAGTCCTGAACAACAATTAAAATAAATAGTAATAAATTAATATTATGATAAATTATGAATATAGAATTTAAATTCCAGATTTAAAATATAAACGCTGTACTTAAAAATTAAAATAATATATGCTCACTCAAAGATAATAATAAAATAAAAAAATAAAAATAATATATTAAATATTATTAATATATATAGTCATTAGTCAAATAATTGTCTATTCATCCAAGACTGTTATTATAATGATAATTATTATAATCATTAACTAAAACTTTAGTTAAAGTAAATTTAAATTATAAAATAAAAATTATGTTTAATATATTTTTTTTTAATAATGTTGGAAATAATTGAACGTCTATTAATAGGATAGTACTTAGTTAATACTATTAATATATCTAATGAAACTAACAATATATTTTAATATTTTGCAGAAAACAATACAGAAATAATCCTATTTTATTTTACAATAAACATATCATTGATTTATTCAGCTCGCGTGATTTTTTACCCTTTATTTCAAATATGATTTGACCTATTTTTCAAATTTGCAAAATTATTTTTATAAAACAATTATTATGAAATTAAAGGAGTTTTTTACGTAGTAGCAGTCCTTCGTAGATACATAAAAAAATAAATAATGATAGAACTTGTTATTTGATTTTTTGAAGTTCAACTAGATGTCAGTTATAATTTAATTCACTGTAATCGACAGATAGAAAACAGATTCTAAAATTGTAATACGAAACGTTTTATATAATATAAGAATGAAGGTAAAAACCGAAATATTAAAAACTGTGTACAATGTACATAGTTCCTACATGCAGTGTAAGCACTTGAGGACTTATAATAACAATTCATGATACGTGTTAATATAACACTGTAAAATGTGTAAGTACTCGAAATAGTGTTGATCACTCACATATTGAAATTTAAAAGTAAGATAGAATTCAATAAGATAAAAAAAAAAAAAAATTGTGACGCATCTTGAAACACGTTTGGTAGGTTAAAAATAAGAGAATATCTGATATTTAATATATGGTCATCAAGTCTAAACTGCATACATTAATAGTAATCCAAGTCCATATCAGCAATTTATCCAAGCGTATAACTTGACACGATTTAGATCTATAAGTATAAACTTGTTTTCTAAATGTATTTTTATTGACAATAATACGATGAAATGTCTATGATTCGAATCTCCAAATCTATTGTTACAAAACATAAAGCAATGTCGTGCGATTAGTTATAGTGGCAATTGTATAACCAAACAGTTTGTAGTTTGTAGTTAGTACTATTAGACTGATGTTACACACTAACACGAATAATTCACTGTAATATTATGTTCGATGTTGATACATAAACGTCGATCCATTCAAGTTTACCGTTGTCATTATGTCAGTAAAGGAAAAATTTACTATTCATATTATATTTCTGGAGGCAAATTGACATCAATAAATTGTAAACAGTTGTATGCATTTAGTGATTGCATATTTCAATTGTACAGTGGTTTGTAACCACTACGATATCGATGAGTTTGCTATAGATTTATACATAGGTATATCAGATACATACATTGTATATTTGTATAATATATTATAATATGTACTTTTTTTTTAAATTTAATAACTGTTAACCAGTTATTATTATTATTATTATTTATTTATTATTATTATTTTTTTTTTTTTTTTGACATTCTGTAACATTAACACGTATTTTTTATAGAAAATAAATTAGACATCTATGTATATATTACATAATACATATTGTTTCGCACAAAAATGATTATACTTGCCAATATTTATTGAAAAAAAATTTATCTGTCGATTACCGGTTAGGTACACGAAAATTATGATATCGCCGAAATTCGGTAAAAATATCAACTGTTACTTTCGATATGTATACCTAATTGTTGAAATCACGCGAATTTATTCAAGCACGCATATTGTGATCAGTGATCACAAACGAAACGTCTGTATTTAAAATGACCACCATATAATTATTATTAACTAATATTTTGATATTATTATTTACGACATGAAAAAAACATATTTCGATAAGCATCATAGTTATACTAACTTACATGATGCATATATTATCTATATATTTATAATTACTGTTTGAAATATCGATAACTCAATAGTTAATCACATATACTAAAATACATAATAGATAGGTACTATTAAAATGGATAGCTAACCACTTAAAATATTCAATGTTTCGCTAATTTTTCAAATTTTGTAACAATAGCTATAGCAGAAATGATGAATTATACAAATAACGTCCGATCCCATATTTTCATAATAATTTTCAATACCACTTTTGAATGTTATTTAATTATTAAATATACAAACAAAATATAAACAAACAACAGAAATTAAACTCGTAATTAATACCAAAATAGGTATTTTAAATTGTTGACATTTCATAGTAAATAATTTTAAATAATTCAGTCACTATGGAAAAAAAAGTATTTGAAAAAATTATTAAAATTTAAGTATTACCTGTATCCGCGACAAAATATTACAATAAAAAAAAATTTATCAAATTTATGATCGTTAAAAATTTATGTTTTACCACCATTGAAGAGATAACATATTTTAATAGTTTTTATGTCAACCATGCCAAACCATTGCTATACATAAAAAGTGTATGGACAATGGACATATCATTTATGTAGTAAAATTTTATTTGGCACAATATTTAAATATGTATATTTGCAGCGTTTAAATTATCTACACTTCACCTAGAAATAATATTATGTAATATCTATTGAACAATACAATAAATGAACCTTGTTAATTAATGCAGAAATAATTTTTGTACACAATGTGTGTGTGTGTGTGTGTGTGTGTGTGTGTATGTATCGATAAAATAATATATCATATTGACTACAGTTTAACGTTGTTGGTGATGAATACAAATATTATCTAGATTGCTAAACGACCGTGACTACCAGTAAGTAGGTGCGACCGTCAACAAAACACGAGAATAATATTATACAGTATCATAAACAGACAATTCACGCATTTTAGTATTTCTACCGAGTGCTTCCCAAATATGAAATTAAAAATAACAATTGACTCATGAGAAGCATAAATATTGTATTCAAACTTTTGTTTTACATCTTGTATTATGTTTCACTTATCAGTTTTCGAAAGTCATTAATACGTATGTCTTTCTTACACCAATCACAAAATTTTTTAATGCATCAAGTTGCGCTTTTGTGAAAATAAAAATTCTATATTGTTGAAATGAAAGTTAACTTAAGCCCTATAGCCCCTGGTTACAGCCGTAAAAATTAATAACAGTATTCATGAAGAAATAATGAACGTACAACAACACAAATGTTATCTATTATCTAATTGTTAAACAAAAAACTTCTTGTACCTAAATAAATTGTCATTTACTTAAAGCAGTACAGACAGTAGTAAATGTACATATTATTCTTCAATATTTTATTAATAATTGTCCAAAAAATATTAGTTGCATATACCTATATATTATTTTAATTTTTAATTTAATTTCAAATGAAAACAAAAAATTTGGTTTTTAAATTCTAATTTTATATATATTAATTTTACATACCGATCATTAGCATCATAAAGAACTTTTAACATAAAAAAATATTTTACGTTAAAACTTAATTTTAAAACTTATGTTTTTAACCACAAATATTTATTTAAAGTTTACTATCATAAATACCGTAATATAATATACTAAATACCTCTACATATATATATCAACGTTCTAACACATTTTGTTAAACTCAATTAAAACTACGTCATATTATATTCTTAATTAGCTTATAAAAAAATTGATTATAGTTAATACAAAAAGCTATATGAAACGATTTTATTAACCTTGCTTATTTGCATATTATTTTCAACTTTGGGGATAAATAAATAATTAAATGTGTCATAGAGACCTATTATTAATTTACACTGATATTTACTCTAAAAACATGTACCTATAAGTAATTCAGTGAATAATAATTTTCTTGGAATCGAATTTGCTTAATGATCAAACAATGTATACATATCATTTATAACAAAACACTCATATTTCATACAAATTCAAAAACATAAATTTACTACATAATTAATTCTAAAGCCCTGGTATTTTTGAAATGATTTTAGTTGTTTATTACTTGCTTCAACGGCATTATGCAAACAAGAAAATCTCTTGAGGAACGTTGACTATTTTCAGACAATTACCGTTTAACTTCGTATTGTTCTCCAAAGGAAGGGAATTTTTGTACTCTTTGTAGAATGCTTAATTAAAATTATTTTAAGTTTTTGGTGTTTTATTATTTGATGTCTGCTTGTAAAACTATGTAAGAATAAAATTACAACCCGTAACAACAGTTTTTTGATAGGATTTTTTTTTCATTTCATTTTAAGCCCAAGACATATTTCATTTTATTATTTCAATACCATATTAAATTAAATTTTATTACTAATTTTGTTTTACACAGTGCCTGTGCATGATGGATTTGGGAACGGCGATATCAGTGCCAACGGGCAAGACGACACCCATTGAGCCCGCTGTGCCCGAACCAAAAATAATTCCAGTGCCTGGTTCCTATCTCGCGCCACCGGCTCCCGTACAAGAGTATTCCGAAGAAAGGCCCGAGCCACCGCCCCTGGATCCATCTTATGTGCCAATCCCATACAACTTCATCGAGTATTTGGCGCCTCAAAGTCTTCAACTGGTAATAATAACTATTGTATTCTTACGGCGATACATGGTAACGCAATAATTAATTTAGAGCAGTACTAAAATGTTTTGACATATAATTTATTACGGTTAATTAGAACCATCTTATAGCGAATCTTGTTTATGAATTTTCAATCAACGCCTATAAAAATATTGCATAGTCACAATGTTAACCAACTTATCTATATTAGTATATTATAATAAATATTACACGTCACACACTCATATTAGATACATATTTATTTATCAAACGGTTACAGTTAAAATTTTCCCATTGGCGAAGTCTATCAAACCTAAAGGGGTAAAATTTCAAATGAAAAAATCAAATTTTAGAATGCGATTTAAAGTTAGAAAGAAATTAGCCAAAAGATATCTTAAATTATATATTGTCACTTATTTTGTCAACAATATAACCTAGTTTTAGATGTATTACTAATGAATAAAATTTCCTCTCACCTGCATCCATACACCATTTTTTTCTTTACTTTTTAAATTTCTTTTATCAAATTACCTTTAAAAATGGACAAGTTTTGTATTACAAACATTATAATGTTATGTTTCAAATATCTGATTACAACAGTTATAACGAATTATTTACCGAAATTTTACAGAAACAACCATTTTAAATTTAGCGGATTAAGCTATTGAAATTCATTAAACACCTTGACGATTTATTTGCAATAAAAACAAATAGTCTTACATTCCATTGAAATAAATCATAAACAGTTATAAGGAAGTGTCTGCTTTAAGAAAGATAAATTTACAAATTGCTTTTATTATTCCACTGTATATTTAAAATGTACCCATTCTAGAAAGTATTTTGGTAAATATAGAAATGTCATTAAACACTATGTTACTTATTATTTTGTTATCATTATTATAATTGTTTAAAATATAATTAAATATTATTTCGACCTTTATGTAATGGACCAAATAATAAACATACTGTAGAAGAATTTTACCATGATCAAATAACGAATCGTATTAATTTTCAACCTTTCAATTAATTTTTAATTTTACCAATTAAAATAATTTCATTTTTTTAATATTTAAACTAATAAAAGATATTGACTATATACCTATTTCTTTATTAAAATTTATCTTTTATTGCACTATACATAATACTTACCTAATATGATGTGTACATACTTTTCAGGTTCCAATGAAAATTAAGTTCCAAAAACCTTATTCAAAATATGAAAAATACCCACTCACAGCGATTAAGTATCAGAAGCTTATCAAAAATGAAAATATGAGACGGAAATATTATTCACATATCCCACAGCAAAATTACATTCCATCAAACTGATGAGTGTTATAATTCTCACATCGTCAAAAAAAATTGCCATGTCATATACATATATCATATGTAATTAAAATAAAATGTTATACATTTTTTTATCTCTTAAAAATAATTGTTTTTATCTCTACTATAACCAATATTGTTTTGTAATATAATTTATATGTAATATTTTAATATAATAATATAATTATGTGTAATAAATGTCATATTTTTGTATTATAAACATATCGTCAATAATTGAATGTTGAATTACGTAATCCTTATCAAAAACCAAATTGTGTAATCTATTGTGTATCTATTCTTAACCACTTCTGATCATAACGACTAACACTATTTTCACTAAATCTGCATGAATATACTTATATACTTAATAGTTATTACCGTTGATACATCGAAGATAAATTTTGATGATAGAACTTAAAGTTAAATTGATAAATTTATCATAACACTGCAAAACAATATTTCTGCAATATTTATAATAAGTATTGATCGCGTGAACACCTCTTTTATATTATACATATATAATTGTAATTTTAAACACTCGTGATACATACTAAGTCTAACTAACTATCTAACTATTATAAAACATTATTACAACAGAGAATTTTGAAAATCATTTGTTAAAAAATTTCGATTTCGTGGACTTGTGCTTCCTTAGGACTCAAGTAATTGTAAGTAATAACGTGTTAACACTGTGAAGAATATATTTCTTCGAATTTTAGTACGTGTAAACGTAATGCGTAATATTTACGTAATAATTAATCATTGTTGTTATTTTTCTATTTTAAAACTAATATTACATAGTAAAAATCAACGAAAACTGAAAATTTGACAAAGATTTTAAGTATACCCGAATTAAATGAAAAAATGTTTATTTTTATACTTATTCAGAATCTAATATTGAAAATTTATAGATCTAACATTAATGTTAATATTATTTAAAAGGCAACGAATGAATTTTCATTAATTATTCAAATTGTTACTAAGTGCCAAACTTTATCAAGAGATGAATAAGAGAGATTTAAATCTTATTATAAGTATGAACCATTTATTTGTACCGTGGATTAACAAAAAGAAAAACTCTATATCTATATTTTAAAAATTATAAAATCTCATTCACAAATATTTTCAAATTGTCTGATGTTTTTGATCAAAAAATATAATAACACCAAAAGCTAGAATTAATCGAGGAACATAAAGCTATGGAACAATATTTAAGCGAACAGGCCAATCAACCGGCTCATCGCCGAGCTGCTTAGTTGACAGTTTGTCACACATGATATCATTGGAAATCAACCGGAAATTAATAGTCAGAAAATAATATGAATACTCAAAGATTGACGAGCATATCGAGTTCAATTCAGTGACGAAGGTCAAGAATTCTCCATGGCGTACATACGTTAAACACAGTATATAGTGTATAAACCATAGACAAAATTTCTAAATAACATACTCTTTGTACATTCAAATATGTTTACATTAACATGTAAAAGTTGCAATGTAAATACAAAAACGAATGATTGAATGACATATTGAACAAGTGCTAGCAGTATACATATATTATTATGTTCATTAGATAAAATATGCGTTTGTTATGTTTTAGTTTAACGTAGTTAATTTTATAGTTTCGATTTTGAGATAGCGAAAAAATTAATGGGTATGTTATGTTGCAAGATTGAAAAAAATATAATAAAAACAACATCATGTATTTATGTTATTAAAGACGTCGTCCTCCAAAATGCACGCATTTTTTTTTTATTATTATTATTGCTCAGCGAAATGTAGGACGAAACCTGTACAATGTATAGTATTCGAGTATCATCTTATTAGGTTAATGTTAAACTAAGTTACATTTCAAATTTCAATGTAAATGAAAATCATACAAGTTATGACCGTTTTCTCAGAAATAAATTAAATTTATTCAGTAAAAAAATTATTTTACGAAATTGATTTTAAATTGTTGTAAACGCATTTTTAAAAACCAGGGACTCACACGTGTCATCGCAAAAACAACTAATAGCTATTATTAGTTTAGGTAGAAAAAATAAATAATGTTATTCTGTCATATTTTTAATGATACAGCCACAAAGATACCGTAAAATGATTAAATAGACACAATAGAAGACCTCGAAAATATTACATAATTAATTATGTTATTTGCAGAAAACCAATAATTTTTGGCTTAAATATGAATAAAAGTGTCAGATTTATACATATCAAAAAAAATAAGACAATTCGTGTGATAATGTTGAACAGTCTTGGGAATTCATCTAATAATCATTAAAATTGCATATTATAATGTATATGCATATATCATTAGAGAGAAAAAGTTTTATACTGCGATTGTTTATAAGTGTATAATAAGTAAAAACAAAACCACACGGATAGTTACTTTTATTCAGATTACGATATAGTATAATTAAAAACATAATCCTATCATAGAATTAATCCAGCATCATACAATAGACATCTCTATTACTTTCTCAAATTTTGTTTAATTCATTCCATCACAACAAATATTTATTAAATTATGTTTTATATTTATAAAGATCACATTCTTATGAATTAAGTTTTTAAATCTACATTTCATAATTTATTAATCAAGTTTAATTTCAAAATATTAATAATTCTACCGCACCTTTACTATTTTGATTATCACCTTTGTCGTAACTACATATGTATATCAATAAAAAAAAAAAAAAAATTGGCTAATCAAAAATTCAATCGGAGTATACTATATCTTTTTGGTTAAACAATAAATTGAGCACGCGCTTAAAATTTCACAAAGAACTCGGCGCACACCCAAAAAACTAACAGGAACATCTAAGAACAGTATTTATTGCAACATTATACTAAGAATATATCACAGGTCAATAACTTTATCAGTTTATGAGAAATCATTTTATTTATATTTTTGATATACAATAAAGGATAATAGGTATATTATTCAATTAGTAGACATTAACTACAAGTTACAATACGTATACTGTAACTTGGACATTTGAAAATTTGTAATTAGTTACAAGTGACAATTACAAACTACAATAGTCAGTAATTTAGTTACGTCTAAAGTTGCAAGTTACTTAATTATTTTCATTTATTTCACTAAGAAAATAATGACAATTTTTCAATACGGAGTCAGTGAGAAAATGTATTATGCAATTTATAACTAAAATTTAAAAGTATGAACATTCATGTTGGTTTGAAAATTTGTATTAAATGTTTAATAATTAATATTTACAATAAGATTATATTATATGCATATTTTGTATAAACAAAAAAATAAAAATAAACTTCAAATGTCAAACTATATTATATTACTATGTTGACATGAAACATAAATGATACTGTTTCACTTATACACGATGAAACCTAAATTTCAGGTCATGCTTATTACAGCATTTTTGAGCACTCTTCTTTTTCAGGACCTCTCATAAAAAGTTAAGTAAATTATTATAAATATTAAACAAAATAATTTTAAAATAATAATATTAACAATTTATGATAAATTTACTCTTGGCTCAGAAGTTTATTTTAAGATCCTAATAATAAAAATATCAAGAAGTGACCACAAGGGCGTCATTTGCTGTGGGAATCAGGGTTTGCGGTTGTACCCTTTACTTTCAAAATAGTATAGTAATTTGTCTGCGCTCTACTGAGATATTGCTCAAAATTGTATTTTTATTTTTATTTTGATAATTATCAATATTGTTATACTGTCAATTATTATGATTGTTAATTATTTATTATATTTTAGTTTTTAAATTGATTTTTCCTATTTATATTTATGCAATGATTCAGATCTTCGGTACTTGCAATATATGGAAATAATTGAAAACAGAACAATGTACAATGTACATAATACATATACCTACATATATCCATTTTATATGGCCTGGTGAAATTTCAAAATGACCTGCTTGAAACCTCGCACATACAAAAAAAAACCTAAAATGACGCCCCTGATTGGCCACAGCACCAAGTACCTTCCTGCACACCACTATGCTTATGAATCGATAAAACAAATCCTCTTTAGTCTATATTACAAAAATATTGAAATTATCAACGTTAAAAAAAGAGTGGTCAATCGAAATACTAAAAGTAATATTCTAATAAGATAAAGGATCCGTGGTCAATCGCATTTTTAAAAAAACCATTGTGATATATTTTGAAATGATTTTAATCTACCCACAAATAAAATTATCTTTTTTTTATATGTGTTATGTAGTTTTTTATTTCGTTGAGTTACTTATAAATAATATATCAAAATTTTTCAATAAAACAATTTCTAAATAATACGATTTTATAAAAAAAAACCAACCCTATTATCAATATATAACTATGTATTTGTAATCTAAGTGTATAAAATTAATTTTATTTCCAATTATTGAAGTACGACTTAATAATAACACTTGTACTTAAAATATACATATAACATTAATGGCTTCGTTGAAGCTGAATTAAAATATCATTATAAAAATGTTCAATATAATACTACGCAAGTTATATTAACATAAAGTTATATTATTATTTATCACTAACCTCTTTAAAACTTGAAAATTGTACCCATTCCCAAAGCACATAGTCGACTACACAAAGAGTCTCATTATAATTTTCCTCGCAGCAAATCGGTCAATAAATTTCGGTGCATACTACTTGCGTTCCAAATTAATAATAGCAGGTAACTTACGACCGAGCAGTTTAGATGCAAGTTACTTGTTAATTATTACCAGAGGTAAGTTGCGTTCTAACTACTTGGATGCAACTTACTCGTCGTATATATTGATGTGTTAATCGCGTCTTGAATTATTACTTCGTAACGATATAATTTTATAGTTAGGCATACCTATACGTAAGAAAAAAACATATAGATATGTAAATTGTTATACTTAATAATTATTAAAAAATGTTTGAAATATTTCACAAAATCGCTAATTTCAGAACTATATATAAATAAAACGAAAATAAAACACAGATACCTATATATATTGTCATATAATTTTAAAAAAATTGAACCAAAAAAATCAATAAATGTTGTTATAAATCAATATTAGGTAAACATTTAGGACATACATTAGTTATACCTAAATAACATACTGTTAATTTCTTTATTGTTAAGTTTGGCAATTTGAGTTTCAATAAATTTTATTTTATTTTACTTTTTTATCATTACTATCATTTTTTTTTTTTTAATTTTATTTATTCAAACTGTTTATTTGAATTTATGTATTAATTTGAAATTCTTTAAGTATTTTGACGAACACGAAGATATTAAGGTATGAATGATAAAATAAAGAATTATATTTCGAATAAAATGATTTACATGAATTAGTAGTTCACCGAAGACTAGTGAAACACTCAATCCATATTTGAGGAGGAGAGCGCGAATCTTTAGAGATATAATCATTTAGCATATAATTACAAAATTATTGATATCTAACCAAAATTATCGTTTGGGGCGCAACTTTCCTGTTGTAATAATGCAAATTCTTATTAACTATCTTACGGGATGCAAGTAACATGCAGCCATAAATTTTTATCAAATTTGAAATATAATTCATGGAATATTATTTCTTCGAATTGTTACCATATTTGATAGAAATAATTATAACTTTTCATATTGTTTTAGGTCTGTTTGTTGTTGTTTCAAAGTTGAATATCTTATTTCCATTAAATATTCAGATAACGAGATAAGTTTTGAGCAGAAGTTAATCAAAGAACATATACAGAATGATTCAACGATCATAGTATCCCCCTATTTTATATTTAATCAGGCATCTATTTAAATTTTTATTATTTTTAAATTTACTTAAATACCATATTTTATACAGTGTACACTTTTTTATAAACGATAAACACCCTTTTTTACTGTAAATCGTTAAGCCGGTGTATTTTTTTAAATTTATATACATTTAAATCGAAATTTTAAAGAATAATTTGAAGCTATATAGTGTACGTATGTACACTAAGAATAACAGACGTTAATAATACGTACATAACCTGTCAAGAAAACGTATGAACTATAATAATTTGAATATTATATAGACATTAATATATATATATATATATATATATATTAGTATTGAAATTTTTGTAATTATTTATAAAATGTATCTAAATACAATAAATGTGTACTAAATTACATTATCATATTTTATATTTTATAGGAAACTATTATTAATAACTATTACCTACCCTATTACTTTTACACTATTATATGTGATATATTTAAATTTTAAAATTAATAAGTTATAATCTAACTTGCGAAAAATGTAACTTTAATCTTAATGTTTCATATTATAATAATATAATCAATATACTTTGAATATTAAAAATAAGGTGATCCATTTAACGTTAAACCCTTAGTAATGAATATCTCATGTCACTTCGTCAAATTATCTTGTAATCAATAAGAGTTTTATGACATACAAAATTGTCTTATCTATAATGTAATTTAAATGTTATCAGTTTATTTAATGATTTAATATTCAGTTATATATATACGAGTATATATATGTACAATATATGTACAAGAACATGATATATTATAATTTTGATTAAAAAAAAAAATTATAATAATATTATCAAATAAATACTTATATAAATAAAAATAAAAAATGTTCTCAAAAATATATAAGTACATATTATAATTTTATCATAATAAGTATATTGGTGGAAACAGAAATAAAATATTTTTTCAATTGGTGAAAACAATGGTACATACATTGTTTAAATTTTAATTTAGATCCATTTAAATTATCCGCTTAATAATTGTCTGTATAAAAGAACGGTACTCGTTTGAAAAAAGAAAGAAATTTGTATCGCCACCAAAACATTCCTAAAATGGTATAAACATCTAAAAATGTAAATATTTGGTCATTAAATATATTTAAAATTTAAAAAAAATACATTACTAAAGTAATAAAGGATATAAAAGAGGTGAGCAAACTCTAACTAGGCATGTGGAATGTACGAAACAAACAGGGTGAAACACCTTGTGGTCTGTATACCGCATAAAATTAAAATATTTATTGTATTAGTATGTATGCATTAAATATTTAACTTCTACAAGTTGAGTTATATTCAAAATAAATAATGAAAATTAAAGGTATTTTAAAGGGTATACTTTGGTCTGTTAACATATTTAATAATTAACAAGGTATTAAAAACGAATGCATATTATGTAAGCCAAAATTCTATAGTGCAGTAGTGCACTAAAGAAAAAATTTCAAGTCTTATCAAGTAGAATTTTCAAAATTTTTGAAAAACAACAGATATTATGTTTTAATTTTTCTATTACTTTTCGTGCAATTATCGTGCAGTGAAAATGTACGACATTTCTAATCAAAAAATGATCATACCCAAATCGGAGTGTTAATAAGAGACTGTCTGTTTTCGCTTTTTTAAAAAATTAAAACCATGTAAACAAAGTACTACCGAATAAATCAACTGCGTTTTTAATATTGTTATAAACATCATCTAACCAAACAACGTCCTTCAAACTTTTATCACATTTACCTTTCGGCGTTCACCCACACTCTACAGGGACACCACGTATAATAATTAAAACTGTACCAAATAGTTATTTTAACGAAACAAACAAAAATCCGTAGGTGCTATGTTAAGATATCATAGAATTTTATTAACGCAACAGCGAGTCCAAATACTCCAAATGTATTTTACATACGACATACACGAGTACTAGTGGTATACTATTCCTAAGTTATGAACGCCGAGTACAGATTGAAACATAACTTAATTGCACATAGTATTGTAATAGATATAGCTATATAAGCTATACATTATTTACACAAAAGAGGTTTAAATACCAGCTGGCGAAACTTTCTCTTTCGACTTTCAGGAGAAATATCTTATACGTAATTTTTATTATTATTATTATTATTATGTTTAATGATTCGCCAACGATGAATAGTAAATACTACTCGGAATTGTCGGAGCGCTTCGCGTGTTATTGCTGCTAAAATTGTATATTATCTGCACACTAATACGTGTACTTACAATGTCTGTGTACGCATAATATTATAATATACGCTTGCCCGTTATGGTTGCATGCGAATACACCAATATACGTATGTGCAATCCCAAAGCTATATTATTGTGTCTACACGCGCATTAAGTGCGCCATCAAATACAAATGTGACCACACACGTGGGTTCAAAAGTAATACCACCTCTATATGGGTTGATCGATTGTGCAGGACGTTGGCGTATGTGTGCGCATATTTTTTTTTTTTTTTTACGCAATACGTATAATAAACGCACAGTCGAACGTGTGCTGTGTGCGACAATCCGGCGATACGCAGTACCAATATCGTCAGCCAAATTTTAATAAGTGTACCTATGTACGCCGGGAGTTTCCCGAGTGCGTCCCGTTTTTAGTTTTTAACTTTTTCATAGCCCGAGTGCGTCCGCAGTCTTATCGAAAAAATATATTGAATAGCCCGAGTTCATCCTTGGTCTAAAGCTATAGGTCCTATTTAAGATAAAATTATCAAATTGATATTTCAAGATAAAGGTTTGAGTGATTTGACGATGATCGAATATGTTGGTTCAAAAATACAACTATAATGCTTTATTCTTAAAACTATGGTCGTGGATTACTGGAAACGGTGGAAAAATTGTATTTCAACTTCTATAATGATTTATGAAAATAAATAAATACAATTTGTCTTAAATAAAAAAAAAACTTTTAAAAATAATTAGTACACTTACCCTAACACTTGCCCTAATTCAATGAGTATAAACTAAAATAAAATAAATTATTATAAACAAGAATCAAAAAATATTTTTGGAGTGTAAGCCAGTTCACCTCTTCGTGGTGCACCCTGGGTAACTCTAAATGAACTGAGAGTTAATTTAGGGCTATATCAAAAGTATGACCTTTTTTTCTTGGAACGCACTCGGGTGATACCTTATTTAGGACGCACTCGGAACATTAAAAAAAAAAAAAAACATATAAAATGCCTCCATCCAAACTAGATGGAAGAAACACTGGCTGAGACAATTTACAAAACTCCGTGAAATCAAAAGTACAATATATCAATGGTCTAACCTCAATCTCAACAGAAGAGAAAAAATAGTTATCAATCGCCTTTAGATGGGCCACATAACGTTAACACATAAGTTCCTTATGACTAAAGGAAAACCTCCTCAATGTCCAACCTGCGGAATCATCTTAACAGCCAAGCGCTTAATAACTGAATGCCTTAAGTACGCAGAAGACGCCAAAAAACATAACATAATTTCATCTAACATAGACGAAGCTTTAGGCCTCAACCCGAAAAATATCAACAACACGACCAATTTCTTAAGAAAAACAGACCTGCTCAATCAAATCTAAAGGAATACAGCATCGCAACACACCCCCATCCGGAACAACAATAAACTATGTATTGTTTATTAAGTATATCTGTATTCACCTGAATTTACACATATAAAGTTAAAAACCAGAAAAAAAAATTATAACTAATGGCCTTTGCAGTCGATGTATTTTAAAATCAATAAAAAAAGAAAAAAAGAAAACATAATTTACGCCGAAAAGATACCCCGAGTAGAGAACCTAACAGCTTTATCTGTCACGTTTTTCTTTTTTATTAAATATTTTGAATACTATAAACATATTTATGTATATATAGTAATAGTATACATGTATGTATGTACATTATATGTATAGGTATACCGCCGGATGCAGTATTATATCTCATTCAACGCTCGTATATAATGTATAGGTACAATATGAGTAATGCGTTCACCAATACAGTAGCAACGATTTCGCGTACACATTTACATATTACATAGTACATTGTTCCGAATAATTATTTGCAGTCAATCTACTCTGCACTACGGAACGTTCTAATATCAAATACAACGCCATATTTACTTCAGTATCGAGCCGTGTAAATGTAAATTTATTTATAATAAGTCCGGGACCTGTAAACCTACTTATGATAACGTTACGTATGTTTGACAAAAAAAAAAAGATTGAAATTCGTAAACGTAATAATTATAACATAAATAATTAAATAACACAAAACACACGATATATCGTCAAACAAAACATAACGCAAAACGTTATACATAGTACCTATGTCATTAAATAAAATAATTTATTTCCAAAGATTTAATAGTTATAATTTATAAAATATATTAAAAATTTTAATTCAGAATAACGATAAACTCAAAAATTGTATAACGTTTTAATCGTAAATAACGTATAACGACATTTTTTTTCAAATACAAGCCCTGATAGATAATGACGAATAATGGAATAGGAATAAAATTATTTTGATAATTATAACTTGTATTTTACAATATATGATATATATTATATTATAATATTATTATCATATACACCCCTAGATCTACGGGTAGATAAGAGGGGACCGATCGCACCAGACAGAATTTTTGCAGGAACAATTATTTCTAAGCTAAACGTTTAACATAGATATTATTTAACCTTTTATGATCATTGATCATTATTATTACAATTGTCGTTACCACGCGTAATATTAACAGATTGACTTATTTGTCGCGTTAAGTATAAATGTAAATATTAAAATATGATCTACAGAGTATACATTTCTACACTCTTTTAAATAGAGAAAAAAACAGGTCATAACGTTAGGTTGATCTATAATAGCCATAAAACAATAAAAATAACATCATCGCCGCCATCGAAAAAGATTACTTATGTGAATATTACGTAGATAACAAATTGTGTACGTGCGTTACGTTCTCGGTTTGCAATCCTCAGATAACAGACGACGCGTTTTGTTGGACCGACAATAAGCATTGATTAAGCTCGTAAATATGCGCATATAGGACTCATCCTATTGAAACTATATCATATTGCAAACTACCTACTCATCAAAATGCATTAATGCGCATCCATATGCATTCGCGGACGACGACAACAACTCGGAAATGGATTAATCGATAATCGAATGGCAAGACAGACGTGAAAAAAAGGTCCGTGCAGACTACTACGTTTTTTAAATTCTACTGACTGACGACGGAAAATGTCATGAATACCAGTAGCTCGTGAATATCTCGTATACAGTGCGAATCACTCCGACCGACTTGGTTACTGGAATTTATACCGTGGAATAAACCACAATCTATTGAGTAATAGATCGCCGTCAATATCGTGGTTTATATTTTTCACGAGCGAGTAACAGCGACATTTTCTTTTGGGCAGTCTTAAAGAAAAAAAAGGCGATCACCGACCGCCCTTTTCTATACTAAGCGTTATTTAATTATGATGACTCTTCGCGCTTATTCCTGCACAAAATTAGTTTAAAACTCTATTTATTTTATTGCATCAACACCAAACTGCTATACTTATTACGATTTACATTTTAATATCTACCACTTAAATATATCCTTAAAAAGGATATTCACTTAGATAAATCAACACATTATCCTAAAAAAAGTAAGATTTGTACCAGTGTAGGTACTTGCTGACAGAACGTACAGAGGTTTTTAGTAACCGAGTACGGTGGATAATTATTGTTATACGACAGAAAACCAATGTTGTCTTGTTATTATATATCTGAAAGCAATAATAAATCATAACACATGGAAAACAATTCTAAAACCTATACGAAGGTCGTACCATACTATGTTATAGAGCTCATATCATTATTACGAAACCTTTCTCAAATGTTAAATACTCATAAAAAATAGTGGTATATTACGAGAATAAAAATTTTAAAAATTATAACCTTGTATTTAAATTTAAAATCTATAACATACCAAAATTACAAATTCTATATAAAAAAAAATCGGGTAAGTCACTTTCCTATAAAATAAATTTAGAATGTACATCATCATTTTAGTTATAGGTCACTGCACAGAATTTGTATTTGATGTAAATCGTTGCATACCTACCTTCGATAGTCAATAACCGATTGTGAATGGTGTGATAAGATCCGAAGTATTTATGATCTCTATATTTTCAAAGATGACAAACCAATATGATAGCACAACGGCATTGTATGAACAATTTTGACAGTACGCTGAAATGCTTGTATTTCATTGCTAAATCTTGTGTTTAATAAACAACGAAAAAGTAAAAATATTTCTTTTATTATTTATAAATAATACAATTATTATTAATTACAAAACGTTGAATGTCGAGAAGTTACTTCAAAGCTAACAAAATATACACCTGGTATAAAAAAAAAATATCAAAATAAAGATAGAAACAAAAATCATATAAAAAATATAATGTATCGAGCGGAAAATTTCAGTTGTCAATTAAAAAGGGTGAAAATGTTCTTAAATATATTACTCTATTATGTCTCAATGTCTGTATATTTTTTGCAACTTGCAGCACCCTGATGGCAAATAAAACGTTTTTATACTTACAAATCTTGTTACTTTTTAAGGTTATAGATATTTAAATTAAAAATGTTCAAAATGTATTATATTGTGTGTTAATAAGTAAAATAATAATAATGTTTAATAAATATGTTATACAGATAGGTACTTCTCTTTAAATTAAATCATTAAAAATTTACCAGATATAAATTATGATTTATCTTATTGTTATTATATCTCTACCATATTGATGAGTAACTAATAAATAATAAGTAATAAACAATGATTTTTGAGTTATAATTAATATGGTTACTTGCATATTACATTGTATTATAATATTGTAAGTTTTTCTGTATAAAAGATTACCTGTTTTATTTTATGTGATATTTCATTAAAGTGATTATCTTCTATGGTAAAATGTGTGATATATTTGTGTTATAAGATAAAATCGGAAAGTGATCAATAATTTATTACCCTCTACCGAAGAGTACTTAGAATAAAACTACTTGTATATAATGTATAAGGATTATTATCATTTAAGCACCTAGTCATATTATTATTTATTATTTATAGACTATGGCTAGGAATAAATAATATACTCTACCGATAATATCTATGACACTTATAACAGGCGTTTTTAAATTTCTACTGTTTTTGAAATAAGAATGGAAATTTAACTTCCAATCTTGCGGGATGGACATTAGATCAGTAAAATATCCAAAATCCATTTGGTGCAACTACGCAGTTAGGTACCGTATCTGACCGTGACAGTTGTGACAATAATAAAAATATAAGCTTGTACATAGATACTTAATCCTTACCCACCGTCTACTTAGGCAAATTTGTATTCTGTGGGTACATATATAGTGGATGATAAATCTATTTTTTTCTTCTTATTCTAAACATATTATATGACGTGATAAAAGGATTTTATGATATTTTTTTCATACTAATAATGATTATAATAGTTACTTATATTTAATGGTCGGAGAAGAATTGCATATATTCATAAAAATTAGAGGGTATGATACACATGCATTTTATTATTTTTTTTACTAATGTTACACGTTGTACAATTTTTTACTGCATACCCATTAAAATGGCCCAGCTGTAACTGTCTACATGCTATAGTTGCTTTATCATCTAGAATACATAGTTACTAGACTTACTAAAATAATATATATTAACACTGATTATGAATTATAATTTATCATTTATAATCAATGGTATTACTAACCCATTAAATTGTCTTTGATCAAAAACGAAAATCTAAACAGATGAATAAACACCGATAGTTTCCCAATATCAAGTACCTATTTCATATATAATATTATGTATACCTAAGTATATAAATATACAATATTATTAATATTATAAATCATAAGTATTAAAATTATCTTTTAAGCTTTTGTTAAATATGTCTGTATAATGTGAATATAACTGGTCACGATCATAATATTTTTCGTCATAGTTGATTAAAAAATTGAGATAAAATAACAACTAATATACATTAAGGTATACATTTATAATAATATATGTGCATAAAATATGCATATGTTTATTACTTAAAAAATATATTTCAATAAAAATAGTTACAAGAAATTTAAAAGGTATTTTAAAGATAAAATTTGATTAGCATCAAACAAAGCAATACCTACGTCATTACCGTACACTTATCTATCCCAAAATCCTGTTTAATTATACTTGAGAAACCTTAGTGAGTCAATCTAATAATAAAATCTAATTATTGATAAAATCTTGTCTAGTATTTAAGTGTTCGACAATCTATAGGTAGTCTATTGAAATAGTTTTTTCAATATTTAAAAAAGTTAAGCAACTCAATAATACTGTGAATTGTTTATATATAGGTAGGTAGGTAATTAATAAATAGTTATTACGTTTTGTATATTTTGTATGTACGAGTAATTTATTTCAATATTTCACCATAGTGATAATGTAATGTAATGAGATTAAAATCACAAGGGATAACTCAATGATACATATTTTAAATTATACGATATTCAAATGATTTTGATAAAACAATTAAAAATAACCAAAACCATTTACCAGTGGCGGCTCGTGGCTTGGACAACGGGACGATAGCACCCCCTACTCAAATTAATTAAAAGAAGAAAATTAATGTATATTCTTAATTCTATATTTTTAAAAAATAACTTTCAATAAAAATACAATTTTTGAATTTCTATGTAGTATTTTGTGGTGTGCGAACATTAAATTCGTTTCCCTCAAATATCAGGTGGCAGGAGCATATCGTCGTTGTTGGTTGCTAATAGCTATTGTTATTGTTGATTATTACTTTTAATCATATCAATATAATAATATGTTATTATATATATTATAATATAAGCAAAGTCTCATAAATCATAATTGTATGCATAGTACATGCGTGTACATTTCAACTACGGTCTTAAATACGAGTTTTGGACGACCGGCAACGTCGTTCGTGACATAATATACGTTAGGTATTTCATTTTATTATATTTAATTTGACAATTTATTATATGTATGACTAGGGGTATTAAATTTAAAGTCACGCCTTCACCACCAGCACCCACGAGCCGCCACTGCCTTTTACAAACTTTCTACAAAAAAAATCATGCTTTTAATAACATTTTGAAAAAAATATTACATAATAAAAGAACATAGGTAGTGTTTTCCTGTTGGTGGATAAGTATTTAATTTTAATTCTTCTAAAGTTCTAACTCGTCATCGTGGTTTTATGATTTATAAAAAAATAATATCCATAAAAAGTTCAATTTATTACTTAGGTATGATAAAAAATAAATGAAAAATAGGTAAACCACTATGCTCTACAGTAGGTATTGAGTATACCTTGTCATTGAGTTATACACTGTAATTTATGTGTTAAATTTCAATCCAGTAATAAATCATTTAATACGAATAACAATTCTGAACGGAAACATCATTACTGTAGAATGGTGCAAATAGATTTATGGTATAATTATATAAATAGACAATAGCTTAAAATTAATCTAAATGTTACGACAATGTCATTGTATAATAAATAATAATAAAAGTTAGTAAGAGTTTCAAATCCTCGCAAATAATATTTTTTTAATTACAATAAAATAATTAAAATGCTAATCTTTGTTTAAACTTTAAATATTTAATTTTATTCAAATTTAAAATTCAAACGTATTTATTAAAAAACATATAGGTACCTAATTTATATATTTTTAAATTTTTCATTTCAGGATAAATTATTTATGAGAAATCATGTACTTAATTATCAAACCTGGTTACACAAATTTAACATTTTACTAATTCTTAAATGTAAAATAATTTACAAATTTTGATGAATTCTATCAAAATTTAAACTTTAATTTCTTATAAAAAAAAATCATGCCTGCATATATCTTTAATATTTTTAAATAGGATTAAAAATATTTAATGAGGAACCATATATTGTATTATATATTGAATTTTCGAGCTGTTTGACCGAGTAAACATTTTAAGGATATTCATAGAAAAAACTAATACATAAAAATTGAAAATTTTAAATGTTTTAACCTGAAAAATCCTAAGTCTCTTTTTCGCTGTTCTTCTAGTCTCTCGTGTTTCTTCTCGCTTGCTTTCTTTTTTTCAAACATTTTAACAGGAAAAAATCTATGAAATTTAAAAAACTTACATGTCATGTACTTAATATAATTATATAAAAATATGAATGGTATAATAAAATAAAACCAGATTTAATCATTATTGTTATTCGTTTTACATGTACGCACAATACTAAATATTAATTAACTAGGTAGATACTCGTAAACATATTATATTATTTGATAATGATAGTAAAAATGTCTGAAAATTCTTTCAATTCCATGTCACTACATCAGTTATTAGATTTTGATTACATTATTCATTTAAATGATAGTACCAAATATACTAGCTTGAAAACCTGAAAATCGTGAGCAGATTAGTCTAGTAACTACGTAATTGTACGAAATACAAACGCGAATTATTAATATAACTACATAAATTAATAAAGTCGACATTATTATTAATCTTTAATCAATACAACTATTATTTGGCAAGATCGGAGAAAATACAATTGATAACGTTGACGTTTCCTATTAGGAATTACATTACCTATGTGTAGGTATTGTATTTAAAACACACCATTATAAAATCAATACATTCATCACTCCGCTCAGAATCTGAAAAATTTACAAAAATCAATAATTAAAATTTCCTACATGTTAACTATACATTTTATACGTGTATATAATCTGTACAAATTATTTATTTTTTTTTTTTTTTATCAATAAACACGCAACTTGAAAAGTATTAATAACGTTTATCAAAATATTTTTTTTACAGTATAATTCATTAAATACAAATTACAAAATAATATTTTTACTATTTTTCATCGTTAATAGTTTTAATTTTTTTACTTTTTCTAACGACAGCATACAATTTTAGTTTGATATTGTAAGACATTATATTTTACCGATTATTTTAATTTATTAAAATCGAATTTCAAACGTCTAGTTAATTAATTTTATTATATGCACTTAAAGTTTTATATGAAATGGAGCATTAGACCATTATGTTGATGGATACCTTTGTACGTTGTTCCATTCTACTCCACTTATCAAAACTTTAAAACTTATAGGCATCATTTTGTTTTCATTTTAAAGAATCATATTATTGTGTAGGATTGTAATCTTTATTATGTTGTCATTTTTTTTTACGATTTTTTCACTTATAAATATCGTTATTAATTATTATATTATATTCACAACAGTATTATCATTATAAAATATAAATCAAAAATACTCAATCGCCTTTAAAATTTATTTCAATATTAGTTATTAAAAAAAACATAAACTATACTTATCAATTTTGTTAAACTCAGATTAGAATATAAATCAAAGGTAGGTATTCTCTAGAGTTTTTAATTCTGAACTAGGATGGAAATCGTTGGAAATTATCAAGTTTAAATGGTGGATTAAGAATTTAGAATAGCTAAGCATTATAATACCTCCTTAGATTTTCAACTTCGGCTGAATATACTATACTAACAAATTCTTGATATATAACATTATAGTTGATTTCCTGTGTAAATATTTCCGTATTATGTGTTTATTGTCTAGTCTGTTTTATAACTATGATCTAGCTGTAATCAATTTTTACTTAAATTAAAATTATAATACACAACATTGGATTATATAAAAATATTATTTAACATTAGAATTTAAGGGACTCGATACCGACTATTTTTAAGGAGTCTAAGGTATATAAGCATGTATAATTATCTAAAACTAATAACGATTTCTTTCGATTACTTTCAATAAACTCGGCCATTATAAGTAAAATATAATCATTTTGAACGTTGAAAACTATAAAAACGATGCAACGAGTATAATACATGCACAGACACTATAGTTATTGCTCGAGAATCGATTTTACAAAAATTAAACAAGTAATGAGAGAATTTAATCAGTTACCTATTGATATTTTATCTTGGATATAAAAGATGTGACTCTACAATACGTATAACAATCGGTCTTACAGTTATATAGGAACCTACTACATATAATACCTATAGGTATATTATGGAATTTTCCATTACAAACACGACAAATACCGATAAAATAATTATTAACAAAAGTTATATATAAGTTTAGATAAATTTAAATATAATATATTCAACTTTTCGCATTGTGTAATTTTTAAAATTACCTATTTTAAAATATTATTATACTTCATAATTATCGACGAAAATAGTATATTATTATTTTATATTTTTATGCAATATTATACATATTACATACTATAACATAAAAGTAATGTTAATATATAAATATTCTTATATTTTAATTAATTTTATATTTTTTATAATTTTTAAAATTATGTAATAATATGATTGCCATAATTTTACAAAAATTATATACCAATTATTTAATTTTTTTACATATAATATTATATAAAATGTTGTTTTGGTCAAAAAGGGAAGCATACGATTTTAGTCGAAAACGGCCATGCCCTATAGCTTATTACAAATTAATAATACACAGGTATACGACCATATTTATCGTATATTCTATGTAACAATTTTAAATAATATATCAAGAATCATATTATAATAGTTGTAGATAAATATAATACATCAATAGCCTTGTAACTATGATGTCTCGATAGTCGATTGTATAATACTTTTTTTTTATAGTATCACAATATGATTCCAATGTGTATAAAAAGATTGCATTTTAAACAAAAAATTTAAAATGTAGAATATTTGTAATATTAAAATATTAATAGATAAAATAATTTATTGTTTTTAATGTAGTATATTGTTAAAAGAAATAAAAGTTATAGTTTGATCTCTGCATTATAAATATCTACATGAATAAGGCGTATACGGTATACCCACGGTTTATATTTTTAGCAATACATCACTGATTATCTGTGTACTTAAAATACACAATACACTTTTAATTTTTATTTGAATGATACTTGATACCTACAATATTCATTTTTATTCACAACAATACAACATTCTCTAACGTATAACCCAATTTTACCAACGAGAGAATAACGAATCCTAACATTGTGTTTCTGTGTTACTATGCCTATGTTACATTGTTACCCATCAATGTCACAACCCGTAAACATGTCAATTATAAAATGCATTGTCTTCGTAATACTAATTAACTATGTAAGCTATGTTCTTGTTCTACTTCCTAATATTTCTTATGTGTAATTGTAATTTTTAGTAGGTAGAATGTGTAGTGTTACATTCTGAACCCTTAACGGAGAACAATATTTTCATTTTTCTGTATTATGGACTATGGTAAATTAGTTTCAAATATTATTTTGTGTATACCTACTTTAAAATAATTAAATGCATTATTATTCCAATTAAGGGTTGTACCTCCACTTGAAAGTTGAAACTCTGCTCGTTGAAGAGAAACAATTTTTTAATTCAATTATTTGTTGTTTATTGATAAAATCAGCTATATTTTACTTCATTGTAACATAATTTGTTTTTGTTTTCGAACTTTTTTTATACTATAAATAAAATAGTTATATTTTGATATAGGTACCTACCATTTTTGAAGTTTGAATGATCCCAGTACGGAATCCTGAATTTTTCTTTATTAAAATATATAGATTCATAAAGGTACTACTTACCTACTTTGGAAAAAAATACTTATAAACTTTTTATTAACCATATTATTCAGTACTCATCTTACACCAGTACACCACTATTATCTTTTCTTTATCCCATCGAAAACTAAAATAATACAATTATTTGTTACATTATATGTTATCTTATACTGTGGATACAAAATTAAACATCATATTATTCTCAACTATATAGGTACCTACTTAATTAGACTAAATAGAATAATATTTTGCAAAAGTTATAGTAAAACAAAAGCTTAAATAATTATTATTGGTATTCTTATTAATGTTCAGTATTTAAGATAATTAGAATTCAGCTAAAATTTACAACAAATAGGTAGGTAAAATCTAACTTAAAGTTCCGTTACATATACATAGATTCTAGATTTAGGTTTTAACCTATTAAAAAATTTAAAAAGGAAGTATAGTTAGTCTTGCATCGCCTTTTCAAATATTTTAATTAGCTACTCGTTTAAATTTTAAATGGTACTTAGTTATAAGTTGAATAATACTTAAGAAACTAAGTTCTTAAATTGGTTTTTATTAATAAGTTACAAAAAATTAATAGGTTGTAGCTTTAATAACTTGAATATTAAAAAAAATACCACTTAATACCTACCTACGTGTTGTAATATTGTATCTATCTATATTTATTACGTTTATTATATTGAATAACAGTTAATTTATATTGTTAATTTATAACTGATAAGTTGAGAACATTTTATAATTATCATAGTTAAGCTAAAATATAGGTACTTACCTATGAGAAATTTGTACACTGTACATCGGTTTTACCTCATTGAGTAAGTGCGGGTAAAAATAATAAACGTTATTCTGACAGCTGACATAGCTGGTGAAGTGGTGACTGGTGAGTAACTATAATTGTGGGTTACCTAGTTACTACATTATGGTCGCCATCTATAAAATAAAATATTAAATCAGTCTCCTACGATATGCTTCAATAAGATTCAATCTTATCCTGTCAGTTTTTCAAAATACACGAGCACGCGCATATAATACATACCTTGATATCATTTAATTAGATACTTACGTAAATACTGAAAAACATTAAGATACCTACCCACAATTTTAGGAACGAAGGCAAAAATGAACAAAGAAGCATTTATGCGTTTCGGAACTTACGTTACGGCGATCAGATGTCTATTAGCGTTCGGCGCAATCGTCCAGTTAGTTTTGGTAATAGACATGAAAAACCGATTGATCAGTCCACTTCGCGAATGGTTATCCGACATAATTTTCTATTCGATTTCGTCCTCACTTTTCGTGCTCATGGTGACCGCCGTCAACTCAACAGACTACACACAAAAAAACATACACCGGTTCAAGTAAGCGCAACAACGTACATAAATCAAAAATATCAATATTTTATAAAAACGTGTTCAGTGTGACAATAATATATTATTATACAGCGGTGTGTGTATTATTATCATAAAATTATAAGTAATAACAATTTAGGTGTATCATATATTTTATTGTTAAGTATTAAAATAGGTTTTTTAATAGAAGGTAATATAGTTGCAAAATTAATTTTCAGAGACCTACTGGACCAATAGTTGGAATATTTAGAATTGACAGGATTGACCGAGTCTCCTCAAAATAAATAAAGTAGACGCAAATTGGTTAATCCCCTTCCCCCGCAGCCCATGACTAGCACACATCGCTAAAATAACGGTCGATGCGACAGTAGGTGAAAGCTAAAAACCCAAAGTGTTAGTTAGGTTGTGCGGACATTAAAAAAACTACCTATTGTCTAAATAAGATTTCAATATTAGATAGTAGAGATCTGAAAATATATTTTTTTACTCGTATGAGAGCCAAATTACTAAATATATTAATATACCTAGTACACTTAAGTCGTAACAATAATAGTAGAAAGGTACCTACCCAAGTATCGTCTAAAATGTTATGGTTCAAACATATATTGATACCTACCTAAGTGGAAGGATTTAAAATTCTAT
This sequence comes from Melanaphis sacchari, assembly GCF_002803265.2. NCBI lineage: Eukaryota > Metazoa > Arthropoda > Insecta > Hemiptera > Aphididae > Melanaphis > Melanaphis sacchari. Next base: position 4,216,492 of record NW_020270976.1, on the reverse strand, counting down.
ACCTATTGTGCTCATTTTGGCGAATACTGAAGTAAGGTTATATTGTATAGGATCCCCATACAGCTATAGAGCTATAGAGACGATATACTATACAGTACTTAGTTGAGAATAAAAAGTTTTTTTTTTTTTTTATTATATCTTAAAATCGGCGCATCCGAGCACTAGGGGCTAATCACAGGTAGTGTACTAGTTGGATCCCGGATTTTTATAGGTACTACACTAGTTCGGTCCTGAATTATTTTAGGTGGGTATTACACTAGTTCCTGAATATTTTTTGGTAAGTCCTATACTATACTAACACTTTCATTCTCATTTTAACATACTTAGGATAAGTCTGTTAAAAGCTATACTTAAAATATAGCCATATAAGTAAGTGAAAAAATATTAAAGATATTATTAAGAATTTTTAATATTTTTTCACTTACACCTGTAACGTCCCCTCTTCACATGGATGTTTGCGACGCTCTCGCGTCTTGCCTATAAAGTTATGTTTTGATTAACGAGGTCTCGGGGACTCGACCTCGGTGTGTAATATTAATATACTAGATCAGGGTTACCTTATTTAAGTAAAGCACAATTGTATAAAATGTAACGTATATTTAACAGATAATTTAAGATTTATATAATAGAATGAAGGTTACCGATCCGGGTAGATTGACAAGCCGTGAGTGTGGATGGTGGATGGCTGCACGGATCGTTGAGGAGTCTTCTGGTCGTCTGTCTGCTCCTGGTGTCGCACACACACTCCTCGCACACACTCTCCTACACTACACGTATTCGTCTTTATTATATACCTTAAACTGCTGCCTAAAAGCCTTAGGTCAGCAGTCGGCCCCGCTTGCCATTCCTCACACTCAGCATTTTAATAACGTGTGCCCTACTTAAGGAATAATGTACGATGTCGATAGACGACAATCGTTACACACCTATATGGCTAATTTATATTATATGTATTTTTATACTTGGTTTTTAACATTCTTAATATTTTCAAAAAAACATTTTTAACCATACCTGTGATCTAAATAGATCATAGACAGTTCTAAGTCTGTTAAAATGGAAAGAAAAATGTTAGTATAGTACAGTGTACTTACCAAAAAATATTCAAGAACTAGTGTTGTACCTAAAATAATTTAAGACCGAACTAGTATAGTACCTATAAAAGTCCGGGACCCAACTAGTGTAGCAGTTTTAAATTCGGGACCTAACTTGGATGCAGCCCTTAAAATTTCCCTTTCACTTGTTACTAATGTGATTGGCCTTTCCTCCTTAATCCTCGGCAAAGCGAATGCTGGTAATAGATTAATTAAAGAACAGTCAAAAGACAAAATTGATTCAATTAAGCTCGTTTCGCAGATACATTGTAGGTATCTTGAGGTTTCACTAAATCTACTTCTCGTTTTTACGTCTAATTTCCATCATACCACCACAAATTAGGTACCTCGCAAACGAATTTTGAAAATTAATGACAAACGCTAATGTGGACCTTCATATTCCAGTTCAATTTTTTTTCTTTTTAATTAATTGTTATATAGATATATTTAATCACACATGAACTTAAATTTACTACCTATTGTAATTACTAATGATACACATTGTGTAAAAAAATTCCCGTTCGTTAAGTAAATAAAATAAAATATAAAATATCAAGAATTGGTAGGTACATTATAAAAGTATCTACTTACTAAGTCTGTAGTATAATATTCGTATGTTTGTTGGTATATTTATTTTAATGAATATCAAAAATATTAAAGTAAATATTCAATAAATAGGTAATACAGATAAATAGAGATCAAGTGAAAATAATTTTAACTAGAAGTAACATTAAAATATTTCTTGGAATTAAAACATAAACGCTGATTATAGTACTTATAACTTTACTACCTAATGTAGGTACCTAACCATTTCTTGATAAACAAAAAATGTTTATAGGTAATCATTTATAATGTGCAATTATTAAAATTAAAATTAAACAAATATTTTTTAAATGAAACATAGCTGAAAATATGCTTGTTTAAAATGTTGAATATATTTTACTTTATTTTTTCATAGTTTACAGATTGTATTAGAAACAATTATTGAATTTATTTTGCGATTTTCCCTACTTTGATATTTTATACATCATTTATATTACATTTATTCTTAAAATATTATTTAATCCAATGAACACAACATTTATAATGATAGAAAAATATTAAGCTAAATAGGTACTTACTAGTTACTACAAATATTGTACTTTTTTTCATTTGATATTATACCAAAAAGAGGCTACTATATTTAATTATATATGATCATAAAAAAAAAAAAAAATACAATCAACTATGAACTTTTCATATTTTTACAGCTTTACAATATGCATACAAAAAGCAATTTATCGCTTTTTTTTTAATTTTAACAATACAAAATATAGTATTCACAAACATGTATGATCTCCTTACATTAATAAAATGTATTCCTTATATTTGAGGTAAACACAGTAAAAAGTGAACTATGCAAAAATAAAACATCCAAATTATATAAATGGATTAGATGCTAAAATAGAATAGAAAAAAGAAAACATATTATATAAGATAAAACATTACTGTATTAAATTACTAATATAAAAACAAGATAAGTACTATATTCTAACATACAGATTGCTATCATCAGACAATCATATCACTAATATATTGAGAGAAAATCATTATGATCTCATTATGAATCATTTTGTCTTGCCAGTAATTTCTCTATAGACAAATACATTATATACACACATACAAATTTTAAAATATACATAGACATATTTAAAAATATAAAAAAAACCAACATATTTGCAAATTTAAAAATTATGCAATATAATTATATTGATTAGGATTATCTTTGTCTCTTTCCATATAGTCTCGGTCAATAAGAGATTCTATACGTTTTTTTAAATCAGCTGGCTTGGCAGGAAACTTGAGTTGATTGAATAGTTCACTGATCAAAAGATTATGCATGAGTGACTTGCGCATTTTCATTATCCTCACAATAGCTGCGTCCATTTGATACTGTCTATCCTGATATACTCGCTCTTCAGTTGCCTTTTGCTCTTCATTTGTCTCCTTCATTTGCACTTGGTTGATTTTAATTCTATATAGCTTATTATAAAAATCATTATTAACTGAAAACTGATCAGTATCACCTACATCCCGTCCTTTGGGAGACTTCATCAACACTCTTGCTTTACCACATGCTAATGACTGTAGTGTTCTCCTCAATTCAGTATCTTCCATATTAGTCAAAGTTTTAATTTCTTTAAAAGGGAGCATTTGATATTCATTAAATAATAACAGCACCATTGCTTGAAACAAACTAACCTGCAACTCTTTATTACCCTGCTTGAACTGAGAACGTAATACACAATGACCTAAAGTTGGCTGCCACTGTAATTTTCTACCATTATGCTTAGCTAGGTAAAATTTATTAAAACAGTCTTGATATTCAATAATTTGATTGGGCATGGCCACTTCTGTCACGGCATAGGTTGGCCAGTGCCCCATAGTCAATATATTGACAGTCATGTCAATAACAGAGAGTTGAACATCTTTAACATGCGCCAAATACTGTTTGTAAGCCACATTTATGTCTTTACTAATCTCCATATCCTTAAACATACCTTCAAGTTTAGACGTAAACCCACCACCACATTCTTGTTTTAGTTTAGACAGCATACTTTTTTCAGCATCCACACTTGCAGACTTCCCAAGTAACAATCTTTTAGCTAAATCCTTTTTGTAAAAAGCTTCAAAAACATCTTTGCCATGAATGAACCGAAACAGAACCATAATTTTATCCAAAAGTTTTTCCAGCTCTTCTTCTGTAGATTCTTTATTGCCAACTTTAAGTTTAGAGTCAACAAATTTGGCAATAAGCTCAGCAGGTTTGTTTGTTCGTTGATTAACAAAATGTTCAAATGCTTCTTTTAAACTGTTACCAAATTTCTCGTTTGCTTGAAAACATTTTTTTACAATTATGTCCATTTTGTCTTTAAAATCTAATAATTCCTGTACCATAGTCTTATCCTTTTCTGGATCTATAACAATAGTTCGTCCATATTTTTTTATGTAGCCATTAAAAGTTACACAGAGTTCTGTAAGTCCTTTTTTCACACGTGTCAGTAAGCTATACATTAACTTTAGATCGTCCAGTCTATTCTCATTCAGCAATTGTTCTAGTCCTTTTTGTAATATGGAGCTAACATGTTCACTTATTAACTGTTTTTCAACTGTGTGTATTAAAGACCATTTCGTAGATGTATCTAAATAATGAATGAGACGTTCGTTTTCTTCACTTAAACGCTTCTCAACATGATACAAGTATTCGGAAACTTCAAGTTCAAGCATTAACCGAGAACCTTCAGTTGAATAGAGACGTTCAGTGGCCTGTAGGAACTTTCCTTCAAAAGCATCTTGGTAAATTTTTAAATCTGAAAGCATTCTAAGCAATGATTTGAGTAATGTTTTATCTACCATATCACCTTGTCTTTCTTTTTCTATGAGTAGAAGCAAACCATCAACTGCTCGGTTCTGAACATTAGTATTCAACATAATATGATGACGAAACAAATTCAAGCCCATATCCCAAATAGAATTAACATTAGGATTTTGAAGTACATAAGTTCGATCTAGATATAGAAATATACTGCGTATCATTAACATTTGTTCACAATGTGATGACCAATGATGGTTTACTTTTTTTAAAAATATGATTTTATCATTAGTAACTTCAGTAAAATTCAATAATAATTTTTTAACATGTGTTTCACTAAGATCAACAAGATTATTATACAATGCTGCTCCTAATTTGCAGTTACACATATTTTCTACAGTTTGATACAGTTCTTCCATGGAATATTGAATAGCAGTTGAAGTTTGTATGGCAATTACAGCTTCGCGTAACTTTTTCCATGTTAGTTCCTGATAATTGTTTGGCAACAATGGTTTCATTTTTAAATTTTTTACGACTATTTTTTTTATAGGAGTGGTTTTTGCCAATGAATTTATTGACATTGTATTCAATACTGGTAAATTAGATCTTTTTGTATCTGCCATGGTAAATTTATAAAGAAGTTCAAACAAATGTCAATATTTCTGGAAAAAAAAAAATATATTAAAAATATAATTATTGTAAATATCAATTCTTACTAATAACTACAACATTTAATCAAATATAAATTATATTATGAATTCGTCAACGGCACCAATTGATTGCTTATACCTAATTTATTCCAAAATACTAATTGCTATGAAAAAATATATACTACTATTACTTTACTCTATAATAAAAAATATAACAAAATTAATTATGACACACATTAATTATGAGGGGTGTATGTTTCAGTAAATAATTTTAACACATTAACCGCCATATGACCGCCAGCGGTCATTCAATAAGTATTTGTTATACACCAAACATATTTTTCAACGTTTTTCAAATTTGTATACACTAAATATTTTAAAAAAATAGAAAAAAAAATAATATATTATTGATACCTATATCAAAAAAATTGCAATAATCCCTTCTACGCCACAGTCCTTATTTTGGTGCATTATTATAGCGTCATAGAGAAGTTAATAATATAAAACTAAATTAATTTATGGTCACCAGGCAGTCACATGGCGTAGTAGTAATGATGAACTATGGGCACCAACAGTCACAAATGTATAAAATTTGAGAATTACAGATGTACACCAACGGTCATATGGCGGTTAACGTGCCAATTAATATATGTATGGTGTATACGAAAAATACACATTAAAAATGTAAAAATATAAATAAATCAAATTTCATTAAGAAAATAAATAGCAGTGAGCAATAATTACAATGATAATACAAAACAGCAATGTCCAAATAAATAAAACAAGTTATTATCTACTCAGATGAAAACTATTTTATTTTGTCTTCTTTAAATAATCATAAATATATTATAAATTTACAACCATAGCATGTTGCAAAATTTCTATACATTAAAAATAATTTTCTGAATGATTCAGTAATTAGTAGTAATATTATAAGAAACTCTATTTTTTGTTAAATATAATTTATGTCCTAATAACATATAAAAAAGTAAATTGACAAAATCAATTTTGTGTTATTAGCTTTAATAAGTGAACCAACTGTCAGAATTAAAGATAAGCAGATTATCTGTATTTGTACATGCATCATATTTATGATATTTCAATTTACAAAGGGTAGGTATGTAAAATAATTCAACTTCTTAAATACTCATGACTCATTTTAAAATGTATAAAATGTCACAAACCCATGTATAAACACAATTAATAAACTAAACTTAGTTTGAAAATGGGTTATTGAATTTATAATTTATTTTTTAACAATGAATAACAATGCAAATTTGTTTTTGATAAACACAGATGTAAGACAACACTTGCTGTAAGTGAGAAAACAATCCAACTCCATTTTTTTTTTTTTTTTATTGACGAAACAAAATAATACTTATATAGTGGTGAAAGAGGATGATAAATTTAGCATCATAAAATAATTGTTACCACCAGGTAGCCTCTACTGATTAAGTATAAAGCTCAGTAAAAATTACTAAAATTAATTCAAAGAGTTAATTAATACTAAAATTGACTGGTAAATAAGAGTAAACAAAACTTACTTAATTTAAATCATTTCAACATTATTTTGATATTTTATCAATTTAAACAAAATGAGGACAACATCAAGGATTATCAAACTATCAAAGTTAAAAATATATTACAGAACTGGCCTTGAATAGTAAGAAATATCTATTGGGTCATATTATTTTTGGAACTTTTAAATGTCTACACACTTTCCTAAATTTTTAAACATTAACAGATTTATAAGCCGTCATAACATAGTAAAAACTACAACAATATACGAACCAAACAGAAATATACATGTAACTAAACAGTAAACACTAAACAATAAACATACAACAGACCGAACAAGCTACTGATTAAAGACACAACAGACAGTAGATTAATAGTTATCAATTTTCAATAATAATGGTAAGCCAAATTGGTATTTGGTACTATTGGTATACGCTTATCGAATTTCTCAATTTCATCCCATTTATTAGTGATTACATATCTCCCACTTCTACTCATTGAATAACCATGGCAATAATATAACCACAGAGTATTTATGATTTGCTATTATCGACGTCGGACCAGATCAAAATAACAATCACGACTTCGAGTCCACAAAACATTTATTATGTATATAATAAATGTATATAATTATTATTATACACATTACACATATTATTTATCAAACAAGTCGCCACTGAGAACGATTATAAAGATCATTAAAACGGTGTGCAACGGACAGAGATCTATGGCTTGTTAACAGCAAGTGTCGAACCCAGTGGCGGCGGTGTTGGTTTGCCTAGTGCCGGTAACGTACTCTCGCGTCTACCGTATAACGGAACTACTTTGGAAAAATTAGATACAAGTGATACAACCGAATACTAATAAGCCCCGATAATGATAAAATGCACGTAAATGTCTACAACTATGTTATTACCTCGGTGTGCGCGGACGAATACGTCTACTGTCGGTGCATTGAAAGACGGTCAAATTCGGGCGGCAGGTAGACCGCAATGAACGTAAGACACTGCTGCTATGGACCGCTTCGGATGACAATGATTTACTGATTTAATGTGAACGAATAATATTAACAATTATACTATTAACAACAAATACGAGTAACGCTCGCGATCATTACTCATTAGTATTTAATTCTATCGTGATAACCAGGATCTCGCATAAATATGACGATTATTCTTCTGTAAACAACTGCTGTATGTATTGCCTGTATTATTATTGCTATACTCATGTGTTAATATGCCCGTACGTTGTTTACGGCGGTGCCAACACTCGTCAACCGTGCGCGTGCCTAGCAAAAGTTCCGGTGCCAGTGTTGCCACTAAAAACCGCTAGCTTTTCATCATAACGCACCGTGACGTCTGACAAATGCTCGCATATTATACATTGTATAATAGGTGTAATAGGTTTTCAATCTGGGTGCCGCGGCACACTGGTTTGCCGCGAGTATCCAATAGGTGTGCCGCGGTTTTTCCATAAATTACTGATTGCATTGAATTACGATATAAGAAAATATAATATGCTTTCAATCGCTATGGATTTGATATTATATATTTATATATTAATAAATTGACAGTTTGTAGGAATAAAGTGATTACGATAAGTAATCTCAGATAACTATTGAACTATAAAATGTATAAGTAATATTATAAAAAATTTAAAACCCCAGGCAGTATATCCGTCGCAACCGACCTGGACATTTCGTCGTATTCGTAGAGTAGTTTGTCTCCTAATTCATTACAATACAATAATAGCATGGGCGCCCATTGGGGGGGGAGCAAGACAGGGCACTTGCCCCCCTGGAAAAAAATATTACCACAATATTACCTTATTACCGAGGCAAATTATTTGTTGAAATCACTTTTAAGATATGAAATAAATATAAGAATATAGGTACTCATTGTTATCGTATATTAACATCATCAGATGGGTCGTATTCTGTAGTCCGTATAACCTATACGTAAAATTATTTATCGCAGATAATTTGTGGTAAATCTATAAAGACCACAATATATGTACTACAAATATTTTAACCTAACGCAAACAAGGATACTTTCATTCAGGATGTCATTAATATGTTAGGAATAAAACGAAGAAATTTGCAGTTCTTATTCACTGATACCGAATAATATACTTAATTATATTATTTAATTTCTATTTTTTTATATGCTTATTAATTTATTTATTCATATGGCAATTATATATGAATATATATATATATATATGTTACGGTAAATGATGTTAAATGGAAATTAACGTTATTCACCGGTTATTAACGTTATTTACCAAATATACAGGTAATTATCGTTATAAACTGGATAATCACGTTAATGACCAAATACACAGGTAATTGATGTTATAAACCAGATAAGCGCATGAATCTCAAATACTACAATTTGAAAAATTATGTAAGTACCCAGATATTTTTAAAAATAGAATAAATGCATTATTATTTTTTATTTATTTTTACAAGTTTTACTCCCATGACATAATTTTTCAGCCCCAAGGTAGGCACAATGCTTATTATTATTACAACTAGTCTTGCAATGACAACGCTGGTACCTTCGAGGGCTCGCAACCGAATTATTACTAGCTACTTCCCTCAGTGTCAACTGTCTACCATCTGCTAATTTTATCACATTGTCCTTGTCTAATAGATTTTATTTGCAAACAGCTATTTTTGGCATGTGAAATAATATTTAAGAAAACTATATTCCGTACTTATAAAATAATAAAACAAATTTTAATTTTCATAGTATATTTTTTCATTAAGAATTAACTTACAGAGTTTGTATATGTTCAACTTGAGTGACAACTGATAGTATATTTTGCATAGAACCACGAGCTCTATCAACGTTTGGTATAAATACACATACAGTTAAGCCTATTTCAAGCTGAGGAAACTTTTCTTTAGAAAATTTCATCATTTCCTCTCCTTGTTTTTCTAAATTTTTTTTTGAATTTTTACATGCAATACAAATATTTTCTTGACAATCATCAAAAAAATATTTAAAATAATTTTCAAATATTTATATTTTAGTTTTATTTTTGTTATATTTAAAATTCGGAAATTTATCGTTAAATAATTAAAAAATATTTAAGTACCAAGTTCCAAATTTTTTTCTGCGATTTCTATGATTTAATTTCCGATTTTGTCTTCTTTGATGATTGGTTCTTTGGTTATTTTTTTAAATCTTCCGCAATAACCTCTTTTATTTTATAATCAGATCAAAATTTCCCAAATCATACGGTTATTAACGTTATTCACTAGAAAATAACGATAATTCCCACATTCGTAGGTAAATAACGTTAATAACCGGCGAATAACGTTAATTTCTGATATAACATCATTTACCGTAATATATATATATAAATAAAAATATAACATGTATGTATAGTGTATACATTTATATGTGAAAAATAACATTAAATCTTTATTATCTTACATTAGAAAATTTTTTTATTTTGACTCCCCCCCCAAAAAAAAATAAAAAAATATTACCTATGGGCGCCCATGGGTGAAGATGTTTTTAAAGTTTTAGACGATCATTTATCATCAAGTAAATTTATCATGGAACAATTGTATTGGAATATGCACTGATGGTGCACCTTCAATGACTGGCTCAATTAAAAGTTTCATTTCTTTAGTAAAGAAAAAAATTCAAAAATTATTTTTACTCATTGCTTCCTTCATAGAGAGGCCCTAGTGGCAAAATCCTTAGTAAGTGATTTACAAAATATACTTGATCAAGTTGTAAAAGTTATAAATTTTATTAAGAGCCGACCTCTTAAATCAAGATTATTCGAAAAAATTTGTGAAGAGATGAATGCAGACTATTCAAGATTAATTTTATATGAAGCAGTAAGATGGCTTTCAAGGGGAAATATTTTATCACGATTTTACAATTTGAGAGAGGAGTTACTTGTATTTTTAACTATGAAAGAATCTGAATTCAACTTTCTTGGGGATGAAGAGTGGTGGACAAAATTATCTTTCTTAACTGATTTGTTTGAGCATCTCAAAAAACTATATTCAAGTATGCAAGGTCGTAGTGAAAATATACTAACATCGTCGGACAAAATTATGGCTTTCATCGAAAAATTTAATTTATGTAAAACTAAAATTAATCGAGGTAATTTAATTATGTTTCCACGTATTGTTTTACTAGTTGCGGATGACAACATTTTGTCATTAATAGTCGAGTCTATCACATGTTAGAAGTAAAAATGAATAAATATTTCCCAAGTATTAATATTAAAAATTACGACTGGGTACGATACCCTTTTAATGTATCTATTAGTGACTTGATTGATTTAAAACTTGTCGAAGAAGAAAATCTCTGTTCAATTAAAAATGATCGAACATTGCAGTTTAAATTCAAAGAGATCGAATATAAAAAATAAAAAACGAGAAAAACTAAATTCAGTCGAGGAAGAAATGCGGGTATGTCTGTCAACTATTCATCTAAGAATTAAAAATATTTGTAACGCCCATTAGGCACACATTTCTCATTAAATGTATCTATGTATAAACTATGCTTTTTTTTGTAAATAAATTTAATAACTAATTAATTACTAATACAATGTAATTATAATTAATAAATATTTGTTAGCCCATTAATCACACATTTCTAATTAAATATACTTACAATTATAATTAATACAAAACAATTTTTTTCATCTAAAAAAAAAAGTCAGTGTGCCGTGAAAATTTTTTAAAGTGTACGGTGTGTCGTGTATAGTAAAAGTTTGAAAACCACTGTTGTCTGTTATACAACACAAATTTGAAAATGAATCGCGGCTAAAATTTAAATAAATATAGCCGTGTCGGGTATTCTATTATTTGTACCTATTCTTACAATTTTACGAGCAATAGAAGAAGTAGAAACCACGCTAACAATTAGTAGACAATACAAAAATGCTATATAAATTTAGTTTAACGCCCACGCAGTTCTCTTAAACTTTTTATACACTGAGAATGGTGGTGCGATTAAAATCGGGCGGTCAAATTTAGTTTTTGAATTTTAACGCTTTGAAATCAATGTAAATTGCGAATAATATGTGTGTTCCGTTGAATATCTTAACTCAACAATTTTCTTAATTAATTACTGTTACCTAGTGGTAATGTGCCCTTACTATTCATGCATAATATATACCTATCAAAGATTCGAGACTATTTTCGATGTTTTTTCCTTTGCATTCTTTTCCAAAGTTAAAACATTTTGATTGGGTAGTGAATACCTATCAATTAGCGAATGGTACAGTACTACAGTAAAATTATTAACACTCCAGGAAAAAATATTTTACGTCGATTATTGGGCTGAAAACATGTTTTTGAAATCTTAGCAAATCTTCGAATTTGAACCCGTTAGATGAATTTTTCTATTTGATGATATAATTGTTACCTATAATACGACCTACCACACAGCACGCTGTAAACATTAAAAATTGATGTTAATAAAGTATTGATAGTCATCACTCATCAGAATAAAGGAGTAAAACAGAATTCAGCCAATCATAAAATATGAATTATACGAGTAATATATTTGTATTATTTACAAATATAATGAACTTATTAAATTTAATATTAATAATTATTGAATTTTTTATTAGACAATATGTTAAAATAAGAAAGTTTGGAATCCATTGGAAGTCCTTCTACGTTGTGTCATATTTCATGTTATGTATAAATCACCTTATGACTATTACTTTTTGTGCTGAATTGTAGTTATAAATGTTGTTGTTAAACTAATAAAAAAAAAATTATAATCAGATTTTCTAAAATACAATAATAAATTCCCCAAAATTGAACATTAAAACTATATTTTCATTAGTGAAATGTATACATTTTTAATAATCAACAAACTTTTTTTTTTGGTTTTAAGAAAAATTACATTATCAAACCAAAGTTTAATAATGAGATCTTATGTTGTGGTAACTGCAGTCGAAGTCGTGATACTTGTATTTTATTGTGCCAATTTACAATTTACTTTGCAAACAATTTCTGGAGAAGTAGAAAACATCTTAACTACTAGTCTCGATAAATATTCCACTAATAGAGCTTGGAAATTATTTTGGAATCAATTTCAACAACATTATTATTGCTGTGGTAGTTCTAAAAATACAGATTGGTTCCAAACAGCTTGGGTTTCACCAATTACTTTAACTTCATTTTCTTTACTAAAAAAGTAAAAAATAATATTTAATTTGTTGAAATGATATGATTTAAAACCTTTTTCAAGATAGGTACACGCAACAAAATGGAAAATTCATTATACCTGCTGCTCCTTTAAGTTGTTGTTTATCTGATGCTATTTGCAATACATTCACAGATTGTGAACAGCCAAATCCAGAAAAGTATTATCAAAATAATTGCACCTCAATAATAGTTAACAAAATAAACTCTATTGCATCCACAAAATACTTATTTTATGCTGTATTGGTCATTCAGGTAATAATAATAATACAAATGATTAAAATAGTTAAATAATTGTAAAAACATTTTAATGATGAAGTGGGTACAACAATAAAAATTAACTTCTGTAACATTAATTTACTTTTGCATGATTAATTTGAATAACATAATTTGTTTACATTTAATAGTTAATAAATTAAATAATTTTATTTTTAATAATTATTTATAGATTTTTTCCAGAAGTTTAAAAATTAATATAACAATAAATTTAAACAAATATTATATGTGTATACAATTTTATTATAATAAATATATTCACAGTTTAAATTTATACTTTTAATTTTAGATTATTTCTGCTGTTGTAAAATATGAAGGCTACACAGATAACGATCACAATCCAAAATCAAAATTATAGAAGAAAAAGATTTTTTTTTACATTCTAGAAGAAACAATTAAATTATTTTATTAAATTACTCTTACAATGTTGTCATGATTGTTACATCAATATTTTGTTTTTAATTTGTCTGTATTAATGGGTTTTCTGATTCAATTTTGTTCTAAATAAAATTAAAATAATTTTAATTTTTTGATACATTTTCAAGCAATATCTTATAACTTACATGATTATTATTTTCAGATTTCACTTTAGATATAAGATCAGATAGCATGCTAATCAAAGGATGTGAGTCTATTAAGCAATCTTTTCGAACGGCGCTACCCAAAAAATGGCCATGTAATAATTCTAAAGTGCTTAAATATAACTGTTTTCCTAGAATAGGTAACTAAAAATCAATAAAATGATTAAATACTTTCTTAATAATTTCAATATTTAAATTATTTAATATAATAAAATGCATACTGATGGTAATTCATAAATTTTATCTTCGGTTTTATCATTATTGGATTTAAGTTTTTTTCCTGAAGTTTCATTATCTTCAATTATTGATGTACGTTTATTAAAAGTCTTTATTCCTGTTATTCTTTTTTTTTCTATTTCTTCTTCTTTTAACATGTCTCTCCTTGGACAACTACACACTTTTACACCAATTTTTTTTCTACCTAATACTTGTCCACTAAAATAAAATAAAAATGAATAGCAGATAAATTGTTTAAACACTAATTATTGTATAACAAATATCTTACTTTAATGTTTCTAAAGTAAAAATTACATAAATGGGTCTTCGACTAAGACTCATATTACAACTAGATTTGCACATAAATTTATATAATACATTGTAAGTTTTAAAATCTGAACAAGGAACAAAATTATGAACAATGGCAACAACACTTTGTCTTTGGCTTATGTGATTTTGTTCATATATGGCATCACTTTGTTCACACCAAAGTATATGTTCCATTTTTTTTCTATCTAAAATCAGATGTGAAAAACATTAATCTAATTGGTAAATTAAATGCATAAATTTATAACCAGATATTATTTTATACCACACAATTTATCCTGCAAAATATGTATAGGACAACGTTTGATGGACAACTGTTGAAATTCAGAATTTGCAAAAATTGGTAAAGCACGGATTTGAAGATTTTTAATTCCTAATAATTCAATATCATCAAATCGCCATTGAAACTGAATAGGCAGTACTCGATTCATATCAATATATACTTTATTCAAAGATTCAGAATACTAAAACATAAAAACTGATTAGAAAATTTCTAGTTAAAAAAAAAAGACAGATACAACTTACAGATAAAACAAAATACAAAAAAATTTCGATATAAATTAATTTATAGTAATAAATTAAAATACTAAATTATTTTTGTTTTTTAAAAAAACTATTAAAAAACGGATTTAATGATGTATCTTGTTTATTAAATAAATATACTTTAACCCTTATTAATTATAGTAATTAAAAAATGTGATTTATAATAAACATACATTTTATTTCTGTCTAAATAAACAATCACATGTTTTTTTAAATACAATTTTTTTCAAAAAATCAAAAATGATACATTATGTTATATTTTATACTAAATAATACTTTTATCCAAGAACATTCATTATTTCAAAAACTATTAATGTTTTTTTTTATTTTTTATTTAGCCATTAGCACAAGACTATTAATGTTATAAGAAATAATTTTTACATAATTTTAAGAAATTATAAAACATTTCTAAAAAAATCTCATAATATACATTTTATTTTTTTTACTTCTCATATTTTTATAATTTTTAAATGTTTTTTTTTTTAAATACTTAGATGTATAAAAACTATAGGAAGATTAGTTAATAAATGATAGTGTATAAATATTTCAAGTTTAAATAAGTAGAGTGTAGTTGTCAAGAGTACATTGGAAAATTTTAACTCAACCTCCTACTCACCAAAGCTTTAAATATTTTATTTATTTGTATCATTTTAAATGTTTGATCTAGGTAGTAACAATAATTTTAACAAATATTTAAACACTAAAAGTGAAAATTAATTATAGCTAACAAATTATATAAATAAGTATCACACATTTTTTTAAATTTTGATGGCCAATCAAATCTTTAAGTACATTTAATTAATTAACTACTTTAATTTGATTATTATGTATGTCAAAATAATCTAAATAATATTCTACTTTAGAATATAGAATCAAAAATATATGTTATAATATAAAAATGTAATTTTTAAAAACATTGATAGTTTATAAAATAATAAGTATTTTACATTAAAATATTAACTAACATCAATTTTTATGCAATAAATATTTTTTTTTTAAGAATTTATAAAGTACCTATAAAAATCATTTATTAGTAAAAGCAATATTGTACCTATAATAAAATAGCATGTACAAAAATATGTTTAACATTTAATTCACCAAGTGCAACAAATATTTAACGAACCAATTATTTATTGTTAAAAACAATACTAACCATCCAATGCCTTTTAGAAATTTCTGTGACATCTAAAAAAAAATCAAAATCAAATCGTCCTGGATAGTCTTCAGTACTAATCTGTAAACCAGTTGATCTTAAATGTTGGTAATAAGATTCTGAATCTTCACTAATTGATGGCGATTCAGTCTCGGCTTCACTATTGACCGCCTATTGGTCATCATTCACAGTATGTAAATGATTAATATATTAGTCTTACGAAATATAAGTTATAATTAAAGGTAAATATTTTTTTTAAATAATAACTCACGTCAATTACTTCCTCTGTTTCAAATTTAATAGTATCCATTAGATGTAACACGTCTCACGTAGATTACTTAATGCCAGTTTAAAATAAAAAAATTGTTACGAGTTTAAAAGTTTAGCATTCAGATTCAGGGCAATATTGTGAAGTAGAAGCATGTAGTGTAACGACAAGGTGATACAAGTCTAAACAAGTCGAGGCTTTCAGAGATAAGACCAATGTACGTTATTCTGTGATTACACCGTTGGAACATTAGCCGTGGTTGTTTTCGTTGTCGTTTAAACGACAAATCGACGACGGGTACTTTTGGTCACAGGGTTTTAAGACCACAATATTTTTGATTATTCGAGTTATTCCATGAAAATGTGCCCTATCAATTATAATCAGTAATTTTTATCAATACAATTCCTAAGCATGATTAAAGAGATACGTAATACGTATCATCATAATTTTATATTTATTTTTTATAAGAATTTTTTTAATCTTAAAATTACATTTTATTTAATGTTATTTTAAATAATTTAAATTATTATAATTATGTAATTATTTTAATATTGTCAAAAATGTTTACTATTTGGTATTTAAAGCGTTATGTGATAAATATATACTTACACACATATGTGTTCAATGTGTATAAAACAATAATTTAAAATATTTTTAATAGTATGTATCTATGACAAAAAATGTCAATAGAATTAAAAAAAAAAGAAGAAGAATCTCAATATTTTTATTAAAACCTGGGCAGTATGGCAGAATTCAAACAAAAAATAAAGAATCTCATAGATGCTAAGGTGTGTTTATGAATTTAATTATTCTTAATAAAATGTAGACACTTGTATATTATATAGAAATATCTATTTAGTTAACATATTCAAATGAACATAATTTTATTTGTATGTATTATTAATTATAGTAAATTTCTATGTAAAAGTCACTTTGATACATACACTTTCTGGTGTTGAGTAGGTCATTGTAATGTATGTGTTAAATTTTAAATTAATGAAACAGAAAAGTTATACTGATTAGGATCATATATTTATGTTTATCTAAGATAATTTATACACATCATTTTTACTTTATTTAGGTTTGTAGTTAAAATCATGGACTAAGATATATTGTATACATTGTTTTATGCTTCTTTTCAAATAATTAAATGTATTCAATTATTTACAAAACAAATCTTGATAAAAAAAAAAAAATCATAAAAAGCTGTTCATTTTTAATTAAAATAAGATATATTTTCTATCATTTTCAGTGATGTTTTTGTGTATTCTCTGTATTCTATAATAAATTAAAATATTATTTTTTTAATTTTATAATTTATTTAGAACTAATTTATCGACCAAAACAAAATTATATTTTACTTGTTTTCTACATACTGTTAATTTTATTTTTATTATATACGTTATATAATAATAATTACTAGTATTTTGTTTCATGTTGTTATAGACTACTGTGAAGGTTCCACTAATTGGATCACAAGACTTTTGGAACATTTCTGAAAAAAAAAGTGATTCACTTTTATTAAAAGCTGTGAATAGTGAAAAATTTGTCGAAAAATGTGATGCTGAACTTGTATCAAATATAGATCAAGTATATTTCAACAGTTCTGACTTTGATTTTACTAAATTTGAACTAGAAGTATGTTGTACACTATTATTAAGTATAATTTATTATATATAATCAGTTCATCGATGAAATAAATTGTTAATTTATTCTTTTTGATTGCACATTCTTTTATAATTATCATTGAAATACTTTTTTCACGGTGAACCAATAATTTTGCATGCAATTTAAATAGATTTTTTACTAATTTTAGAAATTACCAGAAGTCCTCGATAAAAAATTAATTGCCAATGATGTAAAAAAACTAAAAGTACAACATGAAATTGTTGAGAAACAACTGCTACAATTGATTCTTGAAAATCAAGCTGCATGTGATGATGAATTAGACAAGTACACTAATTCTTATAATACATATAAATTATTTATATTATTGTAATTTTTTTTTTGTTTTTACAGAATTGGAATGTTACAAAATAATTTAAAATCTAGTCTAGAAAATTGTGAACATGCTAAGAATCGCTTAAAACTAGCTAAAAGACAAATCACTACTGCTGGTTTGGGACTTTTGGGTAATTGCAGAAAAAAATCTTTAATTCTCGATTTATTAAATTCTTTAAACAGTATCAAAATGCTGGTAAGATAAAACACATCAGTTTGTTTTTGTTTTCTTAACAATTATGTGTATTTTTAGTTACAAACTGAAAAAAAACTTGAAGAATTAGTTTCTCAAGCTAATTATGCCAAAGGTATAGCATTACTTTTAGAATGCACTCAAGGTGCTTCCGCTTTTAAACAATTTACTTGCATTGCTGCTTTGTCTATTAAACTCCAAGATGCATTAATTATGACAGAAGAGCAATTAGACATTGTCTTGTCAAATGTAAGTTGGATCAAAGATCAAATAACCATTTAGACAATATTTAAAAATAGTAATTGTAATAGTTATTACTAAAATTATTAACACATTTTTTTTATATTGGCTATAAGTAAAATAACAATATATTAATTATATAAATATATTTTTAGATGTGTTTCAATTTTGATAATGAAAAGTATTCAGCTGTTCAAGAAGCTTATAGACGCCTGGGTAAAACAAGAATTGCTATTGACCAATTGCATATGCATTATACATCAGCAGTTCACAGTGCTTCGTTTGATACGATTAATTTATTTGTGAATGCAGATAAAGTGGAAAATAATAAAAATTCATTTGCTCTATTGTGTCAGGTTATACATTCTAATTTATTTCTTTAACTGTTTATTAGTATT
This sequence comes from Melanaphis sacchari, assembly GCF_002803265.2. NCBI lineage: Eukaryota > Metazoa > Arthropoda > Insecta > Hemiptera > Aphididae > Melanaphis > Melanaphis sacchari. The sequence continues at coordinate 4,197,492 of NW_020270976.1, read as the reverse complement.
TAAATAATGTTATTTTATTGCTTAAATAGTGTGTTCCTGATGAACAGTTAATTTCGTGTCTGATTGCATTGAGTAAAATATATTGGAACATTTTACAAAGCTATAAGAAAGCAGCAGATTGGCATAGAGAATTTAAAGATACTAACACAGATAGTGAAGGTATAAATATTATTGATATTATGTACAAAACTTTATTGACTTTGCTTGGTTGAGTAAATATTCTGATATAATTTTAATAATAGTAATTAGTTACTGTTATAATATTAACCAATGTGTGTGTTTTAGATGATATTGAAGAATGTGTAAATCAAGAATATATAAGTAAAAAATTTGAAATTGGTCCAACTCGGTTATGGGGAGACATCATTACCAAAATATCTAATTTAGTATTCAATTCCAATATGACAAAATTCAAATTTGACGATTTTCTTCAAGTGCTGTCTATATTGAACAAGTATTAAAAATTATTTATTTTTAAAATAAATACGGTTTACCGAATACTATTTTCTTAAATTATTTTAATTAACAAAGGTTTAAACATTAATTTATTCATATATTAATTACTTTAAGAAATGATAGTCATTTGAATTATGAAGATGAATCAGATTTTTTCATATTTATTTACTTATTTAAATTTAAATCAAATATGAACATTGTGATATTATATCATTTACCTATAGCCTTAACTGACTCTGAATTCTGATTACCTTAATTTCAGTTCTTATGTACTTCTGTAAATGAAGAGGCTTGACTTCTAACCCATTTGAAAAGATCTTAAATGTATAGAAATGTGATTTAAAATTGTATGTTTATAACTTATAAGGTGAAAGTTTAAGTGCATAAATGATAAAAAATCAGTATATTTTTTAACTTAATTATAAATTAAAATATCTGTTGCAGTTTTTAAATTCATACAAAGTTAACTGCCTTTTATGTTTCATACTCTATTTCTATAGGTTTGTGTTTGTAATTACAATATATCATCTCGACATTTATATCATGTTATATTTTAGTGATAAAACAATAATTTATTTGCATCTATTATTTTTATTATAATATTATATTTTAGACATATTAAGATTGGAGAAGAATTTTGCAATAGTAAATCTGAGCAATTACAAAATGATACTAAAAAATCTTGTATCAGTTATTTTCATACATATCATAAAAATTGTCTGGATGAACTAACAATATTTTTTGAAAATGAAAGTTGGACTCCTTGTCCAGTGAAACGTGAATTTAATTTATTTCAACTGCAAGTAAGAAAATATTAAAATATTAAATTTTTTTGCTATAATTTATTTATTATATTTTTACCATAAGGAATTTAGAACAATTAAAAATCATATTCAAAAAAGTAATTCATCAGGTCCAACTCATAGTAGAAGTTCATCAATGGACAGTAGCTCTATTAGTACGTGTGAATATTTTCATTTCTCATCAGATAAATCACCATTTGATAATGATTTAAATACGACATACTGTGAAGATATATTGGACACAGAAGTAATAACAAATATTATTTTTGGGTGTATTATTAAAATTTAAATATTTTTTATAATTTTATTGTACATTAATTTTGTTTATTTTTATTTTTATTCTCTAGATGGATAGAAATAGTGTTTGTAGTGATGATACTAATAATAGCTATGAAGACTCAGATAATTATAATGTAACTGCAGATAACTATGAAAAACCACCTTTGCTTACAAATACAACATTAACAGTAATGAGGCATTGTGGAAAGTACTTAAAAATATGTAACATATTGAAATCAATATCAGAAGATGTAGTCACTTGCTTATGTCAACTATTTGAATATTACCTGTATTCTGTCCATTTGCTATTCACGTCGGACACGTTGGTAAGTTCAAAAAACATAGGCTAAATTTCAATCAACAAATTACTGAATAATTACCTTATATGTGGTTTTTAGCCTCAAATATGTAATGGTGTAAATAGTGTTAAGCTTCAATCAGTAATAACGAGAATATGCAACAGTCTGATCCAATGTAATCATGAAAATCAAGATTTGTTTGTAAGTAATTACTATTTAATTTACAGTTTAACCAGGCTGAGCAAAAAAGTTATAAAATATGTAGGTTAGTTTTTAAAGAACCAATGCATCAACATCTCTTAATTCCAAACTCAGTTATCTAGTAATATTATTGTTAAGAGATCGGAAATTAATATGTTTAAATGAAACTGTAATTGTCAATGAATTTAATGAATTAATATTTTATATTGGTATTTTGATCCTTCTTTAAATCTAGAAAAATTGCATGACTATAAATCTAATTATCTGATTAATAAATCACATCATAGGACAAATTGGATAAATAAGAAGTTGCATTAAAAAAATATAAATAAATACTACTTATATTGCAGTTAAAAATTTGCTGATAAAACTTGCTAATGCTCATCCTTGAAAATTAATATAAAATATATTTTATTAGATACAATTTGTCTTATTATAGCAAAAATCTGTGTCAATAAAAACAATTTTTTATCTGTTAATATAATCATATCATTATTATTTATTAATATATTATACTATTTCAAAAACTTTTTTTATTTAAGCTATGTTATATTTTATCATATGACTATCTTCTTTTATGTACTCTACTGCTGGTTGCAATATACCGGCTGTTATAGTCATTTACTTGTATACTATATTTTAAAACAATTATACTCTATTCACGTTTAAAAGCAGCCAGTTTTCGTTGGTGGTGCGCAGAACACATACATGACTGTTTTCCTTGCTTAATCATCTACCAGTAATATAAACACAGAACAATACCATGCCTATGTATTGAAGTTGGCCGTCTTGGTAACTAGATACTAAACATGAAAAAAGTTTAGACAATTAATAGTAATTTATAATTTCAGATTAAATTGACTAAATTGGCTACACCCTTACCAATTTTATGCTATATTTTATTTATGATAAGCTGTCCATCGAGTGCAACTTGTATCACAGAATTGTGTGCTCTTATTATTACTTTTGATTATATTTAGTAAATTGGTGACATTGTTGAGATTAGTTCATATCATTTTATGTTATAAACATGTTTTTACTTTATGTTTAAGCAAGAATTTTACGCTAATATTTATAATGAAGAATCTGTTACTAATATTTAATTAGAGGAAATTTCTTGATAAATTTTGAAAACTGTGCTATGCTTTAAATGAGAAACTGAAGTAAAATTGTACAGGAAAAAAAATATGTTAATAGGAAAATTTATTTTTGCTTATTTTGAAGTTTCATACTACAATCACAATATTTCTGTCAGAATGCATATGACGAAATAACCAATCATATCATTGTAATATTAAGTTTCTCTTATTAGTAAAACAGTAAAAAATGTTGTTAAGTAGAATGAAATGAAAATTTTTTTCCATATAATAAAATATTAAATTTTATTTGCATGAAAAATTAAATTTCAGATTCGAGAACCTGTAGCACTTTATGCGTTAAGTCTATCAGATGCAAACAATTTATATTGTGTTTCTGAACGAATTGTTGCTGTTGAATCATTAGTATTTTTAGGAGAGCAGTATAAGCTATTACATTCTTATTTAAATACATTATTAACATCCGATACTAGCAGTTATTCACTACAGCAATTTTATAATCAGGTACTAATAGTTATTAATTCTAACATTTGTTTATTGAATTATTACAAAAACAATTTTTTCTTAATATTTGTTAAGACTGTAGCAGTAGCTGTAGATTTACGAAAACCAGTATATGGCCGTGTGATTTGTAAATCTATTGATTATAATCAAGTGCTTAGCATGATGACCAAAGTCAATTGGGAGGTAAAAGATATCATGTGTGAACACAGCAAATATGTTGATTATTTCCTCCAAGTATGTTGGATAACCAAAAGGTTATAAGAATCTAATTTTTTTTTTTTTCAATAATCATTATATTTTTAGGAATTACGAGCATTTTTCAAAACTCTTAAGACATCAACATCAAACATTTACTTGAATGAGCAGGTATTATATTCTATTTGGGAAGCTATAGCTGTTCTAGTGTCTTCTGTTTTTATTGAAGGGTAAATTGTCTAATAAACTATTCTAACTTATTTTTATATTAAATATTATTTTTATTACAGATTTTCATTAGCCAAAAAATGTTCAAATGCTGGTCGAGCATTAATGCAACTTGATTTCACACAGTTCATGTCACAAATAAACTCAATTTGTCCTATCAATCCATTCCCGCATAAAGAACTAGTTGAAGTTTATATCAAGGCTTATTATTTACCTGAAACATCATTGGAAACGTGGACAAGAGATCATCAGGTTGTACTAACTTATCAATGCGTTTAATTAATAAAATAAATACACATTAATAACTATTTGTATGCATTTAAATTTCAGGAATACACACATAAACAATTATTAGCTGTCATAAACTGTGTGTGTCAAAATAATAAACGGTTACGACAAAAGCTGACAAATTTATTAGAAGAATCTCAACAAAGATAATCTCATTTTCATTACTAAATGCATTGTTTATTTATTTTTAATTATTTTTATTTTATTCAGTTATAAATTATGCAATTATTAATAATTGGTAAAAATGCTTTTTTTATACATTTCAACCTAATTAAGTCTATTAATTTCATTCTCATTTAACCAATTTTTAAATCAAAATTAGATTTCTATAAGTACATTTTTTTTTATCTCTTTTAATTCTAAGATTTTTAAAATTTTCTTCCAACTTATCATTTATTCCCATAATTTTCTAAATTTTATTTACTGAATAAAATTACCATAATCAATGAAAGTTAAATTAGAAATTGAGACCTACCAATATCCACACTAATAAGTTAGGTTAAATTTTGTCCACTAAAAAAAAAAAAAAAATATGTAATCCAGTTACCCTCAAATTCCAATTAAAAATATATGGGTATGAACTCACAATGATTCTTATTTGCAATTTAAAAATAAATGTTTGCACTATTATTTCTTCTCGCTTGCAAGTTATAAACACTGATAATTCAATTTTGTAATTGTTTCTTGACAGTTGGGTAAACTTTATTTTCATTCCAAATACACCTTTAATAAAGACTGAACGCTATTTATTTTTAAGTTTTCTTGTTTACTTATACACTGTTGTTACTAAAAAATATAATGAAGTAATAGATTAATCAGTTATACATCATAACATATATGATAAGTTACTGAGTGAACACTAAATGACTCATACTCACGTTGCTTATTGAAACACCGAATTATTTATCAAATATTTCCTTAATGACCTTAATACCATATTTGATATAACCATGTATTAAGTAATAATAGTGAATAGTTTATAGTGTTAATACTATTCATTAACATTATTTTTTCAAATCAAAGTTAGCTTCGGCCAAATAATTATTTAAATTTTATTTATTTTTTATGTACATTTTTATATAAAACTTGTTAATTTCTTAAATATTTTTAGCCTAGAGCTATTGAAATTGTTTTGATGATATTTTTTAGAATTATACAGAAGAAAAGATTATGTTTGCTAATATTTGACGAATAATCAATAAGTACGAGATGTATTTCAAGAAAAATGATCTGTCAATGATTTACTAACCTACTTAATTTTTAACAGGGACCACTCTGATGAATTTAATATCAGTCTTACCCATTGAGATTGCTGAGAGACATTGTCAAGCATCAATGTTGGGTTCTCTTTTTGAAAACTTCTTTTAATTTATTTATAATTTTATTAGTGTTACTAATTCATGTACCTATCAAAATCTAAGACGTATTTTAAAATAAATCTGAAATATGTATAGGTATGCTTCGATGTAGAAAAGATAATCTTTTCACACATCATGGTACCTATAAGCATTTAAGTGCTAAACTATGGTGATCTAAAGATCTATATAATCATTACGGTTACTTCCGATTTAAATCCTCAAATATTCATATTGATATTATCCTAATATAGTAATATCTATTAATATTAGACCTAAGTTAACAATAATTATGAAATTAACAATCTACTTGTTTTATATATATAGAAGACATTGGTTTTTCTAATCAATTGTTTACTTTTAAAAAATAAAAAATAATTTGATATGGATAATTTCCTTGTTTCTGTTCAATATCTACCTATGTCAAGATTTTTAATTCAGCTCGAGCTATTCTCATTGACATTTATTTAACCTTTAAGATAAAAATTTCATTGTTGCATCATATTATGCAAAGCGTGATTATGTATAATACGTATGTTGCGTGATCTCTTATTGTTACAACTGAAAACCAAGCAATGTAAGCTCAAATGAAAATAATATGTATACAATTTAATTTGTTTAAATTTTTTCTCACTACTAGCAGTTCAAACGACATTTTTTTCTTCTTTTACTGAGTTTTGCTGTTTAAGAAAATTTAAGTATAATAATGGCGCAGAATGAGCGAAAATGTTTTAAAATTTATTTTATGTCTTGGAAATACCAACACCCAATTATATGATGGTTAGTCACTGGGTACTATTAACCGTTTTTTAAGTATTTTCTTAGGCTATAGCCAATAAACCTTTCAAAGGTTTTCGATTTTGACGATTTCACGAATCATTGTAGAATAATTTATTGTACGGTTTTATATTTATCTGCTACTTTCAACTTAGTACTTTAATTAATTAAGTAATATTTAATAAATTCAATCACCAATCTATCCAGTTTACAATACAAATACGCCAAAATTCTAACTATACACTATAGTACTCAGTTAAAAACTGACAAACTGAGTAATGACTAATGAATTACACGAATATTGATATTGAATAAAGAATGGACAGTGGTTAAAAATGTACATAGATAATAACACAAATTGTTAATAGTATTTTTCTTGTTATGTGACTTCTGTATTGGCAGCACTGACCAACCGCCATAACGTCGTAGCAGGCAGCAGCCATGTTTGTTGTTTACATTGCACCATCGTCTAGAAAGCGAGCGACCTATCTTCCATTCTTTATTGTGACTGCGATATAGGTAATAATTTTTTTTCAATTGTTACAAATCGCAATTTCTTTTCTATGCTTCCCATCCTTCTCCGTACAGGACGTATTTAGTGTTCTCTCTCTCAAAACCTGTGACGAAGAATTCACACCTTTTTATCGCGTAGTGGGTGATGTGTAAAATGGAAACTGCTGCTACGACAACGGCGGCAGACGTAAACCACGACCGCCATGTATTAAAACAACCAACCAAGGTACTATTGACACTTAGCAACGTACTGTTGCCCAAGGAAAAGCTCACATCCACACCGTCGATGATCGATGGGTTAGATTTCGAAACCGAAGTCGACCTAAGAATCGTTGGCTGCGAGTGGATTCAGACCGCCGGCATTCTACTCAAATTACCCCAGGTAAGAAATCATATGTAAATCTTTTGATTATAGGTGCTATGTACTGTATGCACTTGACCAAACTCTCAGCGATACAAAATTGTTATCACAAGAAAAATAAATGTCATCCCTATATTTTAGCATGCTCGTCTTGTTGCACATTGTAATAGTGGATGACAAATTGACAACTGAGACAAATATTATTTATTAAACTGTACACCATACCTGCGAGTTTTGTACCAAAACCCGAGATTCCCGGCTAATATCAACAATATGTTAATCATTATTTTTCACAATTTTTTTCCTCTTAATTCTTGGTTCTAATCACTGCATTATGTTACTCTTGATTTCACTTCTTAGATAACATCCATCAACATTTGAACATTGCAGTATTGGGGTTTTATGTAATTATCTACGGCCTATTGTGGTACTTTATCCAAATACTAAAACTTTTGAAAAAATTAGACCCTTTGAACATGTTTTATGATTAATTTATTTTGTGATTCCATCAATTAGTTTTATTAATAATATTGCTACTTTAGTAATGAGGCAAATTTCAAAAGCAAAATATACCTTGTTTTTATTTATATCTTATGTTTTAACACAAAAAAAAAACATATGCACTATATTTTGAGATGTATTTTTTATAGTGTTAATTATTGCTAAATAACCATGATAAGTAAATAAATAGGTGTTTATAAACATTTAATTATAATTATAATTTTACCAAAGTTCAATAATTTTCCTCAAGTATGGGCCATTCTAAATAATATATTTAGAAATGTAAATGTATCTCGACATATTGAATTATATTTTGTATAATTGTTCATTATATTGATTCATTCTTATATTTTATATGTTTAGCTTAAATAAAGCAAAAAACCACTACAAACCCTAATTACACAGATTTTAGAATTGGTATGTCTTGAATCCAATTTGTATATCTCTTATTTAAGTTTAAAATAAAATAAATGAATGTGTAAAATCATTACACTCACAGTTTTGCTTACCTATTATAAAAATAAATAAATAAGTTATACATTTATGTTGTTTAATTTTTTATATACTAAAAAATATAATATGATCTTGATTTTTCAGGTTGCCATGGCAACTGGACAAGTGTTGTTTCAACGATTTTACTATACAAAGTCCTTTGTTCGTCATCCAATGGAAATAACTGCAATGGCATGTACATGTTTGGCCTCTAAAGTTGAAGAATCACCTAGACGTATTCGTGATGTTATTAATGTTTATCATCATATCCGTCAAGTTTTAAATCAAAAGTAAGTTGAAGTGGTTTTTATTTTTCATAATTAATATTTTTCTTTTCATTTGAATCTTGTTTAAATATTTTTAATCACAACTGACTAATCTGCTAGCTTATGTTTCCATATTTAAATTAGCCATTTTTATTTAGATCTTTAATAATATATATTTTATATTATCCAAATTTATTTGTTTAAATTACTCAAATCAAGCAAACCTGTAATAACACTTCTTTTAACCCAGAAAGTATATATATATAGATTTTATCAATATTCTTTAAATCCTATTCAATATATCTTAAAATAAAAATATATATTTATTAATTTATTAACTTTAGTTTAAGGTAAGTTAGCATCAAATGTAATTAAAAAAATATATATTTGCCTATCTAATAAGGCGTGTACTGTCTTACCAATATATATTAATCTAGGTATATCTAGGTTAATTCAGCTTAAATATTTTTGTCAATAAGATAGTTAATTCATAATTTTCATTTTGATTTTGATCAATCTTCTATTTATTGACATAAATTTATATTCTTAGAATAATTTTAATTATTTATTGTTCAGAATCCTCCTAAATGTATAACTATACACATAGTTGAGTATGTTAATGTATGAACATAAATTTTGGTGGAAGATTGATAAAATGAATATCAATAACCTCAACTTTTTTAAACATTCTTTATTCATACACATTTTTTTTATCTTATAATTTAATTACATTTTATTTTTTAAATGTTAAGAGATTGTCACATATTTGCTTTTTTAAGATTTAAATGTAGGCAATTTTAAATAAGAAACAGAATTATAAATATTTTCTAATTTTGTTATAAAGCTGTTTCACTGTATTTTAATACTTATTTCAAGAATCTTAACTAGTGCTACAACATACCATTCATACTTGTTGCGTGATCATGGAATAATAAAAATAAAAGATTTTATTTGGGAAATACCGTTTACGCTACAGTTATAGTAAGAAACAAAATTTTCTCTATAAAAAAAGAACTTGCTGTACAATATAATTTTTATTTTTTTTACTAAGTTAAAAAAAACTTGAAAGTAACAGATTTTAAAATAAAATAAACTTTTTTTGTATAGGATTATTGAAAAAAAAAATAATATTGTACTGCACCATTAAAGTTCTTCTCTTTTTATGGTGAAAATTAAGTTTTTAAACTAGGACTATAAACCAAGTGGTACTTGTCTGCACAAAATATTTTTAATTAAGATTTAATTGGCGTGTGGCGTCCACTTAATTTAAGATTACTTAAATTTACTTAGTTGTTTAATTACTTTCAGATATCCTACAGGAGTCGCAAAATGCACATTCTTTAAATATTCTAATATTTCTATAGTTATGATAAATATAGAATAAAGGATATATTTACAAATTGCATTAAATGTTTGTACAAGTTTTGTTAACAAAAAGTAATTATTTGAAAAAAAGAACTATATATTTTCTAAAGTAAATTTTAAATATTATTTCAAATTACTTTGGTGTATATTATAAAAAGTATTTGATATTAAAGGAATCTTTTTTTGATTTAGCATACCATATTAAATTTTTCTGATGAGTAATAGAGAAGTGTAACATTGCTCCCATGTTCATGCCAATAAATTTTATGACATCTTTATAGCTTTAAAATCCCCTCAGGTATCATTGCAATGTTCATTCTTATATGTTATTATTTAGTTGTTTTTTCTTAAAAGAACGCCGCACTCGCATGTGTTTTCTCCGTCTTACATACATATAACAGCAAATTTTCATTCAGCAGAATTCATTTTTTGTTGTTAGCTTTAACATTTGAGTAAATTTACCTATTATCAAACTTAAAGGTTAGAATTTTATCTAGACTAAGACATTTTAAACTTTTAATATTTAACATTGTTATAACTCAGTTTAAAATTAAAATATCAATAAAAGCCTATATCATTGCCTAGATAAAATTTTTACCTTTAAGTTTGATAATAGATAAATTTACTCTAATGTTAGAGATAACTACATAAAATGAATTCTGCTATACAAAAATGTGTTATGCTGTATATATATATATAACAGAGGTAACGCATGCGAGTGTGGCATCCTCTTAATGTTGAATAGCAGCCTAAATTCAACTCAAAGTTTTAGATATACAAGCAAAACATGTCAAATACTAACGATGCTCTTAATTCTGTCAATCTACAAAATTAAAAAATTAATATAACTTGTACTTATATTTAATGTTAATATGTATTTATTTTATTCTATTATTTATCTATACTTAATATTACTTATTTTTTTTTAGTTAAAATTAATATCATTTAAAAGTTGCAATGTGTGTGTTGACTTAATGCGATAACTGTAGGGTGCACAGAAATCCATTGTTTTTGTTGCAATTGTTTTGTTCTTAGTTATTTTTATTTGTAAATTATCTAATGCAACAAAGTCAGTGGTTGTTAATGTTAATCCAAGTGCAAATATAACGCACAAATTTATTTTATAACTTGCGTTTTCGCAGATACTTTCCACAGCTGACCGCCGGGTGAGTTGCCCTCGGTTTGAATTGTGGAGAGGAAAGCGAACGTGGTGGATTCACGTTGAAATTGATGGTCGTCACGTCAAGAACACTGTTGGACCCCTTAAAAAATTATATTGTAACATGATTTAATCAAAAATAAGCTATATGGTTTCTCTCCAAAAAAAGTGTTAGGGTCTGTCCAAAAAAAAAAAAAATTAAAAATATATATTTATATATGTATTTATCAAAAAGAGAGGTATAGTATAAAACCAATGTGCATAAAATAACGTGTTCTAATTTAGTGATTATACTTAACCATAAAAGTTTTGTATCAAGCAAAATAGAATTTCACAGACAATTAAGAACTCTTTTTTACACACTGGCAAACACAATGGAATTCAAGATAGCAAATCATATATGAAGATATCATATGAGCCATTTGATGGTTTTTCTACATCTCATAAGGTACCTACTCTATTTGTAGACGTTAAAACGGACTTGGATTAAATCAGAAGTTGAAGTGAACTTTGTTTTTTTTTTTTTTTTTTTTTTTTTCATATTTTTGTTTGAAGGTGAATGTTAATTGTTAAAAACAACTATTGAAATATGGACAAACCATGCTTTAAGTATTTAAATTAGTGAACTTATAAATGCGCGTGGAATCAAGCCAAGAATTCAAGGCATTTAATAACAGGATAAATTTAACAATTGTTAAATTACCTGATGGTTTGATTAATATTTTTATGTTTCAAGATATTAAATGTGTTTTGGATTAATGATTTATATGGCATTTAATCAATGTATTACTTGAATTATACAATTTTTTTTATTCATGATATCTACCAGAAACTTATTATTTTGCAATGAAAATAATATTACGTTTATTACAGCATTCTATTATCTGATAATATTAGTATATATAATAATATGACACTTGTTTAACTTAATCAATATATTTTTCTAGTGAAAACTTTGACTACATAACAATCATTATTCATTTCCTATCGAAACAAGAAATTAACGTAACAATGAATTATAATAGTTTTGAATATTATGTATTAAATTTATTATTTAGTAATTATAAAATTATTATTTATAATTTAAGAATTTCTGTAAGAAGATTAACTTTAAATAACTAATACAAATAGGATTAAATGAAACTAACAGTAAATAAATATAAATAGTAAATGAAGCATTTTATATTAATACGTTATTCTAATTTAAAAAGTATATTTTTGTATAGCAAATAGCATTAAAAAAAAAAAAAAAATAGTCAGTTGTGGTTGATTATACTATCATTCTTTATTTTGTCTCGCCCATGGTATTGCCATGTGATCACTAGTCCAAAACCAGACCCAAAAATACCCCGCCCCTGTTGCAGATTGATTACGCCGTTGGTACTTGATCAAAATTATGTACAGAAAAAGACGCAGGTAATAAAAGCGGAACGACGCGTGCTCAAGGAGCTTGGCTTTTGCGTGCATGTTAAACACCCACATAAACTCATTGTCATGTACCTACAGGCTCTTGGATTTGAGAAACACCAATCATTAATGCAGATGTCCTGGAACTACATGAATGACTCATTACAAACTGATGTGTTTGTTCAATATGATCCAGAAACTATTGCTTGTGCCTGTATATATCTATCGGCTAGAAAATTACAAATACCATTGCCAAAAAGTCCAGCATGGTACTCTTTATTCAATTCAAGTGAAACGGACATCCAGGACATCTGTCGCAAAATACTCAAACTTTATATCAGACCAAAAGTGAGTAGAAAATCATAATTTGTATGTTCAGTATAACCATATTTGTTTATAATAATTTTCAGGTTATCACAGAAGACTTGGAAAGGAGAGTGGAAGAATTGAAAAAAGAATATGATCATGCTAAGGAGAAAGCTAGGGCAGCTATTGTTCATCCCGTAGTACAAACAGAAGTTGTTGTACCTCCACCTAGTAATGGAATTACTACTGTTGCTTCTGAGAATATTAGTTCAACCACTCCAAATAAGTATGTATTCACTTCCTAGTTCATGCTGAAATATATATATGTTAATCATATTACATTTTTGTAGAAAACCAATTAAAAAAAGAAGTAGAAGTAGAACACCTTCTGAGACCAAGTCTGGAAGTAGAAGTCCAAGACATTTAAAGAAATCCAAAAAAAGAAAGTAAGAGAAATATTATTAAGTATAGTGTTTTTTAAAAGATAACTTATAACTTTATTTTATATTGATTAGTCATGAAAGATCACGTTCCAAATCAATATCTGATAGAAGAACTCATAAACACCACAGAAAATCAAATAAAAGCCGTAAACGATATTCAAGTTCGTCTTCTGGTTCATCTAGTTCTTCAGGATATCGTCGTCATAAATCATCAACCAATAACAAGTATGTTAACAACTTGATAATTTTGAATGTAGAACAAAGTTCAAGTCAGATTGTAAAAGATTCCTTATACATTTTAATCTGAAACTCGTTAATTTACACCATTTTATTGTGTGTAATCCTGATCACTTTGTTGTAGACTTTGATTGGTGAAATGAGTTGATAACTTTGCAGTGATATTTATTATTGTTCATAAACTAATGAGACAATTTTTTTTTTTTTTAACTTATTATTTTTCAGATTAGTGCCTACTTACCGAGATTATAAAGATTACAGAGATTATAGAGGAGATGAAAACTATAAATCCAAGTCTAGGAGTTACAACTATTGGAAAAAATATTATAGCTACGAATAGTTCTACTTCTACTTAACCTTTATAATGTATTATAATGTGTAATATTAAAATATTACAAAGTTTTTGTATTTTAAATAATATGCATTTTTTTTTTATAGTGTATTTAATACATACATATATACACATGTATATAAATACATAGATAATTCATTATTTTGAGACAGGGTTTATCCACAATGCTAAAGATATTAATCGTTTACATTAATTACATTTTAGAAGAAAGTAAATATATTTATTTTTATTTACAATTGTACCATTTTAATTTTAAAGAAGAAAAACCGCATTGTAATTGTATAATATATTGTATAAAAATAATCTGTAAACGTAGTTTTTGTTAGATTAGATTTAAAAATGGATTAATACATCAACTGTGATATACAAATTTATTATGTACAATTTTTAAATTTTACCTCTTATGTACTTGTCTGTATTTTCATTAAATTGTAGATAATGACAATTAATTTTAAATGTCCAACTCATAAGAAATGTTTTATATTCATTGTATATTTTTTTAATGTTATATTATCTTAGTATGAAACACAAATTTTACTTGTATGAATGTACATTATACAAAAATAAAAAATGTAAATTATTAATTTGAGATGAAAAAGTGTTGTATTTATTTTAGACATTTTTAAGTAGAAATTTGATTTTCTTTTAACTTTCTATTTGACTGACACATGATAATTATTTAATTATCTTTGCTAGTAAAAATATATGATACAAAATTATTTGGAAAACTTTAAAAAAAGATTTTTATCTGATCATTTTAAAGTAGAAATGTATATAGTTTTTTGATTAATCTTTTGGCTTTTAAGATACTATTTTTTTCTTAAAGTGTTTATGATGATACATTAAATAGGAATAATCGTCAATTATTTTATTAAATACTTAAGAATTTATGATGTTTAGTAAATCAAAGCATTTTTTTTTTTTTAAAGGATTGAATTTGTATATGTTATTTAAGAACGAGCAATAACATGACACATTAACGCGATCTCGATATCTAAATACAAAATTGTTTTTTCTTCAAACGTTTTCAAACAGGCTTGTTTGTTTTACTCTGTTTCTAGAACACTATTTCTAGATTAAACAGTGATCATTAATCATATTAAGTTTTATCATAGAAATAAAGATAATTTTATAAACAACAAAGTAATTCCATAACTAATGAGGTAGGGTTGGAAAAAAATAAAATTATACAATGCTAGTATTAGTTATAAAAACTATTTTTAATATATACTATATTGACATATAGTGATTCACTAAACATACTTTTTTACAAGTTTTACTTCTTCAATAACACGGTTATACAAAATCTAATTTTAAATTTTTAAACTAATAAAAACCCATAATCATTAAAGTGAAAACAAATTCTAATTTGAAAAACAAAAAATTGATATCACCGTAAAACAAAAACATCAAAAAATTTTAAACATAAACTTTATGTAGAATTAAAAATTTAAAAATTCTGAATCTGAATATATTCATTAATTAAAAAAAAAAAATTGGTGTACTCAGTGAATCACCTGTATACTATATTATTTGTGTAAACACATATTAATTGCACAAGGTCTATTAAAAATCTTATGCAATGTGCATAATTCAATCTATTCTAAATAAATTTAACCATGGTTCTACAGACAAAAAAATCAAATAGCTTTTGCCTTTTAGTTTCTAATGTTTCTGTAATTTAAAAGTTTTTAAAACGCTCATTTTCATTATCATAATTTTTGTTATCAAATAAACATGGGGTCTGCAACACATTGTGATATTATCACGATGTGCAGATATCTCTTAGACAGTACTCGAGTTTAATATTTTATCAACATTTTGTCGAATCGTGTTTAGTCGTTCCCGGCGTTATATCACAGAATATTCTGTGGTTATATCGAACTCATTATCGTTTTTTATTACTCTGTTTTTGTTATTTAATATTTTTCTAATTCTCTCAATCATGCAAAATTTGTGCAAAGTTGAATTACTGTTCGGCAAACTGCTGTGCAAGACTAAGGCCATAAACCAACAACCAGTTAGGTACACTAGAAAACCTAGATGGTTACCGAAAGCGCCGTCTAAAATGTTCCGGGTACCTGTTCGACCACAGGTTTCCACCGAAGAGAGGAATGAACTGTTCCAACTGTTCACCAACTACCGGACTACCATGAAATCGATACAGTGAGTGTGTTCAGAGTAATTCGTTCTACGTGCACAGGAACTCATCTCAGTGATCTGTTTTAGGAAACAACTAGAAAATGAACTCGAGACGTCGTATACAGGTCAAGAGGTGTTGCAAGAAATTGCCAACAAGGAAGAACACTTGTGGGCAAAATGTATGGACATCAATGACAACTGGAATGCTGAAGTAGCTATGGAGAGGGAACAGAGGTTAGCAAATGAACGTGAGGCCCGACGAGAAGAAATTTTAGCACAACTCATAGAAAAAGAAGAAGAGAAAAAGAAAAAACTGGAAGCAATTGAGGAAATTATCAGATTAGAAAAGGTATGTACTTGCAAATAATTCAATAATTATAAGATGATTGTTATGTTTAAATGTATTTACTTTGCGTTAAGGAAAAATCAAAAACTTATATTACCATTGACAACATAGATGAAGCTATTGAAAAAGCATTAGATCATGTAGTTGATCACAAATATGCTTTAGATTTAGATGGTAATATTATCAAAGGTAATAATCCACATGAACCGACTACAGAAACGAGCACTCCTCAACTGCGAGTCCAGACAATCAACTAATATATGTGTATTCTGTTAATTTTTTAATTCACATAAACATGTACAAATATAATATTATATATTTTTTTCTAATTAGAATATGTCATTTAGTTGTCTAGTTGTTATTAAAATTGTTTTATAAAGTAATTTGAACAATAACATATTTGGTCATAATTTTGTGTATTTTCATCAACTATTTGATATTTTGTTTATGTATAGTTTTCCTGAGAATGTATTATAATTAATATTTTTATTTTAAAGTATTTATATAGAGGGGAAAAGGCCATATATTAGATTTAAACTTTGTGCTAAATATTCTGTTTTAGAAGAGTTTTCAATGTTTTCATTATTCTATAATTTTAAAGTAATAGTAAAATATTAAATACTTTTCAATTTAAACGATCAATTGAAGTGCTTAAAAAGCTTAAAGACACATCTAACTTGTTATATAATTAAATAAATTATGATTTTGTAACGGCAGTAGCAAAACTGAACATAATGTACAAATCCCAACAGAACATTTAATTGCAGTTCAGATATTTTAAAACTGACATTAAATTATATCAATTTTGTTATGCTAATGTTTAGTTATAAAGAACACATACAGAATTACAAAACTTATAGAACACAGTTCCTAGATGATTTACAAATAATTATTTAATGTACGTATTGTATGTTATAAAAGTAATTCTACTCGTACCTATCTATGTGCTCGGTTGTTAATACCACAACATAAGTCATAAATAGTAGGTAGGTAATCAGAAATGCCAGATGCAAATGAATATTAATAATAATTGTACCTATTCTCCAAATGTACCATTTTTGATTTTACTTAAGTTATAGGTATAGTAATCTGTATTATGAATACGTTATATTCAAGTATGTTGTTTTTGTTTTATTAGCGTACAACATGGCAAATAAACGTTCAGAAAAATCTATTTTACCTACTCTGTTATTTTTCTATAATTACTGTATGGTCATTTTTAATTACTCCGAGCATTGATTTATTATTAAGTTAAACTTAAAAGGTAAAAATATTATTTAGTATCTAGGGCGACTAGTGGCTTGTACTCGTTGATTTATTTTTATATTTTAATTTTGAAGCAATTTATGAACATTTAAAAGTTATAAAATCAATACATTGAGATATTGGTTATTTGTCTATGATTAATTTTAACATAAATTTGTTATTACTTATTAATGGTCGAATTGGTGAATGCTTATAATTATATAGTGGTGCCTATTCTTTAGTTCAACTGTGACAAATATCATAGGCAACTTAAGTAGGTGGATAGGTGTAAACACTTAGGACTAGAAATTGGTAAAAACCATTTTTTAAACTACCACATATCAAGAGAGATTAGACAATTTGCTTATAATTAGTGGTTAAAAGGGAGTTAATGAACCTCTGGTGGGTTGAAGTTAGTGGTAGGTATACTACTATTTAGAAGTTCCCAAAGCGAAACAGACTATATAGGAGGTTGTCGGTTGATTAAAAAACAATATTGTAATAGGTACCATAATAAAATAGTAAATTGTTAGATCTTCGTTAACGTGAATTATTATACTTAACGGCTGTGTATACTTGATGTATTTTTTAATGGATGGATAAAAAAAATAATGACCATAGAATATTCAAAACCGGTGAAACCCAAAAGCGCGAATCGTCTATTTTTGTCGATAGACTAAAAGCGCAAATTAATTTTGGGCTACTGTACCTTAGTAGTGGGATAAGTGCGCAAAAATGAATATTGTACTCGTTACACTATACGTTTCATTTTAATTAATTATTTAGTATTTTTATAATTCAATAATACATCAACAGTGATTGAATTCAGTTGAAGTTTAGTATTATATAGTATCGAATTTTATCGTAACAAATTACGGTGAAGGTTAATAATCATTTAGGATGGCTATACAATATATGCAGTATAAGTATAGACTTATACATAACTTATAAAATACACTTTATAGTTGTAAAATTTATTTGCGCTTTTAAGTTGCGTTTGGGTCATATTTTGTGCATATAAAGTTACAGCCAAAAATTTCTACTGGGAAAATAAAAAAAGTCGGCTCACTAAGGAAAACCCATAAAAACAACCTTAAAAAACTTATATTTTCATATAAAACGATAGAATATAATTTTGAGAATTTGAACACTTAAAATTATTATTAAAAATTAAAAATTGGTTAACACAAAGAAATGTTATAATTTTTATTTAAAATACATATGTTTAGTCTCCAGAATACACGTTAATACGTACTAAGCAATTTGTTAAGGTTTGAGTTATTTTGCGAAATTGTGTCGATTATGCCTTAATCGATAGACCTAAAAATAAAAAAACATCCCTACGAGTATAAGCAGCTCACCGGAAAACTCCAGATATCCCGCCTGCCCAGTCCGGTCTTAAATGGACCTATTCAATTTTTGAGGCCAATTATAAGCCATAGTCGGCATAGTCTACGTCTACATCATAGATATAAAAAAACAACTGTGGTTCAAATAATTAACGATTAAAAACGAATTCGAGCGGGAACGATCTGTCAACCTATAAATATTTATAAATATTAAATAGGTATTTATACGTACAATATTAGATCTGATATTTATTTTATATTTACTTTACATTATAATAAATTCATTTTTTTATTGGTAATGAAGTATTTCAGTAGATTAAATTCATTTTGTCAAGAAAATTGTTCATTATATAATAATACATTTTTTTAATATTATTTCACTATTTTCATTCTTCAAGGTATAGATCTACTATCTAGATAGATATATTATTATCTATTTATAATTTATTTTTTAGCTTTTAAAAAATCAATATCGACGCACCGTTCAGTGCAGCCACTTTGACACTGCATTATCGTCATGATTGTCCCATGATTATCGTCAGACATGTGATATATTGATATCAGTACGGCGTTCAGTGCAGCAATTATAATTGCAAATTTTTAAAACTTTTTTATCATTTTTATCTTTGGGCTTCGGCTGATATTATTGTAGGTGTAGGTCGTGGGTGCTGAGTAGCACACAACATCTATATCTATTACTCGAAAATTTTGATCTCCGGATCCAACCGCTCGTGCCGATCTATTATTATTTTCTCGACGGCACGATCACACGAACGTGAAAATGAGTAAGGTGTACAAGGAAGACGAAATCAGCGTCCGAGTGGATCGGTGCCTGTATGATTCGATGATTAAATTCGGTAAGTAAAAAAATGATAAAGCGACCTCTGAGAATCTAAAAAAAAAAAAATGTTTTTTTTTTTTTTTGTTTTGACCATTACAACACCATAGCCTTTATATTGTACTCCCTATTATTGTAGCAATGTTTGTAATGTTTGTATGATATATTTACATTAATTCAGACAACTTTGCTTAAAGAACAAATTATGTAATTTATTAAATCTAGGGACAGCTAGGTTAGGTTTTAACGGAATAAATTTTTAGAAATACGGGCTTGAGGGAGGGACATGGTCCCTTGTCTCCTGATTTAATGTACATGTACACATTTATAGTTGTCAAAACTTAATACTTTAATACTCAAGAGATTTAAACACAAATTTCAATTTTGACTATACATTTTTATTCGACCTTACTTTATAATTCTTCATAATTATTGGTTGTTCATCAATCCCCATTTTATACTTTTATAGTTGGAGCATTATATTTATTTATTGATGTAGATACAACATGCTGATTAATTCCTTTTTTCAATTTTAAGTTTTGTGGTAAGTTATTACTTATTATATTCTACTCAGTCTGTCCTATTCATTATTCACTAATAAATTATTACTTTGTTAGGTGTTTTAAATTTTTATATAAATACCTGCAGTTAAACTCTGAAGGAAACTAGTCTTAAATTCCTGAATAGAAATTGTTAATTAAGTACAGTTAATGTCAAACAATTTATAAAACTGATAGCATTTGACTTTAATGGTTTTTAATTATTCTAGGTGGCGGCTTGAGTGTAGGTGTTGTTGCATCCCTGTTGTTTTTCAAACGTAAGTTTAGTATGCAACATTTTTAATAAAATAATTTTTATAAATTTACATAATACAATATTGAATAATTTTTAAAACATAAAGAAATGTAATTTGTTTTATTCATAATTGTAAATTATATTATTATAAATAATTATTTACAAAATCTTAAGAAAAAACAATTATTTTTAACACAATTTAATTTTCAAAAATTATTGATTGTTTTATCTAGGTAAGAAGTGGCCAATGATCATGGGCTCTGGTTTTGGATTGGGTTTAGCATATGAGAACTGTGAAAAAGACTTAAAAGAATATTTTACGAGTACATAATACATTATATTATATTAGAGCTTAGGCAATATCATATTAGCCTTACTCTAGAGTCAAACAATGTATTGTTCATACAATTAATTTTCTTTTATGTTAATTATAATAATGTAAGTAGTATTTCTTGTTTCAAGTTTTTAACTAAGAAAATATAATATTAATAATGTTGGATCCAAAAGTTTGCATTTATTGTAAACGTAAAAATTGAAAGTGTTATACATTAATATAAAAGTTCTAAATAAATTAAAAATATCAATACTTAAGCAAACTTGAAAGCAAAATATCAAACAGGTAACAAATTGTGAATTGACTTCAAATGTGATTTTAAATGATTGATATTATTGGTATTGTAATCACATTTATTACATTGGAGCGGTTGATGCAAACATTTCTTGTTAGGTGGCAATACTACGTGTCCCATAGTTTGTAATTCAGAAATTATCTCTAAAAGCAAATTAAAAATTAATTCAACAAAAATGTTATCATATACTAGAACATTAATAGCTGAATAGTAACTAAAATATACCAAATAACTAACATGATATAATAATTTACAAAGACAGAATACATAAACAATATATTAATAGATTATAACTATATATTATACACATATTAATATGAATACCAAAAGTTGAAATATATTTGCTAGTTATAAATAAGTATTATATATACTATAGGGCAATGAACAGTAAGGATATTTTTTTATGGATATATTAAAATATTGAGTTTAGAACACTATTAATAGTAAATATTAAAATAGGCCATTTAGTCTTGGAGAATTATTAGCCATAGGATGTTTGAAGTTTGTATTTTTATTTTAAAAATCAATCCAATAAAAAAAAAAAATTATAAATTTATTTTTAATTTTAATAAAAAGACTAAGATATAAATACAACTTATACTTAATATATATATCAACTCATTGAAGTTTTTTAGATAATATGAAATGTATTCATCATTATTATATTTAAATTTTTATCTGTATAATTGTATTTTGTTTTTGTGAGAAATGTCTAATTCAAACATTTTTAATCAAATAATACCTATTAAATTTATTTCCTAACTTATTATTATTTCTTACTGAAGAAATTGATAAAAAATAAAATCAGGAGACCTGATGTCTTTATCTAATAAACCCCAAGGACAAATATCTTTTTTAAATTTTTATAAACTCAATTTTTTTTTTAAATTTATATTTCTTAATCTAGTATTTAATGAAAATTAAATGCACACCTGGTAATTGCAGAACTAAATTAAATTATTTACATGGATAATTCAATTTTTTTTTTCATAGCACTTGATTGAAAGTAAAAACATTTTGTAACAATATGAGTTACATTGGTAATAGTCCAATATGTGACCTACCGATAGGATTGTGTTGATTTACATTATACTTCTATAGGTTTCTTTATTGCAGTAATTTGTTATTGTCGTTATGAGAATTTTATTCTATTATATTTTTGTTTTCTCTAATACATACAATCATAAATACTTTCCTTCAGTGTCTTCACTCATACTTACCAACAGATTTTTAAAAATAATGACTTACATATACGGATCTTAATGGCCGTTTTAATAGTCAACAATCATATTGTATGTGAAATAATAAAAGTAGTTTAGTTCTAAGTTAATTTAGTTCCAGTAAATCAAAATGTAAGTTGGACTGGTAGAAGCAAAAACACTATTATTGATTGGTATAATCTTTGCAGAAATAAATAAGTATATTGTTTTTCAAAAAGAGAAAAAATGGATGGTCATGATTGTGTACTGTTCAAATTTACAAACTCATTTTTCAAGCTAAAAGGAAGTATACTGTAAAACCGTTGTCAATTACAATATGGGGAAATTTATTTATATTTTACATTTATGATTTAGGTTACGTATGAGATCGTAAGTTAGTATGTAGGTCGCATATTGGACGGTAAATCAGTGTATAAGTCACATATTGAATCGTTACTGTAACACTAATTGTACACTGTTAAGCATTGATTATAAACTATATGAACATTAAATATTATATATATATTTGAGAACAGGACTAAACATTAAACTGTTAATATTTACTGTGAGTAGGTATGAAAAATTCTGTATTAAATGAATTCCATTGATGATTCTGTTTCATAAATTTACCACAAAAGTCTTTACTTAACACATGCAAGTGCAATCGGTTCATAGATGTAAAAGTGTGGTATCCAACTCTGTAACATTTTAAACAAAACCAATATTATTATAGATGAGCCAAAGAATGACTGAAATTCAATTTAAGAAGTCAAAAAAAAATTTTAAATGTATTGTGATAATGACACAACGTGTTGTATGCCATTTAAAAATTTCCCTCTAAAAAAGATTAACACATAAACATAAACACATTTAATAAAATGTTTAACTATAGTATTATAAACATTAAAAATAATACTTTATTATTATGATAATCTGACTTCTATGAGTAAATTAGATTTAGTTACTACTATCTGTACAAAATTATTAAAAATACATCAGCACAATTTTATTTATAATTTTTATTTTTAATTTTTACAGTAAAGGTATGAAACTTTAATAAAAAATTTCTAATAAAACATTAGTTGTTTATACTGGAACCAAAAAACTTAAAATATATCTAAACACAATTATATTTTATGTTTATACTTTTATTAGGTTTCTTAATTCTATTATTCTAGCCAAAAAAAAAATTTTACATCACTTACAATTATTGTACTGAATGTAATAGATTGTGAAAATAAACGTTTGAAATTAAAAAAAAAATGTCTGTGCTTTAAATTTAGATGGAAAAGAGGTACCTATAGTTATAAAGTTATTACTTATTTATTTTAGTTATCTACTTATTTATTTTATAAGTAAGTATATAGTAACTATTTACTTCAATTAACAATTATATAGATTAAAATAAAATTTATTTTGAAAGTTTCAATTGGTAATTTATTTGCATAACTAGTTTAAGAGAAACTAATAAAAATTTAAATAAAAATAATATATCATTACAAATAATGATTCGTATGTTGATTATAAATAAATAATACTAATAGATATGTACCAAATCAAGGTTCTTACCAAAAATATTATTTATAAACACATGCAATTAGTAAATACAATTATACTTATTTATGTAGTTGAGTTTGTATTGTAAATTTATAAAAAAAATAGAATTATAGTACGTAGAAACCTACTGTTAAATGTTTTTTTATAATTGAAGTGAATCAGAATTTTTTTTAATGATAACTTTTAAAAAAAGTGAAAGAACCCAGAAATAAAGGTATAATATAATTTTAAACGAAAAGGTAAGTAGCCTACTCAAGACTAAATACATTTACTATATTCATATCATATTTCAATGTTAACTAGAAGGTGACATGAAATGAATCAGTTGTAAGTACATTATTAGTTAGTTATATTACAGTAAAATCATTATGTTTAAATCATAATAATTGCCTGAATTTTGACACCATCATTAAATAATAAAAAATCTAATTAATTTCTTATTAATATAAGTCTATAATTAGCTCTAATGTACAAAATAAATGAAAATATCTAATTGACCATTGTTTTCCAATGACTATGAAATAAAATTTTACCAAGTTATTGAATTTAATATCACCTGAATAAGCACTCTTACAGTATGTCTTGTGCCATTAGTCCAGTCTTGTACATCACATACTCCAGACCTTTGAATTCCATGTAGATGAGCTTAGGTATGTGATTCTTTTTGAGCGATCGAACGTCCAGCAAATCTTCCTTGGGCATAACTAAATAGTGATGTTTAGACTTTGGGAACTGGTCAGCAACGATCACCACAAAATCATCAGAATAGAGTACTTTAGACGGATCGTTCATGGCCAGGATCAGATTGTTCCGTGCTTCATCGGCCATGACAGTAAAAATGTGTTAAAAACGAAGTGCACAAATTATGGATGTTCGCAGTAGACGTAAACGATGCCCTTCGTTGAGGCACGTGGTGGATGACAACAACGCGGATTTAACGACCGACGTACCTATCGATTTGCTTCAGAGATTTATTAGTTATTGACAGTTTGTTGAACTTTTTTTGTTATAATTCGTGGGCCATTGTTAACTTAAACTTAACCGCCACAGTCTATCCATACCTCCCTAAATGCAATATATAGGAAAAAGGTTAACAATGTCATATTAGTAAGGTAGTAGGTACTAATAGGTACTATGAAGTCAGAAGTATGTAGTATGTACTATCTGCCATGTGCCCATGTGTTTGTACATCGGTTTGATTAACATCTAACGGTGGCTGAATGTACTGAGTATAGGCGGCCAAAACGTGTGACAGTTACCACGAACACGGTAATAATAACGTTATCATTAAACGAGTTCGACTAGTGATAACGTATTTAATTCTGCGTAGATTGTGTAAACTGTAAAGGGGACTACTGTCTACTGTAGCAAATAGCAATTATAGTCTATAGGTAATAGTCTAAAGCAAGTCACGAGACTTCCGTTGTTGTTGTTGTCTGCTCTCTTTTCGACGTTTGGGTCTGTGGACGCGTTATTACTGATCATATTTCCGATACGATCGATCACAGTCGCCTTTCGACTTACCGAATAGGCACTGTAAAAATATTTTCCAAGTTTAATCGCTTCCACTGCGGCCCACAATCTCGTGCCACCAAACTTGACTACGCTTTGCATCTATTCTGCGCTGTAGCGCATTTCACTGGAAGATGCCGTATGGCCGTCTGGTGATTTAGCCTCAGCTCAAACGTATACCCACGCCTACCCACCTCTTTTGGTGTGAAGCAGTAGGAGGGACTGTACCATAGGCACCTTTTGAGGAAGACTACGAAAGCGGAGCTAATTACACCATGGCCGACAAGTGAGTAACCAGTCATATTAGTGGTCTTAGTAGATATGCTTACGCTTCTATTGTGCATTATCGACAAACAATGATAAAATAACTTAAGTTAAAATGTTGTACAGAATTATCGATATAAAAAACAAAGTGTATCAATTTTTATAAGATATGTTGGTCATGTGCACTGCAAGTCTTTCCAACTATGCTACATTATAATAGAAAATAAATATGAAAGTAAATTTGAAAATGTATTGAAAGAATGCCATCCTTACGGGATAAAGTCTAATATGTTATGATATTTATTTATGTAAAAAACTTTGTAAACATTACCTTAAAACTTTAGTTTAATAACAAGTAAATTTAATTTAAACTCATTTTTTAGTCTAAAATGTTCAACCCTATTTTGTTTTATTCAGTAAACATTGTTGAAATTTAGAATTCTCTATTATGTGTTTTGAAATTATTATTATTATTAATTATTTAATATAAGTTTTCAATGAAAACCTACTTTTATTTAATTGCTTATATTTTGTATTATATTCTATTATACAGAAACATAGTTTTAACTATTTTTTCTATTATTCATTATAGGCAACCTGATGATGTTGAAAATGTCAATGAAGAAGCTGTGGTATGTTCAGAATCAAAGGTAAATGAGGGTGGTGGATGGTGGGATTCATTGTACTCTGCAGCCAAGTCTAAAGTAAATTTTTATATTTTTCTCACTTTTTAATGATTCTGTTTATAAGTAAATATATTTTTATTTTATAAAATAATTATCCGTTATAGTCTGCTGAAGTTTTGGAATCGGTTAAACGTGATCTCGGTGAACTAACAACAATAGTCACCACTGAAACCAGCAATATTGTTTTAAACACTACCAATGTTGTTAAAGATACATTACAAGTATGTATATTTATTACATGTATAATGATTTTAAACTTAAAGTATTTTTTATATGCTTATAAACTTATGTTTTAGTTGGAAAATCCAGAATCTACTGCCAACACTATGAAAAAATCTGTAAGTTCGTTTCTGGACCAAATGTCGAGTGCATTAAACCCTTTGCCTGATGACGAAGATGAAGCAATAATGATTGTGGGTTCAGACACAGTTACTTTGTCTAGGCTACAAGTAATTATTATAATTTGTGAATATTTCAATTTTATGTTATCTATATATAACATCCTATTTTCCAGACACAAATATATACCTTGGCCAATGATCCTAATACATTTGTAATGGAAATTGATGACCAACTTGATAAAAGATATAAAGCTTGGTTGGATTGGGTTAAAAGTGGTGATAGTAGTTTGTTATCTAATGATAAACTCAACAAGATTTTAAATGAGTGCACTCCATTACGTGAAAACTATCAGAAACTTGTACCAGATTCTGTTTCTCATGCTGACTTTTGGTATCGATTTTTGTTTCGAAAAGCACTATTAGAAGATGAAGATGCCAAACAGCAGAGACGATTAGAAAAGGAAAATCAAGAAGTTGAAAAAATAGATTTCAATAAAGGTAAGTTATTCATTTACATGTTATATCTCATGGAGAAGATGTTTACAATTATTGTAAATTTAAATTTACAGAGTTAACTCCGTTGTCTGATATAGAACTGTCTGAAAAAGAACAAGAAGAGATATTGACATCATATGATCAGGAACGAAGAGAATCATCAAAGTCCAACAGTCCTACAGAAGGTAGTATTAATAAATTATTTGTAATGATATTTGCAACAATATAGTAATTTAATTTTTTTATTGAATGCTGCAGACTTTAAGAAGGATTCAAAATCAAAACAGGAAGATATTCCATCAAATGCTTCTTCAGTTACCACTTCAAGTTTAGACAAAGGTAATTGTTGAATATAAAAGTGTTACTAAAGTTTTTAGGTAGACAAGTATAAAAATTTTTTTTTACTTTTCTTATAAAATACTAAACAGGGCTCTTAGGTTCAAAGAGTTTTTTTTAGTAACATTAAGTTAATTTTTTGGTGTTTTGTTTTTTGTTCAGACGAATGGGTCAAGGATTTTGATATAGAAGACATTGAACCGCCCACTACTACCAAGTGAATTGAATTTCCACCAATTAAACTCAAATAATGTTTAGTTTTTTTTACGCTGGTCTTTGTTGATTAGTGAGATATACATCTCGATAATAATATAAAAACATTATTTTTTTTCTACATATATTTCTATTTATAAATATTATTATATTTTTAAGTTATTTTTATTGTTAAACACATTTTTGTTTTGTGTCAAAAATAAATAAGAACACTATCAATGTTATATAATATATTACCTATTAACATGATTTTTTTTGACCTTGTAGATACACAATGATCATGGAAAAAGATACTGTGATTTATGAATTAATAACTAGTAGAATATGAAAAAATAATACCATAATATATTTTATTTATAAAATAAATATTATTTTTAGAAAGGAGGAATAATGTGAACAACATAACATATTGTTTTTAGAAAAATTTAACAAAATTAAAATGTTATTATTTATGGAATAGATCTATTGTTTATGTTATGCTTTTAAAGTGTATAATTCCAATCTGACTAGTTAGATTTATTTAGCTAATGATGAGATGTAGATAGTCTCAAAGTTCTCAAACTATTAAACAGCAGTATTTTTCAGATAGTATAAATTAAAATTTGATGTGCAAACTACTAAATTGGAGCCAAATTATTTTTATTTTTAAAAATAAATAACATTATTTGGTGTACAAAATTGCAATGATATACAGTTTTTATTACTTTCCAAGTATAATTTATTTTTTATAATTTTATTAAATTATAAATTTGATTTATTATGGATATGAAAATTTTTAGTTTGATAGTTTTAAAATTTATTTAATTTTTTTTTTTAAATAATTAATTATTTATACAAATATTTATGTTTAAATAGTAAGCCATTGTAACACATATACAGTTTTTTTATCTATAGGATATAGATTTTGCAAATAAGTTTCCTAAAATTTCATACTACTACATTCTATTAGTTATTACTTATTAATCTGTCATACCTACTGTCTTACATACAAAACCGAAGACTATGGAATTAATAATTAATTGTATTCTTTGAATTTTGAACCATTATCTGTCATTGTTTAAAATCAAAATAGTTTATTTATTAACTTAATTTATTTTAGCTACCTATGACTAAATATGATGTCATTGACGAGTTATAAAATCCACATCATGATTCATGAAACAATAGATTGCATTCTGCACACAAATGCCCCTAAATTATCTACTCAAAGCGCCATCTAATTATTTTTTTGAAAAGAGGTTCGGTAAAAGTTATCTTGTGTTATAGGTATATGGTTTACCGGTTAGTACACGAGTAAACATTACAATAATTTCAAAGCGATAGAAATAATGTCAAAATGAAGACCTATAATAAATTAGAGATAAATCGTAATCCAGAATTTATGATATTACGTTGCTCCGAATGTTTGAATAAAATATAAGAACCTTAACAGTTATTTTGATTTATTTTAAGGTATTGCTTTCTATTTACACAACGAATCTATTCACACTGTACTATAGACTATGGTACGACTTAATAGATTTAAAATTAATAAAAATAAAAATTTTAAATTTTGACCCTCTGTTTAAAAGATTTTTCATATCACAGGCTAATAATGACTGTAGAATAGAGCGAATTTTTTAGTACGCATTTAACAGTCGATTTAATCGGAAAATTAATGAAAAGTTGTATACGGTGAATTTTTTGATAAGTGTTTATTCATCACGTATAGTTCAAAGCAATCAAGTTTAATATTAAAAGTTAAATTTAATATGGTGTTTTGATATATTAATTTTGTTTTTAAATATGCCACCAATTAGTCGTACAAACTCATGTCGTAGAACTCGCCATACTATAGCAAGTATACCTAACCTACCCCGACTTGAGGTGAAAAAATTTATGAATAACATCATCGAAGCCACGATTTTGAAAGGGAAGTACAAAGGCAAAGACGTTTTCATTCCACAGATTCCTTTGATTTCGAACGACATGCCATTTGACTTTAAACGGTTACAATTTCCAATACAGTTAGCATTTGCAATGTTAATAATTAAATCATAAGGGAAGTCACTGGGTTTTTGTGGCATTAATTTTGAAAATCCACGTTTTTCACATGGACAGTTGTAAGTCGCCTGTTCCTGTATCAAAATAGGTAAGTACTAACACTACTAACAAAACTATTCATATATGCGCAAGAAAATAAAATTAAGAATGTTGTGTATCATGAAGCATTAGAATAGTAAAACTGTGTTTTTGGAATAATAATTTATTTTTTTTATTATACCAATTATAATTCAATTTTTATAGTTAAGATAGAACAACGTCTGTCGGGTCAGTCAGTATTATTATCCACCACCAGGTGGGTATTTATATCGTTTTTTGAGAGTATTTGCTTTATAGTTTTTACTAGTGGATTTACCTACATATTTATTATCTCATACTTAAAATACAATTAAGATAAATATACAAAAGTCATGTCTTACAATAGCAATAAAAGTAAACTTGACTCACATAGAATTGTTGGTATGATGTACCGTACATCATGTACGTCTTATGTTGTAAAATGAAGGTACAAGATGTGCATTCTTGACTATATATTTTTTCAAAATGTTTTCTCTATTAGTGGCTTTCTTTGAATAAAAAGCAGAATTAATGTGATATGTGATTTAAATATAGTATAGTTAGAATTTGCTTTATTATTTCCTTTAAAATACAAATTAGTTGAGAACCAATTATCAATGAAACAAGTAATAACGATAATATATATATATTATTATACTATTATAAAAAAAATAACAATAGAATGTTAATTTTTACATGGTACAATGTTGTCGTTTGTAAAAATTACAATACGATGATAAAGAACGAACAATAATTAAACTGTGATAATAAGAAACCACAAATGTTGATAACTTTCATCAAAATGTCAAAAATAAAAATAAAGCAAGACAGTGATCATGTTCGACGACTTCCATAATATCCCATAATTAAAATAACTGAATAACGCATTTTAATATTGTCGAAACGATTATAATGTGTATAAATCATCATAAACCGATAAACCTATTATATATTATGCACAACTAAATGAATAATAGGAAAATACATATATAATAACACTAATTATTAACTAGATAATATATAATTTGTCATTCAATTTTTATATGTATTAAAATATTTTGAAAAAAAATCTGCTCCAAAATGAACAAAATATGATATTAAAACTGCACGTGTAGTTCAAAAATGTTGTAATTAACTAAAAAATTGTATTTATATATTAAAAAAAAAAATAATTAATATTTTCAACATTTTTTAAGTTTTTTGAAATAATGAGCATACCTAAACATTTAAATCAAGTTTAATAGATCACCATGTAAATTAAAGGGACCAATAAACCACATTACATAGGAACCTTATTTAATTTCATCGCATATAAAAATATGTTTATAATTATATACTCATTAGCCAAACTACTTTAACTCCTTATGGCTTATACGGTTTACACAAATGATGATTCACCATAATATGTACATTCCAATTATTAAATATTGGTTATCCTTTTAAATAGTTGATTTAATCAAATCTTGGAATCATATCTAATTATTTATAGATAGTATTTTTATTAAGACTATATTTTCAAATAGGTATATGCTTAAAATTATTATAACGTTCAGTTTGTGATAAATACAGTGAAACCTCTATAAAGTGGACAACCATGGGGAATTAAAAAATGTCCACTATAGGGAGACGTTATAGACTGTAGAGAATTTGTTATACATATCTATACACACACACCCACACATACATACATATATATATATATTGAAATTGGTACATATAAAAATTATTATTTATTATTTATTTTATATATGTATAATATTATGTATGTAGTAAAACGTGGGTAAAAAAATGTTTATAAAAATTTTAACGTAGGCATATTAAATATCTATATTATTTATAATGCCTAAATGCCCTAAATAATTATTAAAATATATAATGTATTAGTATTATGTATACAAACTTTTAGTCAGTATTAGGTCAGGCCATGGCCTAACTGGCCTGACCCGTAGTTTCGCCATTTTGTTGTATTATATACAACAAAAGTTCATTTAAATATGCATTAATACTAATGTTTAAAAAATATGTAGATATAATATTATTATTATTATAAAATTAGTTTAAATCATTTAATATCCTATTGTTAACATTATAACTACTAAATAACTTATTTTAAATATCAATAAAGTCATTATCAAGAATCATAAGTTAGGTATCTAAAATAAAATTGTCAGTCTAATAAACAATAAAAATTAAGATAAGAAAAAAATCATTAAATTTTCTATTGATATTCATATGTGTTGTAATTGCAGCAATGAAACGACTTCAATAAACTTATCTCCATCTGATTTATTCATAAATACATCTTTTGAAGTAGACCTATATATCTGAACGAATACTATTTAGCCAATGGTTTGAAAACGCAAAATAACTTTCGATTAGTTACGGTTAACTCATTATTTATGGAAACTAATTTATCTGGGAGCGAACAATGGATTTCATTAGCTTTTAAAAGATTATTACTATTAGCTAAAGATTTTTAATTTTTAATAAAATCGCATCTTTGATTATTTTATTTTTAAAACGAACGACTAGTTTTCTATTATCATGTTTTGGATTCATTTGGAAGACATTAGTATAATATCGTCCACCGGATAATTGAAATTTAAAATAGATTATACTACCTACTTGTATAATATCAGCTTGATTTTCATCTTTTGTCATAGGAATCCCAATTATCGTAAAATTATTACCCAAAATTTTTTGTTCAATTTGATTATTTTCAAATTTTAACACATCTACATGTTTCTCAAGGTTAACAAACTTTATTTCCATTTGTGAAAACTTTTTTTTAATAATTTTAACAAATTCTGATATAATATTTAATTTGTTTGCTGAAGCTATCGATTTTATTTGAACTAAAAGACACAGCATTCTCTATTGCACCTATTTTAGAAAGTAATTTGGATAGATCATCTCTAATCGATAATATATTTATATCTTTGTTACTAGAAGAGTTACGTTAGGTTCTTTTTATTTTTACTAATAAGAATGTACGACTCACATATTCAGGAGTGCTTCTTAGATTGCGTCGTGAAATTTCCAGCACATTTCGTATGATATTATCTATTACAACGTATACACACAATTTTATTTTTATTAGAAGACAGAGAATATAAACTAAACTTATCGCATATCCTAGACATAATAAAGACGATAACTTAATATTTGGTACAAATAACAAACAACTATATTATCTACTATGAGAGTCAGATCGAAACCGTGGCGAAGTATTAAGCAAAAACGTGTTTGCCGATTAATCGACGACCAATTATTATTGTTTCTTTAATTACAATTATTTTAACTTTATACTAAGATATTAAGAATACATAATTATTTTTATCTGAACAATGGAAAAAAAAACGTGTAACGAGATTGCGACGAATTAAGCCAAAGATCTTGCAAACGGTAAAATACCAACGTGATGTAATATCGTTTTAAATTCGAAAGAGATCGCTGGCTATAGTAACAAAAATTAAATAACTATGAAAACAACAACCAACAAAAATTTTACGAATGAGAACGGATACAACGTGATTTTTTTCAGCGTTAATTATAGCTCTATTTCAGGTTACATTTCGAAACTTTCACTAGGTACGCTGAAAAAAAATAAAAATGAAGAATTTGAGAAATTTTTTGAACGCATTTGTGCAGGGTTGTTGCACGAGGCGCACTCGCGTAAACAGAACAAATTCGAAAAAGAACAGAAATCTACTGAGGATCGAGGATCGATGAAATTTGTTGAGGCGAGTAAATACGCAGATAAACCGAGTCAAACGGATGTGAATCCCAGCGTTGCCGTCTGCGTCACAGATAAATTGTGTCGAACGGATGTGAATCCCAGACCCCAGTCGTCGAGTGTTGAGACGTTTTCAAGTCGGAGAACATATAGTATCCTCTTTTACCAATTTTCCATCGTCAGCTGCCTATAAAATTATAGTTACGCCCCGAAGGCCCACTACGGAATGACACGAGTAGTTCTGCAACTCTGTTCGTTTATACCGGTCCGGTCAAAGCCGTTTTTGATGCGCACATTCAACGCCGTCCCAAATCGAGCAAACGTCTCAGACGTTGTGGACGGCGGTAATAATATGTGCCCGACCAAAAGCCGGTGGTCGTTGAACGGCTTTGGGCGGTTGGTGGACGGCTGCGGACGGTGACTGGAGGTCAGCGGCGGCGTGGCCGGTCGGGGACAGTCCGCGGATGGCGGCCGTTGTGCGTGATGCTGCACGGTGGACGCGACCACTGCGAAACGTCCCGTGCGCATCTAAACGGACCACTGACGACTATACACGCCGTTCGGTGGTCGCCGTCACCAAAAACTGGCCGGGCGCACACACCGAACGGTATGAATAATTGATCGGACGACCACGAGTTGGCCGTCCCCGATGTCGCCACTCGCACCCGCAGCTTCGAAAAGTTCAAGACAATGCGCAGCGCACAACTGAAGACCGAACACATAACGGCGAACCATATTTGTCATGATATTTCGAATGAGAAAACCTTTCGAGATAAGATAAAATATGACCGAAATGTCTAAAAGATGAATACTTATAGTATTTTTAATACTTGCACATTTTCGATGTGTACAGCACGTATTTTGTCCATTTATGATGGGTAATTTTTAATTTTGGTACCGGTTTTTAGTGTTCGCTATTAGAAAGGGTCCACTGTTGAGAGTTGAGAGGTGTCCATTAACGGAAGTTTCACTGTATAGATATTTTGAAATTTTAATAAATCCACATTTCAGTTAAATGGGTCATGGGATACAGTAATATAGAGATGTGTACAGTGTACGTCTGATGAATTACCCTGCAGTATAGGCTGTATATAACGCTTGAAAATACGCACACTCAAGTATAAGTATGTATTAGTTTATGATAGAAACAAATATTATAAAACATATACAACACACACAAATTCATGTATCATACGTTCGCGGCCAGAGTTTATCTCCTCGATTAAGTCAGTCTATTGAGATGAGTAATTCAGTGCGCGATATGTAATTATGAGTTACGAAAATACGTATGTATATATTATTATTTTATATTATATTTACGTAAGTAGTTATTTGCACAGGACTGTTGACGCCCTGCTATTTTTGTATTGTGTAAATTTTCATAGTAGTTTGTATTCTGTGATCAAATATTCGTTTTTATGATTTTATAGAGTGGGTAGGCTTTAGGCACACCACAGTATACATAAATAGCTAGTTTTATAATATACATATTATATTTAAAAATGATAAAAAGAATGATTAGTTAGAGCTCATATTCTTATAGGTACTGTAATTATAAACTCATTTATCGTTCGAGCTTTTTACGGTTTTCAAGGAAAAAATAATTATTTTTTATATTATTATTTTTTAAATTTAAACTATACCAGAAACAGTTTTGATTTTGCAACAGAATTCTTATCTTAAAAGTGACAATATATAAATAAATTATAGTTGCGTATTTCGGATAATTTTCCGGAGGTATCGAAAATATCACTTAATGACCAAGTCAAATTCGAATAATTCCTAAATATTCCATATAAACTATCAAGTAAGTTTAAAAGAATGTCTTAAAGCATGTCGCCGGATCTAATAAAATTGATTTCACTTTTGCAGTTTAGATATAAATATCTTAATAGACATTCGTAATATTTATATACTAATACCTACATTAGACTAATTTTAAGTCGGGTGTGTCCATGTATGGAGCATACCCCCTCTCCTAAATATACTACTGATAAATTACAATTAAGAACAATGATAATTAATATTATAAGTATAGTATACTATACATAATATTTATTTCTATATCAATTTAACATAAACCAAAATTCATAATTTAGATCATAGAATTACAAAACATAAATTCATAAATGATATAAAAATATTAATCTTCTAAAGAATGATATACCTAAGAAGGAGTATAACGTTGACATTGGTAGGACAGAAATTAATGTAACATATAATTGTCAGAGGGGTATACTTGAAATAATTTAATAGGTGATCATAAATTATAAACATTATTATTTATTACATTTATAGTGACTAATCGTAATAAATACCTAAGGAGTTTCACAATAGTCAATCACTATCGCTGTATCATGCATTCTGAAATAATATTTTAATTATCAAATAAATAATCTACTATTCTACTAATATTATTATTACTTATTAGGCCAAGTTCTCAGATAGTATCGTCGTTTGTTGTGTAGTGTATACAAGTTGAACTCATCCCAACTCTGAACATTTTCTGGTAGATCAGAGTTAGTGAATTATACCAAAATAATAACAACTTCCAATCGAAGGACAAAATACGATAATAGTTACACGATAGAACAGAATATGTCATAGCAATGCTGTGAACTTGGTTTTAAAAGTTTGACAGTTTGACACTAAAAACTATAATCAGACACAAAGTATTATAAGCTATCGAACTTTATTACATGTCGGAAAGTATTCTCTCGGCATGGTCACACTGCCAGTTTTGTACTGTCGGTAACACTAACCAACCCCAATCGATTTTGATAAGACACTCTAAATGTAAACAATATTTATCTCTCAAAAATCAATTAACATTATTTCCGTGCAAGACTAAAATTAATCATAAACGTTTTGTGTTAATATTATACATTTAAATAATTATTTTTCATCATCAAGGTGATTATTGTTTATTAATTATTCATCGAAAATTCAAACACCTCCCCCTCCTTGTAATCGTTAACACTCGATTCGGTGAAAACGATTGTAAATGCCACCTTTATGTATTACATTGCTCATATAATTTTTTCCCATAATTGTTTTGAATTTAATATGTGAGAAAGCTGTGACCCTAAATAGCTTTCACTTGACCCGCCGCTAGATTCTCAACACATTCAGGTACAACAATTAACTCTAATATTAGCTGGTTTGTTTTATTTCAGCACCAACAGTTCACATTTTTACTATAAGCCATGAAGAAAAACAATGCACAGCAGCCAGCTCTGCATAAAGTTATAATGGTGGGTAGCGGTGGTGTTGGTAAATCCGCTCTTACCCTTCAATTTATGTATGATGAGGTATGTACAAATTAAAGTATTATTAAAAAATTAATTTCAAAGTACCATAACCTCAGCTGACACGCCCAATTATAGTTTGTTGAAGATTATGAACCAACTAAAGCTGATTCGTACCGTAAAAAAGTAGTCTTGGATGGTGAAGAAGTCCAAATTGATATATTGGACACAGCCGGCCAAGAAGATTATGCTGCCATTCGTGATAATTATTTTCGCAGTGGTGAGGGATTTTTGTGCGTGTTTTCCATTACAGAAGATGATAGTTTTCAATCAACAATGGAATTTAGGTATGTTATATACTAGATTGTACATGAGCAAATTCAATACCTATCATCAACACAAAGTCATAATTAGGTTTATAATATATTATTCATTAACTAGCCTATTTCGGATTAATCAATAATTTATTTTTTTCACTTACCAATGTGAGTTATACAATTTGATATGTTTGTCAATTCTAAGAGAGGCATATTTATGTAGTATTATCAGGATTAATTAAATAAATAAATATATTCAAAAATTAGGTATTAAATTACAATACTTGCTTTTAAAATAACCTTGTTTTCTAAAAAAGTAGATAGATATATCAAATTTTGAAAATTATTGAAAATATAATTTAAAAAATTCTATTTTAAGTAATAATTCTGTATAAGGAATAAATAATTTAATACATTTTTTCTAACATCTAAGAGAATGCTAATTCTGTATATGCTGTTAACTTTCATATAAGAGTAAATTGACTAATTATCAATTCTAAAGGTAAGAATATCAGTTCTTTTCAATATTTTAATTTTTAAATAAATTATAAGCATTTTTTTTTAAATTTAAACGTTGTATAATTTTAACAAGAGATAACAGATAATGTTCTTACAATTGATAATAGGTCAATTTGTTTTGATATTCAAGTTAACAAACAAAATAGGTTTTCCTGAAAGCAAATTTGCTATTTTGCATGTTTGTAAGACGAAGACAATACCTACAGATGATGCATCTTTTTAACTATTCAATATCAACTAAGTTATTAGTTGATACTGTTTTTAATAAAAAAT
This sequence comes from Melanaphis sacchari, assembly GCF_002803265.2. Classification (NCBI taxonomy): domain Eukaryota; kingdom Metazoa; phylum Arthropoda; class Insecta; order Hemiptera; family Aphididae; genus Melanaphis; species Melanaphis sacchari. The sequence continues at coordinate 4,159,468 of NW_020270976.1, read as the reverse complement.
TATTTAATTATTTAAAACATATAAAAAAAATTATTGAATAAGAGTAATAAATTATTTTAAACATAGATACAACTAATAGGGATCCATAAAAAGAAAATAATTGGACCTTTTTAAATTTATTCAATATATAGGATCAATTTAACTGATTTAGTTATAATTCTACATTTAATTTTATTATATACCTACTTTGTTGAGAATAATTATGCGAATTACATCTTGTCTTTTTGTTAGAAATAATTGTCTAAAGCCATAAGTTTATTTTAATATAAGACAGTAAAAATTTCTAAATTATTTTTTAGAGAACAAATTCTACGAGTAAAAAATGATGAAAATATACCCTTTTTATTAGTGGGTAATAAAGGAGATTTGACAGATAAGCGAAAAGTGTCTTTGAATGAAGCTCAATCTAGGGCGCAAGAATGGGGAGTGCCATATGTCGAGACATCAGCTAAGACAAGAGATAATGTTGATAAGGTAAGTGAGATAACAAATAAAAATTTAATTTAATATTTTATTTGGGGATTAACATTATTTGCAGGTATTTTTTGACTTGATGCGTGAGATCCGAGCTCGCAAGAAAGAAGATGTGAAAGGAGCAAATGGCAAGGGTAAAGACAAAGGTAGACGAAAGAAGTTGAAATGTAATATAGTGTAAAAACTTTGAACTTTCAACATCTCTGGAAATCTAATTCATTATTATTTATTATAATTTTTAATAATATGCAATCAATTATTTTGATTTTGATTAAAATGTCTTTCTCCTAAATATATATCAAGGATTTTAATTTTATATAATTTTATAGTAAGATGTGTATTATCTTTTTATTTCTCAAACATAGGATTCTTCTTTCCTAATCTTTAATATATACATATTATATTATATTATATTCAATGTGTTCTAAATGTTTAGAAATATTTATTACGGGTTAATTATTAAAAAAATTTCCAAACTTCTCGAACACATTGTATATATATGTATGTATTACATATATATTATTGCTTAATACTTAATATAACATTTAAAATCCAATCACATATTTATTTTATGTATTATTTTTATACAATTTTATTATATCATTTTAAAGAACAGTTGTTTTTTTTTTTTTTTTACCTATATCTAGCAGAGCATAAGAGCAAAATTTATATTATTGTAAAATACCTAAAAAATAATAATATATCTTAACACTGCCAAATACATTTAAAATATTGAAAAATACAACAGAAAAAATATTAACACTTACATTTTAATGAGATCAATATTCACACATGTGTCCACATCCAGTAGGACAGTACTTATTTTCCATAAACCATTGTTTCATGTGTCCAATGTGGCCACCGTGCGCACATCCCCTACACCATGCATACATCCCACGTACAATTCTTTGACATAATGCACACCTAGCACATTCTGAGTGTTGACAATTGTAGCAACGTCGATTGTTTCGTGTTAAACCTTTATAACACCATCCACAGGTTAAATAAACTGAAGTGGAAGTTCGATGCAGTTGTAGTATGCTGCGAATACGTGAGAGTTGTATTACCTAATTTTAATCAAAAATAAAACCTAAATTACTTTTATTTCCATGTAGAAATTAATAAATTAAATTTTTAATTAATTACCGTTGTAGCACATGACCACAATTTGAATTTTTTAAGTAATTCAAGATAATTTAACCACCAAGATTCTATTTCACCCTGTAAAAGACGCCAAGAATGTCTAGGATTGGTTAGTTCACTTCTAATTTCATCATTTAAGACAATTAATGCACAAACCGCTGTTTGTACATCACCTTCATCAACATGATGACGAAGAGCCTTAACAACAGTTTCTGACGGATTCCACATGTCAAATTTAGCTGGAGAAGTTATTCGCAATAGTGGTGCAGAGGTTATGCGATTATCTATGAGATAATTAATGTCAAGTACCAATTTTTAATTGCTGTTAAGTAATTCTTACTTAATTTGTTTGCTAAAGGTGCTGAGTTGGGTATGTAGGGATCGTTAACAATTGGCTCATGTAAGATTTCATGTCTTAAAGTTATTGATTCTACGGGTACTTCCCAATCATTATCCTCTTCCACAGTTTTGCTATCCATCTGTAAACCTATGAAGTCAAATTGATCATGTTCAGCATCTAAAGGATCAATTTCAGCATTGCCAAAATAGAAATCTCCCAGTTGGTAAGGTCTATCTCCTCTGAAACCATCTTCATCGCTAAGAGAACCAATCTGGTTTTCTCCATCAAAGCTGCTATCAATGTTTGAACTGCTCATAATATCTTCTTTGAGAGTAATGAGAGACACACGATGATCATACAGTATTCTTAAAACATTCCACAGCAAACATACCTGGTTAAGTTAGGTTAATATAATATAATAATAATTAATATCCTTTTAGAATTATTTAATATTAATAATGATTAAAAAAAAAAAATTACAGTTGTTCTTCCAACATTAGAAGCAACACTAGCATTATGTTCACAGAGTTCTCCTATTGATTTTCCTATAAGTTTATATTGGATAGCACATGTTTGAATACATTCTGCTTCATCAGATAAACACATGACAATTTTTGGATCACGGAATACATTCATCTCACTTGATGTGTTCAATTCTTCTTCTCCACTAGTTGTAGTTGAAGTTTTTCTATAAAAATATATTGTTTATAATATAAACAAAATAAATTACTTTTAAGCTTAATCAAATTAATTACCTAGAACTATCTTTAGATTTTTGAATTTCTACTTTGTTTAAATTGACTGGGCAACAAAATACAAGATCACCATCTCTATTAATAGCCATACCTTGTTGGTTAGCACTTTCTAAGGGCAAGTCAGCTTCACTTATAAAATTTTGATGCAAAGTACTATCCTAATGTTACAATTTATATTAAAAATAGGTAAATATGTTTTCATAAATCTGAAATAGTAAATTACCCGATTTGTGGATAAGAGTACAAAAGGGTCTCCTTTCCAAGCAATACAAGTTGCTACATCTGTATGTTTAGCAAATGACGCATAAGGAATATAAGGCCTGCGTACATCCCAAACATTAATGGCAGAGTCCAGAACCAAAGCACTAGACGCCAAATGATATCTACGATATGGTCGCCACTTAACTCGTCCAACTGGGGCAATAGTATTAATTGTGTACTCAACTACAGGTTTATTTGTAACATTCCAAACCTAAAACAACATATAATTTTATTTTATTCATCGTGAGTAAATATAAGTAAAGTCAAATAAGTTACTTTGATAGTTTTGTCACGACTGGCAGTTGCTAAAAATTGAAGCTCAGAATGCCAATCGCAAGAAAATACTGGTCCATTATGAGCAGAAAACTTGTTTAGACATTTTTCAGCTTTTCTGGTATCCCATATTTGAATACTACCATTTTCAGAAGCCGCAGCAAATACATAATTGTTGTGAGGACTAAACTGAACATCTCTAATGCTTTCTGAATCGCTATAAAACAATATTTTATTTAACACCATAACAGTTCAACTAAAAATAACTCAATTATTAAATTACCTAGAATAAGTTTTAGGAGCTTCTTTTAGTCTCAAATCAAAACATTTTATTGTACCATCTTGAGAACCTGACATCAACAAATTAGGTTCAACACAATGAAATGTAACTTTGTTAACAGTTCTTCGGTGGTCGTAAAAAATATGATCTTGTTTGTTCCTGGATGATCTGTTTAAGTTCCAGGTGACTACTGCACCACCTGTTGTAGCAGTTGCCAAAACATTGTCTACAACAAAAAATTATTAGTGAAAATCTAAATAAATAAAATAAAATAATTATTGTATTAATAATGTGTTGTAAATGAAAAACGTAATATTAAAATTAGGGCTTAAAAGTTGTAGGATTTGCATGTTTTTCTGTATTATTTCTATATATAACAGACTAAATAACAATTAATTCATTTCATGCATAGGTAAATGAATTAAAACATGATTTTCTATTATAATTTGTTTTTAAAAAGCATATTAGTATATTATTATATATACTTTTTTTTTGAATGAAAATTTAAATTTTTCTTAAAATAAAATAATAAAGGTAGAGTTAACCGAATGTATAAAAAAAAGGTTTTTAAATTTTTCATGATCCAACATATAACAATAATATATAAAACAATTTGTTTGCTTTTATAGTTCTTATAAATATTTTAGCTTATAATATTAATGCCAGAAGTAAATAAAAATTCTTCTTACCGTCTGCTGGGTTCCAAGCTACGTCCATGCTAGACGAACTCTGTACGCTTGATGTTTTGCCACAGCGCAAGTTGACACATTCTTTGAAGCCTCCCTGTTCGATGAGAAATACCTTAAAAACTTTAAAAAATAAACAATGGTTAATGCATTGGATACAGCGACGAGAATAGACAATCAACCCAAAAGACTTACCATTTCTGCCGGCAACCACCACATGCGTGTGTTCTTTGTTGAGCGCCAAAGAATATGCAGGGCCGTCGTGCAAGATGTGTCCTTTGCCATTGGAGGCTGGAGTGGCGACGATGGAGACGGCAGCGGTGTCGGCAGCGACGGGAGCTACTGCGGTCATCGTACGTCGTCGTCAGGCTCTGGAAAACGCATTTGTTAGACCACGAGGGATCTATGTGCTATGCTGGATAAATTAAATGAATAATAATTAGATTTAAAAATAATGTGAAAACGACAATTAAATTGTACAGAGTTTGAAAAACAGTGAAAAACGCAAAAGGACTTGTTTGCCGTTCAGAAACCGGGAAACGTTATCGCAATACCGCCTGTAGGAATGACCCAATGACTCTGTTATCTATCTCAGTGGGTACTATGGAGATTTTAGTCGGCACGCATGCGCACTTCATCGTTCTCATACTACGACGTCTTATCAATTGGTCCAGGCACTCTGGACGGCGCAACTGATAACGGAGGAAAATACGCACGCGCATATTATATATATGTTTATATTTTGTTTTATTCGATTTTTGTTTTACGCCTATCTACCGTACCCACAATATTATTACTATTATTATTTATTATTATTATTATTACTATTATATCGCCAAATCCCAGACGACGACACGACGTGAGATCTGTACATTGTGCAGTGCGCGACTACATAACAGTCAAAACTCAAACTGTTTATTTCGACGAAATGCGGTCGGACGTCTTCTGAATTCCAAAGGCGCCGTATTGGCCGAAATTTTCGAGTTTCCACTAGCTGTTCCAGGACTTGCGATCCATCCGCTGTTTGATCGCCGTTGACCCTACCCAGGCCATGGCAATGACGTTCGCCAGTTCGATCACATAAATCAGATCCGGCTGTCGGTAAGAATAGGTACATTTAATAAATAAATAATAATGGCGAGTACCTGGCTGCTCTAGTGAGTGTACACTCTATTTTGATAAACAAGTGGTTCTATTTCTGACAAAAATAAGACAATCATTCTGAATAATGAAATATCTCAAGTCTGAAATGATTCGTTTTCTTTGTCGAAAGTCTGATAACAGTATAACCTTTTGACAATATGAAAAAATATATAATTTATATACTTCATTGGATTCTTTTTTGATTTATTCGCTTAGCTATGTACACATTAAATGATAATTTATTTAAGTTTATCAAATCAATTATTTTGCCATTAATTCAATTTTATACTTTAAGCATACCAAAGATTTTATATTTTATTTGTCTTTTTTATTTATCTCAATTATTGTTTTAAAGGTTATATTAAATTTGTAGTTATTTTTTTATTTAGAAATAATTTGTTCCCCTATTTTGTTTTTAATACATTTAAGAAAGATAAATAACTAATACCAAACAATTTTATAAGATATCAGTACTCCAACTACTTAAGTTCTTAGGTATCTACTTGAATACTAACAAAATAATAAGTGATGTAATTTACTTTCATATTTCTGCTGCTAAATTAATATATTATCTTTAATATACCAAAAATATTTTAATAATAGGTAGTATGGACTAGGGTTAATAAATTATACAAATGACAGGTTTCATCTTTCATTTTATGCTTTAAATAAAAGTATAAAAAACAACATTTTTTTTTATCAAATAATTGTATGTAAAAATTAAATTTATATATTTTATTAATATAGAAGTTTTTTACAATTTTAAAAACTTACAAGACATGAGATAAAAGTAAAATCACTATATTTACATTTGTAGATAATAAGAAAAAATTTAATACCCAACATTTATTTCATATAAAGTAAATATTATGTGGGTTTGAAACTAAAAAATATTTGATACCAAATTAATAATCCTTAGTAATAAACCATCTAAGGTTTCTTGGAATATTTGATCTGAAAGAAATAATACTATTTAAATTATTTATTTAAAATTTATCTGAGTCTAATTAGCTGGAAATAAAAAATGTGATTTTGTTGTATGTATTTTATCCTTATGATTAATTTATTAAATGTTTTTTAATTTCATTATTGTTATCTTAAAGGAGATAGCTTATTTTGAAAACAATTTATATTGCTACAAATTTTATATATAGCAATATGAATATTAATTGCTTACACAATATTAACAGATTTTCTATAGAAGATGATGATAAATTAATTATTTAACCCTCCACCCACAAGCATAGTTGTCATTTTTGCTGTCAAGAGTAAAGAGTTATAGGCATTTTTATAATTTAATATACCATATAGTCTAATGATAATATCATTTTGACCTATATTTTGTAGTGATTGAAAAAGAGGTGATTTTGAATTTTACATAATTTTATAATTAGGTATTTATTATATTACCTAACTATATAGTAAACTAGTGACATTTGACACTTACAGTATATTACCGAAAATAGACAGTTGATTAACAATTAAGCGAAAACAATTGTATCAAATATTAAAGAAAACATTTTGTAGTGGGCTTGTTTATTAATTTTTATCTAAATCAAAAACATTTTTTCATTATATATACATATATGCTTATGTTATTATTTAGTAAGTTATTTACTACAAGATAAGAGGTTTTTTATAAAATTCTATATTTCAATGCAATTTTAACAAATTTAGTATACACCTACGTACTACCACATACGTCTTAAATTCTGAGAGGAGCGATGAATGTATTGATTTTACAATGATGTGTTTTTAAATATACATTTACTGGGATCAATAAAACTGAAATAGTGGTTGACAATAATTCTTCAGTTTTCTTGTTTATGCGATCAACAGTTATTGTATAGTCCAGGTTATCAGTTAATACTATTTTTAAATAATTTTATGTGAATTTGTAAGAATTTTTCTTGCTATGATATTTAGGTGATCAGAGAATGAAGTATGGTTAACGTGCGTTAGTGTACTTTTAGCATTGTTTAGTGGACACTAAGGTTGTGATGGATTCATTTTATTGAAATATGTCGTTTAAAAATGTATCAAGTGTTAAAGTTTGTCTAAATTGTGTCAAACATTCAATGACAGTACATAATCATGGAGTGTCAAAAATGTCCATTTTATATATATATTATTACAGTTAAATTCTAACGTCACCCTCGTTCATCCTTCAAAACAGTAAAAAATGACATCGCATATAATTATTAATAAATTATAATAATTGATTTTTGTTTCACCTTGTGCGTCCTGTTAATGATTATTACTACTTGTATAAATATTTTTTATATTATTACTATGGTTAAATTATTATTGTTGCAGACAAGCTGTCGTCGAGGTTCGCGTACACTACCCAACAAGAGTTGACCCGTCATCGACGCGCCATAACCCAGGCCCCCAACCATCCATTACCTACGTACAAGCTGGTGGTGGTCGGTGACGGTGGTGTGGGTAAAAGCGCGATTACCATTCAATTTTTCCAGAAAATGTTTGTAGCTGATTACGATCCTACCATCGAGGACAGCTATATTCAACACACATGCGTCGACGATGAGTTTTGCGTGCTTGATGGTAAATAATTATGAATATAAAATATAATTTAATAATAGTTATCATACTACGTTGTGATGTTATGTACCGTAAATCGTAATTAACCACAAAACCGGATATATTTATTTATATTTATAGTATTTTTATAGCTGTAAGAAGTTCTGTAGTAGATTATTATTAGGTATTACTATATTGGCTATTTAACTTATTTATTAAGAAGATAGGTACCTACATGGTGCATAAGCATATGCGTAGCAGACCTTCCAATTCGAGGGGAGGAGCTCAAGTCTTACTTAAAATAATTTCTTGCTGGATGACGTTATTTTCTTTTTTGTTCATTTTTACGAAGTATTTTTATTTTAAAATAATTTTGAATGAAGTGATTTAGTTAAACGAATTATAGATATATTTAAACACCTAGGTACCTAATGTATATATTATTATAAATTACTTAGTATATTGTAATTGCTATATTATTATATAATACACTATGTTTTTACCTCTTGTTTTTCGTTGTTTTCCAACGCAACAGTTTACAAGTAAGCGCTATTTTCCAGGGGTTGATATTAATTATCATGTATAGAAAATAGATATTTAAGACATTATTAATATAATAATATAATATACATTATAGTTTTGTACTATTAGTATTTCAGTGATAATAGCTGATTATTTTTGTTTTAACTCGATTTCCGGTTAGCATCATCAAATTCGTTGTTTTTAATTTACTGAATAAAATAAACTGTAGTATTTCTGAACTATAAAGTTAATAATTTATGTTATGTTGTATGTATATTTTTAATAGTGTATTATAAAATCTATGTATAAATTAATATCTGCGTGAATCATTCACAATAGCCAAGGATGCCTTCTTATGATATATTATTTTTAATATATTATTTCTGTTATTAGTTATTTACAATACATAACATACTTAGATGACAATTAGTCGTTAGGTTATAAGTTATAACCTTGTAAAAAGGTATCATATTGACTATAGAAGCCTGTCAATTGTTGTAAAATGTAAAAAAAGTAAAAATAACGCATTGTTCTAATTAATAATTTTAAGGGTTGTGGTGAAATATATATACCTAGGTTTAGTGCATTGTGGCTAGGTTTATAATACATATTATAATCATAAATATAATCCATTTCTAAAATATACTTACTAGTCTATTACAATTTATATATATACATATATATTTATATTTATCATAAGTATACTGTATAAGTAAAATGGAAACATAAGGTTGCACTCATATAGCGTTATTATTAATATGTAATAACATATACAATATACATTGTATATATTTTATCAATACTTTAAGTTTAGTTATACGCGTGGGGAGATAGCAACCAATTAAAACGGCGCCCTTTACCTCATATACGCTTCCATTGTAATTTCTTTACACGATACGATGTCATACTAAGGGAATATAGCTAAATTACGACAATAACCTGGTATATTTCAGCCACGGTAAGTATAATCCAATTTAGAATGGTGCAATAACGCTGTGCATTTATATATAGTGTGTAAAACACATTTGTAAACTATATAGTTATTGTATACATATGTACTGTATTACGTAATGTTAATCGACTTCGAAAACTGCAGTGTTGGGACGCATACCTTCTTGAATATATTGTGCAAATCGTGTTAGTATAATATTTTGTGAATATAGTGATTAGGTGTTTCTCGTTGTACACGCGCAAATTGTTTTAAAAGTTAAAAAATATAAGACAGGCACAGAATAACTTTCTCGCGGAGTCGGGAGTGGAAAAGTCTTAAGGGTTTTCGTTTGTTTCGCATATTTTGTTTGCAACTTTTCGTATAACAGGGAAAATTATCAGTTATAAACAACTATCGTAATATAAACTGTTATTGGAGTGTATCTATACTGATTGAGAAAATTGTTGATTGTGAAACGGTTCGATACAGCGTTTTTATTTCGTTTGAAACACCGACGGATTCGCCGCAGTTTGAATACTTATAAATATAAGCATTACAAAATCTACAGAAATATAATTTGTTACACCGTAAAACGTAGTCGATATAAACTAAAATATATTATACGTTGTCACAACAATTTTTGAAGCTTACGTCTGTGCGCACCGTGTGCGATGTACATAATATATGGAAAATAACACATTATGACATATATATATATAGGATACTCGTGATTTGTCGTTGTGTCAATATCATAAGTATAATATTATTTTTGATTTAGAATTAATATCAATAATTATTACTCACCCCTATAGCTACAGCCGCATCAGCTGCTCTTCAGGCGTCCGACAAAAACTATTGCGATACTTACGGTTATAATAACGTGCGACCGGGAAATGTGAATGAAACCAAATTTAAAAACGAAAATAAATGCAAGGCAGATCCTCCGATAGCGTGAAATTTTTTTCTGCTCGCTTCCAAAACAAAACAGAACTACGCGCATGCACACACTTTTATATTGTTTAAATCCCATTACACCCAGTACACCCATATGCATAATATTATTGTTATTATATTACCCCTTCTATAATGTATAAGTATGTATGTATATACGTATGTGTTGTCGCACTGCGTTTATTGTATCCGCGTTTCCGCGCGCCTATGGCACGCACGTCACCAAAACTTATTAGTAATTATAGGTAGGTACATCGTATAATACATATTATGATGTATAATATAATGTACGAACACATGAGTTATGACCGACTTAAACAAGTCGTCGCCGCAGTATAGGGCCTCCTGTGTGGTGTTAAAAAACACGCGGTGTGTGCGCTAACTGTATAATATATAAGTAGTTGCTATAATATACGAGTATGTTACTTAAATAAATGGAATAATTTTCCTGTACGGCTATACCTGTTATTATTATTATTATTATTTATTAATTTTAATCACATGTGTCGTGCGGAGGACGCGTTAACGACTATACATAGGTATAAGTACTTCGGTACTTTATCATAAATGCCTAATATTGACAATATTGTATTAATCATATTATTCTTTATGCTCAGCCAACTTTCAGTGTATTATTATCGAAAATGCATAGACTCTACGACTATTTGTTTTTACTAATAGCGTCCAAAGTTCGTCAAAATCGCGAAATTTCGCAAGTAATAGTAAAATCATGTACGATTTTACTTTTCAATACCTAAAACTTAAAAATTTAAAACACAAGCTTGCTCAATAATAAGTTTTTGTCACTGTATCAGCTTATAAAATAAACAAAAATAACGATATTTTAATTGTTTTTAATTCAAAAAACATTAATCGTACAGACAAGACAATTATTTACCATTAAGTATATTTTTATTTCCTTTTGCACAATGAAATTTTCAAAGCATTTTGACCGATTTTAAGTTATTTATTCTTCGAATTTATTTGCAGTATGACGATGTTAATTTTTAAGTTTTATTTAATTTTTATTTATTCAACATATCCTTTACAGTGACTATTTCTTTAATAACTACGGTACTTTCGAAATAAATTATATAAAATACAGTACAGTTTTCTAATTTTTTAGTAATTATTTTGCCCAATTTAAAAGATTATATTTAAATTAATATAAATCTAGGAGATTTTTATTTAAAATTTGAAACAATACTGCTTTGAAATTTGTTTATAATGTTAACGCCAGTCCATTGAGAATCTCCGCCGTCACTATTGATTATAATAATTTATCATATGAACCTTTAAATTTAAGTATATTTTACAACCACCAGACACGTATGTACTATATAATTTAGTCGTGTAATTGTTCCCCGTGCAAAAATAGGATCTTTTTGTAAGCATATATGTCAGCTTAAGAATAATAAAAATTGAAAATTCATAATTTAAAAAAGTTCATAAAATTTGGTTAATTACCATCATCGATTGGTTAATTGCTCTACATACAATCTTATGTATCACTGAATGCTTATTAAGCACTAGAAAAAGCATTATTTGTTTTTTTGAATTTCAGAGAGATATAACATAAAATTAAAATTTTGAAATACTTTTTAAAAACCTTGATATGTAGAGTGCCACATTATCACTTCAATAAAATAATATAACTTATAAAAAAAATTATATTTTTTCTCTAAAAATATGTTATATATTATAATGTGAGGTCTAATAGAAATACTTACTCAATTAAAAATAAAATCACAACAATTTTAGAACAACTTAATGGATCCACAATACTCCGTTTACGATTGCTTCTCGTCTTTCTCGATTACTCATTATTATAATGTGTTTGGTTATGTTCATGTTTTTTTTTTTTTATCCATAGTGTTGGACACAGCTGGTCAAGAGGAGTTCAGTGCAATGCGAGAGCAGTACATGAGAAAAGGAGACGGTTTCATGATTGTCTATTCGGTCACCGACCCGAACAGTTTCAAAAACGTTCCTAATTTTTTCACTCAGATACTTAGGGTCAAAGATAGGTGAGTGTATACCAGTAGAAACAAACGATCATTGATGAGTTGTAAAAATTAAAAATATTTTCCCTTTGTTAGAGATGAATATCCAATACTGCTGGTGGCCAACAAGGTGGACCTAGTGCACTTGCGTAAAATCAGTGAGAGCGAAGGTCGTGCAATGGCCAACCGATTGAATTTACCATACATGGAGACCAGCGCCAAAGATCCGCCACAAAACATCGATGGCGCATTCCACGAGGTTTACATGATTATGTTATTTTAATTATTAATTGTTATTATTTGTGTTACATAATATTATTTTCACAATGGGTCAGTTAAATTTTTTATGGTACAAGAGGTGTTGTAATTTATAATTATGATATATATTTTAGTTGAACTCAAAATTTTACATCTCTTATATACGACACTGTTGTCCAAAATGTACAAGAAATAATATAATTGCCTGTATTATAAAGGAATTTACATTATTTTCTAGTTATTGTCTAATATTTGTTAAGAAGTAGAATAAAAAAGAGGCAAATATTTTATCACTGATTAAATAAATAATTATTTAAATCTATTTTTACAAATAACCATAGAATGATTGTAAACAAATCATATAAAATGCAACTTACAAAGTTAAATATATTTATTTTAAATAATAAGACAGTGAAATAGTAAAATATTATTATTTGTTAATATAGATTTATCAAATAAGATATGAATAAAATAACAATTTTTTAATGAGAACCATAGATTTGTAGATTTGATGTTAGTGGCAAAATATCTGATATTATAAATATTATTATAACTTTTAAGTGCAAATAAAAATATTTTTTAATTTTCTATTTTACTGCCATATGGCTTTTCGTGCATCACCATGTAATCTTTCGTGTTCCACTTCTGGTATGCGTACCATAGTTTGAGAATTGCTGGTTTAAACAGTTAATGTTTGATACTATACAAATTACAATTAGTTTATTCTTAAACATAATTTTGTAAATGTTAATCTTTTACAAATTGTTACCAAACCATAAACATGTTTAAAATATTTCCTTTTGTATAAAATTGACTAAACACTAATTAGTTAGATTTTTCAACTCAAAATACTAACTGTTTTTTTTCTCTTACAGGTAGTGCGCATCATACGAAATCATCCTAAAGAATTGTCAGAAGATCGTCGCCGTAGACGTCCTAAATGCTTAATCATGTAAACCATAATGTCTTGCCAACATGATATTGTGAAAGTGCCTGAAGAAATGAAAACAAATGTCAAATTTAGCATAAGTCAAAATAAAAAGTAATCCTAATTTATAATTATGTTAATAATTTAAGTCAATAATATAAGATTATAATATTATTTGTGTATAAAATTTTACACAAATAAGATTGTAACACCAAGTAAAGTCTGAACACTATTTTGAAACAATTTTGCAGATTTTCGTAATATACATAAAAATGCTTATGTATTAAATTAAATTTTTTGGTATAGGTTTAAGTAATGTCAGATACATTTATACAGAGAGTATAAATAATTAAACATGCAATTTTATAATGGTCGATAGACTGAAAGTAAAATAAACATTTTTCAGATGCTTTACATTTATTTTATACAACCTACATGTTGTTACAAATGTAATGTACAATATTTAACAATAAAATTATAAGTTCAAATAAAATGAAATTGTTGAGTAAATTATTTTCCTATACTATCGACATTGATCATGTCCTCTGCAATGTTGTTAGGTGATGTTTCCATGTCATACATGCTGTTTGATTCACTTTTTCCTGAAAAAGTATCATTAAACATGTCTGTTGATAAACCGTGTTGATTGAAATTGGTTCCTGTTTTAGTTTCAGCCATTGTTTTGCTACTTTCAGTTGTTGACAGTACACTGTTAGAATGAGATTCGTTTGATTGAAGTGACTGGTAAACAAATTATTATTTTATTTATTCACAATTTTTACAATAAATATTCATAAAATAAAAAGGGTTTGAATTAATCAATTTGATGAAATGTATAAAGAAAAGTTAAATTCAAAATATATATCGTACTACAGATACAACAGTATTTTGAAAGAATTGAAGAAAAATATGAAAATTGAGGGTACGTCAAAATGTTAATGACATCAAATTCAAATATGTTCCCATATTTCTGAATAACATGTTTTATTACTAATGAAAAGAATGATATACCACTGGTGCCAACTTTGAAACTTTTGGAGTAGAAGGTTTTCGTTTTTTGGCTGGAGTTGGAGTAGTCCTTTGGGGACTAATAGATTGTTTACTGATTCCACTTGAAGAGTTGTTTGCTGGTGCTTCTTTTCGTCTACAATACATGTGAACATTAATGACGTTGTTTTTCATTTTATAACATATTTATCCACTGAAAATGTATTAAACTTCAACTAAACAACTTAATATAAAGAATTACTAATGTATACCGTACCAAAATAAAATAATGTAATAAATCAATGTTACTAAAATTAAAATTTTTTAAAACTTAAATAAGAGTGAAAATTATAGTTATAATTATAAGTTATAATTATAAATTAATAAATCACTAAATATTGATTTAACAATAATAGATTTTCGTGTAACTCATATTACTTGGAAACTAAAATTATAAGAAATTAATAGGTTAAATTTTAGTCTGGTCATAACTATAACAACGACTAATGACTTAAGGTCACAAATTAAGATATATATTATATATTATAGTTTGTGCTTTAAACATCAAACATTATTTTATAGTCTTTTGTACAGAGATATGGATTAGTTACTTTTTAGGTTCTGGTTTGATAGAATCGCCTTCATCTGATGACTCAGTTAATTCATCATCACTACTGCTGAGTTCTACCATTTCATACTGTATCAGTCTATCTAGTAGAACATTTTTATCTCGTGACGCTTTTAGAAGTTTCCGTTGGGTTGTTTTCAGGGTCTGTTGAAAGATTTCGTTTTCCTTGAAAACAACAAAAACCAAACAAATAAATTTGTTAACGATAATATCAAGTTACATTAAGGTACTTACATATACCAGAAGTCTCAATTTTCTTTTCATTTCTTTATATTGTTCCTTGTGATTGGACTCGGCCAAACTATTTTCATCAAACGTTTCTTCGTTGGCAACCATTTTTGGGCTCTCTGAACACTACATAACAACAAAAATAATGTTAATACAACGGTTAATATTAAAAATGTTAAATAAAAAAAAATGTATACAATTTTACCATTTTTAAAACAATAATAATAAACAAATTATTATCTGTATGTATATAGTGCTATCAACAGATAATAATAAGCAACATGAAATACAATAGTCAATAGTTTAAGGTCTATGATAGAATCACAGAATGTGATGAAACCATAGTCCGTGAACAATGCAGTATCACGTTATCAATTATAATATAAAAACCGCGGCAAATTTGAACCAGCCAATCAGAGATTAACGGTTGAGTAGCTATAATATAATATGTTTAAAAATAAATATATTAAATATTTTAATATAATAAACTTTTGACATAATTAATATTATCAGAATACCCATAATTGTGTACTTATTGTTATTGCTTATAATTTTTAATTTTTCATCACTCTATTAACTAACAAATTGGTAAGTATCACTAGTTTATACGAGATCAGTGTTTTATGTTATAATAAATATTCTTTTATTTGGGCTTTAATGCAGCAACGGGTCTTCTATTTTCTTTCTATGAGTGACTATCACTGTAAGCCATCAAGAGTCAGTACTATTTTTCATGGTGGTGAAGATACATTTAAAATAGAAAATATTTTAACCATATAGGTATCTCATGGCTCACATGTTTCATTAAATCGAGTCACATATAAAGATAAAACTAACACTAAGTCCATGGCTATATAAATATATAGATAAGGATAATTCCTTAAAATACTTTCTTTTTTTTTACTATTAATCTATATTCTAAATAATTTATCACTTTATAAAGTTAAAAATTAATGGCATCAGCCATCAATCTAAAGCCCTTAAAATAAACTCAGCCATGAAGTGAGGTATCTAACACTGGTGATAAATGAAGAAAAAGTATTAGGGTTTAGTATTCAAAATCAGTTGGACAATTAAAATTCTTTTTAGCATAAATATAGTTAATCATGACACAATTTTAAATTGATCAAGAAAATAGAAAATTAAAATTATGGTTACTTATGCAAACTAAAAATAAAATAAATAATTTAAGATAAGTTTTATAAAAATAATCCAGTCTAAATGATCATTATAAAAAGCCAATTAAATATCTAAATAAGTTTTACATTTTTGGCTGATACGTAAATAAGTGGTTTCATAACGTGCTAAGTGGAAAGGTCTCATCATATAACATAACAGCTTCATCTAGAATATTTAGTTAATATTGTTCAATAATTTTTTTCAAATTTGATTTACTGAAAATCTCTCCATTAGAATTAAAGAAATAGCTATCAATATTGATATAAATGAACTGTGAAGTCATAATATTCTAATATATTAAAGCCAATAGAACAATTCTGAATGTGAATTTATAATATAAATTCATTGATTGAGATAATCATTAAAACCCAAAATAATTTAATTCCAATCTTTATGTTTGCTGAAACTTAAAACAACTAATGCAGAAAAATTTTAAATATTAAAATAAATATTACTTAATTATTTTTATAAAAATTAGCATTTAAATAATAAATATTATTAAAAATATGATAGTAAGCGTTCTTCTTTATACGAAAAAAGATATGTATTATTCAATAATTTCTAAAAATAATTGGACCACAAATTCAAATTTAATGAAAAAATTCACAAGACTTGTATGTTAATGAGTTTAATCATATACCACATTAGATATATGATTCAAAAACAAATTTTTAAGAAATGATTAATAGTTTTGATGAATACAGAATAGTCTTATTTCTTCAATAGGAAGAAGTATAATAAATACATTTGTACCTATATATTTTAATTTTAATAACAAGTATTGTTCTAATCCTTATTTTAAGAAGATATGTTTTTCAGTAATTATATACAATTTGCACTATTAAATATGAGCAATTTTATAATTTATTGGTGCTGTTGTTTATTTTAGTTTTAATTCAGTTTATTACATCTTCATTAGTTGGTAAGTCAATATTATTAAGGATTATAAATAAAAGAAGTATGATCTCATAAAAAAGTATTAATTTATTTAGGTTACCTACTTCAGATGAATGTATTTGTATTTTTAGTATCAAATACTTCTGGTAAAAACTTCCTTACTGATAATATTGTAACTTAGTACAAATATCCCGATGATTCTAAAAAATTGTGAGTTACTACTTACTAGATATCTTATAATTTATTTCTTATTTAAGGTGAACTGGTAATTTTTTGCTCAAAACAATATATTATCACTTATCAAAAACCTAGGAATTAAATAAATATATTTCAATAAATTTATAAATACCAAAGTATTATATATTTATAAGTTTTTGATTAAGTAGGTAATTTTTGTTCTTATTTATATTATAATGCTTACAACTTATCTAATTTAATAAAATGTTAAATATTTAATATCTCCCCTCATTGATTGTCAAAAAATTACAATGACTTAGAAATTAGAATTTTCAACTTTTCAGATAGATAACCGAAATTATGTTTATCATAATCTAGTAACTACATCACGGTCTTAGAAGATCTTCATTCAGGCTAAATATAATCATAATTTCTTTTTTCTTAGATTTACGAAGATTAGTTTGATAGCGATTATTCCTCCAACTATCCGAATAAATAAAAAGCATTTAACCAATAGCTATGGTTTCACTGGTTTCATTAACGAGAAAAATTCAGGCGGGAATGTTTTGAGTTTTCGGATTACTTCGACCGTCGGATCGTGTCGGCTAGTGATAAGATTGTCGTCCGATCACTAGGTTAGAAGTGGTGTAAGCTTTGCTTGTTGGTTATCAACAGATTTTTCTTTGACAGTTTATTATAATCGTTATAACTTATAAACATCAATAACCATGGTTCCTTTAGAGGATGTTTGAGCGAAGCTTCACTCGGGTTTTTATCTAAGTCGTACGAATCAATTGTCGAGTGTTTTATTACCAGCAGTCTGTTAGCTACCGTAGCGGCGCAGTAATGGTACGTATACTCGAACAGTTATGCCACTACGGCAACATGCGCCCTCTGATAACAAATTGTTTGCTTTTGAACTAATGCATTATACAAAAATTTAACCTGCCGAAGCCCAAGGTTTTACAGTTTGAAAGTGCCTCGCGTTTTCAGTGGCGCACTGGTGCGTCCTTTTGGCTCTTTCCGAAGTCCGTAATGTGCTAATGTCCGTATGCGATAATTGCGATAGTGATAACGTATTAAACTATTAATCTCACAGATATTAAAAAAATAAAATATTTTCTTTATGTGCTACCATCTACCAGGTTACCATGGGAGCGTGTTATCAGTGTTTTATTGTTGATAAGCAAGGTTTATAGATAATAGTATCTATAAATCTTGGTAGATACTAGATAAAGATTATAAAGCTAATAGAGGTGGCCATCATATTTTTATTACGAACTAATACGAAGTTATGCAAGATTTCATAAAAAATATTATGGTTTGCAAAAATGTATTGGACCAATCATGGGCCACTTAATCAGTTTTAAGGATCTATTAGCAGATTTTCTATTGATTCATTAAATGTTTGTTGGCTTTTCGTGCAACTCCTTACTCCGCATGAAATAAACACTATTATAAGTTATAACGTATTTTGAATGTTAGGTACCTTCATTAATCATTCAACTCGAATCGTAGAACGTGTTCGTTTATTTTGTTCAAATTGTGTTGTGTGATTAACTATTGGTGACTATGTGTGTTCATGAGACAAGACACTATCTACAATTGTAAAAAAAAAAAAACGAGAAAACAAGTTAGGTATATACCTATTCAATTATTTTTAGGCTTGATAATAATTGTTCGATTTACTCAAATAATATTGAGTTAACGCCTAAAAATACAAAATTAGAACCAATCTAAATTTGACATTTATAACATTATAATGTCAATATTAATATAATAATATTTAATCAATCATTAGTGATATAAATACAGAACGATACCATGCCCATGTACAGAAATCGGTCTGGATCATTTTTAAACGTGAATAGAGTACCTATATTACACTATAATTTTTTTTAATAAATTGGAATTAACTTTTATCAGCAGATAACGTACCTATATCGTGTGTTTATGTACATACATGATGAAATATAAGGTACCTACCTATAATTGGCAATGATTTTTATGATAACATAAAATAAACACGGATCTGGAATAACATCTATCTATTAACTTCTGTTCCTAGATTATATATTTACTGATCTAATTTATATATTTAATAATATTATAAAAAGAAGAACCACTATATTTTGAGTTTATTTAATATCTCTACCGTATACTTTTGATAAATCAATTAATATATAACACTATATAATTATGATTTATATTTTTTGTTTGATACAGCGACCCGAAGACTTCGCTGACCGGGTGGCTGGTTTGTGTCTGGAGAAATTCGATCAGTTGCCGGACAAAGGAAAGCCGATGTTAGGTAAACAGTGGACGCTCTTGTCCGGCGTTGTACAGGTAACAGATGATTCAAGTCTGCCGAAAGTTGTTTCACTGGCTACCGGCACCAAGTGCATTGGCGCCGGTAAACTCTGCGGTAAAGGAACCGTGGTCAATGATAGTCACGCTGAGGTAAGTCAACAAACGAAGACTTTCTTGTACAATAACATACATTTTTAATTTCATTTTCTGAAGTTTAATATTATTTGGAATATTTTAATAAATAAAATTCAAATTTCTGATGAATAGTTAATGAGTTATCGGTAATTAAAATGTTGATAAATGAAGTGAATTGTAATAAAGTAGTACTTCGTGAAATGTTGATCCACTTCTCCGCTAATCAAAACTTTAAATTATTTATGATTTATGAGTGATAACTTTAATATATAATTTGTCCAACATTTTTTTTTTTTTAATTTATATTCTGTTTTGAAATATGAAATTAAAAATGTATGTTTTGGTATGTACAAAAAAAAAAGAAAAAACCTTAAATTTAGAGATTTTAACGACAAAAAATAGTGATAAGTGATAACATAGTTTTTTTTATAACTTGCAATAACAAATAAGTTACAATTATTTAAAAGAAATATTTAAAAAAAAATTAATAGATTTTTAAATAATGAGTGGCTTATTATAAAAGGATAATCTGGTATACTTATGTATATTATACGTATAATTGAGGTTGGCTGTGCTTGGATTAAAATACGTCTGACGCAATCATGTTTGATATTTTCGAGGGTTTCAGGTTTTAGCGCGCAGAGCTCTGTTGCGGTATTTTATCCAGGAAATCGAATCTGCTCGCAAAGGTGGCCCATCAATATTTGTACGTGGAGAAGCGCTTGCAGATGATGTTTGTGGACCAGAAAATCATTTTGCTTGTTCTAGTCCTCTGACGTTACGACCAGGCGTGACTTTCCATTTCTTCTCCAGTCATACACCATGCGGTGACGCGTCGATATTTCCAAAAGACGGAGGCAAACGGTTGGCCGTGGATAATGACAGCATTGGACCGGAAGCCAAAAGACGCAAAACCAACGATAATGAAGATGATAATAACGATATACACAGGACCGGAGCCAAATGTCTGAGCGTAGAGACCAGGCAGGACCCTCGACTTCCAGGCGCGGCATATCACGCGGTCGGAGCTGTCCGAACCAAGCCGGGCCGTGGAGACCGAACGTTGTCAGTCTCGTGTAGTGACAAATTGCTTAGGTGGTACACATCAGGTATACAGGTAACTGTATCTATATTAATAAATGCATAAAATCCATTATGTTGATGGCAATCCGTTTAAATCACGTCTATACGTTAAAAGTCGACTATGATTGTTTAAATAACGCTCCGTGCAGGGCTGGTCCAATGATTTTTTTGCACATAAGTTGAACACCTGTTTACATGGTGACCTATCAGCAGTGTTAAAAAAAAGCCATAACTTAAGGCTTGAGCAGCATATTAAAACCTACCTGCCATTCTCCAGAAGATATTTTACAGTAAAACTTTTACTGTAAAAGTTCGTAATTTGGTGTACTTTAATAACATAGCGTGTATAATTTTTTAGGGAGCCTTGTTGTCACTGTTCGTCGAACCGTTGTATTTGTCATCGCTGACTATTGGTGGCGGTTGTCCATACTCTGAATCGGCTTTGCGTCGGGCCGTCATCGAACGGGCAAATCGCTTTGACGACGAAGACACTCGATCGCCGTCAATCCCACCACTACGACTCGCGCGTTCTGATTTGGAGTTCAAATACGCCAAACATCGAGTGGCCATTGACTGTAAACCATGTCCGTCCAGTGTGGTTTGGTGGGAAGACAATTACGGTAGTGGAGTGGTAGGAGGCATGAGCGTGTCAGGTGGGTGAGTAAAAACTATATTTTTTTAATCAATATGTATTGACAAGTGATAACTATTTATTTTGATCTGTAAAATTATCTTTATTCTTTCGTTAGTTTTACTGATAAATGATAATCTTTTCATATTTGTATATTTAGTACTATAGTATATTTTTGTTTATACTCTAAATAACAAAAAAAAAAAAAAAGAAATATGTTAAAAAGAATGGATCAATGAAACATTTATTTGCATTATATGCTTATATATATAAATTACACATTTGATACTTTTCGGCTCCATAGGGTGACTAAATAAGCATAGATCAATCCTTGTTCTTTTAATAAAGCAGTTATTCAAAATATGATTTTTGAAATTTTTAAATGTATTTAAATACCATATATTTTAATGTTTGAGTTTCTGTACCATTTAAGGAGTTTCCTGTAACGATATAAACTTCTGTTTTTTTAAATTAAAACATCCTTTTTCATTTTAAATTATTTAGCAAATGGTTTTTATTAAAAATGTTGTCGAATTTAATCAAAATGTAAACGAGTAGTTTTCAAGTTAGTTAATTAATTGTATTTTAAAAATATTCTTTCAATCCTGAAGACATTGAAATTCAAAATAATTTGATGAAACAAAAACAAAATTGTAGTCTTCTTAATTAATTTATTCATTGTTGTTCCAAGCATATTATCAATTATATATATATATTAAACAAAATTATTAAATTTTATATTTGCCCAATACATTTATAGAACGTTTCAATTAAAAACAAAATATTATTATCTCTACGTTAAACATATAATTTAATTTGTTTAATATAAGTACTACATGTTTTGATTTATTATATTTAAAGTTATGCAAGCCTGCAAAAATTATCTGCGTAACTAAAAAGTATTATTTAATGATGCATTTTGTATGAAATTAACATTTTAATGTTAAACTTAGATACTGTGTCCTACCTTATTAGTTAGAAAAAAATAACCTTAGTACCTGCCAATATACTTGTTTATATTATAATATTATACGAGAGATAATACATTGTTTATTATAACATATACTCAAATATGTCCAAAAATCAAAATTTGAATCGACGCTTTAGACTTAGTCAATAATATTAAATTAATTGTATGTATATGTTACGGTAAATGATGATAAATGGAAATTAACGTTATTCACCGGTTATTAACGTTATTTACCAAATATACAGGTAATTATCGTTATAAACTGGATAATCACGTTAATGACCAAATACACAGGTAATTGATGTTATAAATCAGATAAGCGCATGAATCTCAAATACTACAATTTGAAAAATTATGTAAGTACCCAGATATTTTTAAAAATAGAATAAATGCATTATTATTTTTTATTTATTTTTACAAGTTTTACTCCCATGACATTTAATATAACATAATTTTTCAGCCCCAAGGTAAGCACAATGCTTATTATTAATACAACTAGTCTTGCAATGACAACGCTGGTACCTTCGAGGGCTCGCAACCGAATTATTACTAGCTACTTCCCTCAGTGTCAACTGTCTACCATCTGCTAATTTTATCACATTGTCCATGTCTAATAGATTTTATTTGCAAACAGCTATTTTTGGCATGTGAAATAATATTTAAGAAAACTATATTCCGTATTTATAAAATAATAAAACAAATTTTAATTTTAATAGTATATTTTTTCACTAAGAATTAACTTACAGAGTTTGTATAAATCATGTTCAACTTGAGTGACAACTAATAGTATATTTTGCATAGAACCACAAGCTCTATCAACATTTGGTATAAATACACATACAGTTAAGCCTATTTCAAGCTGAGGAAACTTTTCTTTAGAAAATTTCATCATTTCCTCTCCTTGTTTTTCTAAATTTTTTTTTGAATTTTTACATACAATACAAATATTTTCTTGACAATCATCAAAAAAATATTTAAAATAATTTTCAAATATTTATATTTTAGTTTTATTTTTGTTATATTTAAAATTCGGAAATTTATCGTTAAATAATTAAAAAATATTTAAGTACCAAGTTCCGAATTTTTTTCTGCGATTTCTATGATTTAATTTCCGATTTTGTCTTCTTTGATGATTGGTTCTTTGGTTATTTTTTTAAATCTTCCGCAATAACCTCTTTTATTTTATAATCAGATCAAAATTTCCCAAATCATACGGTTATTAACGTTATTCACTAGAAAATAACGATAATTCCCACATTCGTAGGTAAATAACGTTAATAACCGGCGAATAACGTTAATTTCTGATATAACATCATTTACCGTAACATATATATATTTATATTATGCAAAATCTATAATAATATTTTTGTTATAATAATGTGTTATTGCAGTCGTCACGAAGTGTTGGTGAACGGTCGCAAACAAGGTGCAACGAAAAAGGCAGTGGACGGAAAGGCGACAGGTTCTTCGGCGTTGTGCAAAAAGTCGCTGCTCGACGTGTGCCGGAATTTGTTGGTCAATGATGGAGATACCACAGGACGAGACGTCACTTACGCACAGTTCAAGTTGCGAGCTACGTCGTATCAACATCGTTGGGCGGCTGTCAGGCGCCGGTTGGGATTTTGGACGGTGAAACCAGAAACCTTATTGGACTTTACGTGACACGTGATAATACCCCAAAAAATTTTTTTTGTTCCATTAAATTCAACTTGTGAGGCGTGAGATCAGTGAACCGAGACATTTTTATATGTATATATTGTATAATATAATGTATTGATATTTTACACAGTAAAATTATTTAGTCAGTCGATGATAAATATAAATGTATACGCATGTCGCTAATATGTATGTTATATACTACATTATATGGAAAGGACTGTACGCTGAAACTAATTTTGGGGGTGCACTTACTTTTTGAAAATCAGATGTAGAAAATTATACTTGACTATTTTTATTTTCAATAAACATAATATAAATACTACTCGTATTTATCATGAAAAAAAATTAACAATATTTGCAATACTTTTTTATAAAATGTAAGTATAATATAAAAAGTATGAAAAATAAATAAAAGTCATAGAATCAAATATCTATACTGAGAGTTGAGACTGTTTATATACTTATAAATTATAGTAATACTTGATAAGTATAAAAAAAAAAAAATCAAAAACTTCGTTGAATATATTATATAAACACAAAAAACACCTCGTCGCCTACGTATCTTATCTTTGTACTTTCATATATTATAATGCCATTTAAAATTAAAACTTTCAAAGTTATTGATAAAATATAGTTTAATATTTTATGCTATGATTGTAAATTGATTTTATTGAACAGATAGGAAACAAATAGAATTTTAATAGGGAATAACATTTTGAGTAAACATCATGCATGATGTGATCTGGCAGGTTTTTTGTTGTTTTTAAAGGACGTGCGAGATATGGACTGTTAATATTGGGGAAAGTTGAAAGGTCTAATGCCACAAATGCTTGTTGATGATAATATATTATAGGATTGATATAGCAATAAACACACGATGTTTTTAATAACATTTATAGTAATATTTTTGAGCATTGTAATGAAAAACTACACAATATAAATATGATACAATTATTTGTTTTTTGTTTTTTTCGTTTTTATAAATATATTATGTACATTAATAATACTCCCGTTATAAATATATATATATATATATACACACACACACATATATATATATATTTATATAATATAATATAATATAATAATACTTACACGTGTATAAGAATAAAATTAAACTCGCTGTACAAAAATTATTATGATTATTATTATTATTATTACTATTATTGTTTATTATCGTTGAAATGATATGCAGATCGAAACTAAATATCACATAATACCTAAATATAATGTAAACCATTATTATTAATACTTCATCATCATCAATACATACTAAATATTATTTGGGACATTTCTTATTTATGTATAATACAAATATCAGATTTTTCTTGTTTTAAAATTATAATTTCGAAAAAGCGTCAATCAGTTAATAATACTGTTACTAGGTACTTACAATACGTATTCAAAAAAGAAAAAAAATTATTCATCTCTGGTAAAATTAGTATGTACACAATTTAAAAACAAATAAACAAACAATATCATTGAATCATAATGATAATTGCAAAACATATAATATAATAACGAAAATTGCTTAATGATCATGAGTAAATAATAATAATATTATGGCAATGATATTGTGGGATGAGTCAATTCTACTATGGACTAAGTTTGATTTTTTCTAAATTAACGTTTCATTTTGATTCGTAATGACATCACAATAACAATATTTTATGACGTGTAACGATCGCGTACAAAACAATAACAATAATAATAATAATCAATAATCAAAAAGTTAATTAAAAATAAAACATAAATTGCGACAACGACACAAATTACAATATACAATAGTTATAAATTATATATGTTTTGATATTTATATTATTTTCTTATCGACGAATCGAGAGGGTTCCGTGGTAATAATACGGATGGCACATGAAAGGGCGGGAAATCATTCTAGATTTGTACAACTTTCGAAAACGTAAAAATATAATCTAAAAACAAGAATAAATAAATAAATAAAAACACGCGGCAAGTACGCGTGCATAAATCCTAATTCGTAAACTATATATGTAAATAAAAATAATAATAAAAAAATCCGATTGTCCGACAAAAATATAATATATATCATATCATATATATTATCGTATTATTTACAAGTACCATCAGGTACATATCGCGTATAATAATCTAATAAAACTTATACTGCACATTGTTATATAACTATATAATAATAATAATGATATTATACAACAGTTAAAAGTTTTTTTTTTTTAATGTTATTTAAAATATCCCAAAATGCAGTTTTGGATCTTTTGTATAGTGAACGGAATGAGAAAAATACGGAAAATTAAAAATCGCGGTGGCGGCAAAAGATCGATAGTTGTATATTGCATACAACAATATTGTAATTAATATATTGTGCGCGCGATCGCTTTAAATCACTGATAGCGACCGTCGCGGTTGCAGCCGTACGACTGTTGCAGCTGTAGCCTCGTGTGAATCGGTGGTGGCGGCTGATGCTGCTGCGGGCCGCCGGCAGGTTCGCGATGCGCCCGCCTCGACCAGGCTCATTTCTTCAGCTCCAGTCCTACCAAGTCTTTGGGTTTCTGATCCTGTTGCTGCAGCTGGTTGTTTTGCTGTTGTTGCTGTTGCTGCGATGAAAGGTTGTTGCCGGATGGATATACTTTGTCCAAGTGCTTCAACGATTCCGAGAGAAAGTTCTATGGAAACAGTAAAAAAAATATGTGAATAAACTGCCAAATTGTGTTATACGTATAAACATTTTTAAAATTCAATGCTATTAATTTGCAAGTATTAAAAATTATGTACAATTGATATTATTTTCTGTAAGATACCCTAGGACTTTTAAATAATAGGTATCCAAGGGTGCCAAGATTCACCATTTACTGAAGGTTAAAAATCTTACGTATGGGACAGGGTTCGTGTTGGAGCCTTCGTGTTAGGATAAAAACATTGACAAAAATAAACAAAATGCCTTTTCACTCTGATTTTTTCCATATTTAGCATATAAGGTGATGCATTAAAATCAAAATTCAATTCATTAGTTTCTACTGAGTTATTTTACATATAATACGTAGCATGGATGATAATAGTTAGTAAATAATAATTGATCAAACATGATCTTCAAATATGAAAACATTGTTGTTCAATTTAATTCCATCAAAATTGACATAAATAATCTACATAAAAAATGCTTAAAAATTAATTTATTGATCAATTGATTACTGGTTTAAGTGACTGGTTATAATATACTTAATAACAGTATCGGGAATTTCATGAAACATTATTATTACGTATATTTGATCGTACAAGTATGAATTTGAGTGATAGACGCAAACAAGTTTTCATTATCGTTGGATATTTATCAGCCTAATATTGTTTTGTTGCACAATATATAGGTACTATATACTATATAGAATAACACATTGATGATAGCCGTTACTTATATCTTGTTATTTAGTATTAGTTTGAATTCTAAAAAAGTTTAAATGTGAATTATTATGTAACTGATATAACTTTAACTTTGAATAATTGACTATGTTTATTTATTTTTATTATATCATGTGTTTATACTTGCAAAACAATCGATTTGTGTGTTAATTTATTATATAATTATAACTAACTAATAATTTTTCATTAAGTATTTTAAAATGTTTTGAGCGCAATTGGTATATAAAATAGTAATTTTAAGCGCAATCGGTAAACTCTCAATGTAATAACTGTTACCTGTATGGCCGTGAGGGCAGCGACTATCGCAGGACTTCCGAATCCGTGCGATATGAGCGAAAAGTGTGTGAGTGGACGCTGTATGATTGGGTCAAGAATGTGCTGCGGCCTGGTGTTGCACAGCGGCGAACGGTCTTGGTTCAGCAGGTCCATCAGCTCTTTGGTCACTTGTCTGTAAAAAATAAAAAGATTTATTGTATTAATATTATGTGTATATATTAACTATTTTATATGATTATAATTTATAATATAGATGATAATAACATATTATTTAATAAATTTAATTTTTTTTACTAACACACGTACACACATTTATATATATAATATATACATATTAATTTATTTACATTTTATACAGTGTTCGATTTTTTTTTTATAGACTTTTCTTTTGGAGTTTGAAATTTTAATTCATCTTTAAGCTTAGAATAAAATATACTTAATCCCATTGATATCTTCACAAATTATGTGTTTTAATAAATTGTCAGTAATATGAGAATTGAAAATGACTTTGAGTACTTACTTTAGGGAATTTAAATTTTGCAGAAACGAAAATATAATTTTAATTGATTTTTGGCTCCTTTAGCCATATTATGATTTAAGGGATTAGGGTTTCTACAGTTTTTATTGTAATAATTCGATTATTTCAGAATTTCTGTTTGTGTAAGGACGTATATGAGCTATGTTCTCTCATATTTTTGAATTGTTGTCATTAGATTGAATAAACTTGTATGGGATAATCATTACCTTCATAAAAAGGAAGGGGATGTAAAACCTGGTGTACAGTGTCTCCTTGAAATAAATTTATAATTATTTTTAAAATGCTGATTTATATTTTATTTTATATTAAATTTTTTTACGATGTATATATATATATATTATCATTTTGATATTTTAATCAGAAAATAAATATGTATATATTCAATTGGAAATTTTATATAGGATTCCTAAAAATACTTGATATAAGGACCTAAAATTTAATCTAGTGGCTTGGGGCTAATACAATTTTTACGAACTAAAATCTTGATTTTAAATGTTTAAGAAATTGTGAACAGTGGATTAGTACTTATAGATAATTTAAAATAGGCGAAAATTAATTATGTTTATAAATACTACTTTAAATTAAATTTATTGGGCATGGATGGTAAGTAAGTACTCACTTTGTGGCGTGTATAAGTTCTTTTCTTCGATACGACTCAGTAGGATCACTCGTGTGCGGTCTACTTAAGTATTCCGCTACTTGCCGGGCCGGGAATTCTGTTTCACATACGTACCCAAAGTCTCGAGCCAAATGTATCGCTTCACCTGAAAAGTTAAAATTAGGTAAATAACAACAGCATCAAATAATATATTAAAAAACTATAATACATTGCATAATATAGGTATTATTCATTAAGTATCTATAGCCCATATTATCATGGCTATGGGTTACCAACTATTAACTATAAAAGTATCGATTAGTTTTTAGTGGTCTGTTTTGAAACATACTAAAATTTTCATGGTTCGTTAAGGTTAACCTAGCTATTTTTACACATAAACAAATGAACAATTTTTTTAAATTTTTATTTATATTTATTTTTGTGGGTATATCAATCAAATAAATGTGATTTAATGTGAATTTTTTTTGTTCTAACTATGAGATATTTATTGTAGTGCAGTAAAAATGCACTTGATGATTATTAAATTGTTAAGGTGGCACATCTTTTAACCGAAATCTTAAACTATGTTTATAAAGTTCATTTTCAAAAAAGCGGCTTTACGTCGAAAAAAAACATATGTATAAATATTATACAATTATATTGCATAAAAAATTAATGCTTTCGTTAATGACGCGTGTGAATTAAAGAATAGAATGATTTGATTAATTTGATGCATATCGTTTATCAAAACCCAATCGATGTTAGCAGGTATCTGAGTTTCGTATGCTTGCCACCTTTACGTACGTATATGTATATCAGACAGAAGAATATATTATATACATTACACGTTATGTAGGTAGTTTGTTAACCAAGAAGAAAAATACCACCGCGGACCAAAACAATTTGCCAAGAAGTCGCTTTCACTCGCTCGTTGCTATTTATTTTAATTGCCAATTTCACAAGGAACAATAAAGTCAAAAACAAAATCATAATTATTACTGTATATTAAAAAAATGTAATTACGAAAAAAATATTTTTTTTTTGTGGATAATAATAATTTTATATCTTTTCTTGCCCTACGGAAAAAATAAAAAGAGGGATAGGATAACACAAACCATACAACCGCGTAAGAGAATAATAAAAACTGCCGAGAAATGTGAAAAATGAATGCGATTTTCTCGTAATAACGCAAGATGAATCGCAATTGACGCAAATTCCAAATTCAATTAATTTATAACCGCGGACAGAATGAATTATGCAAATATTTTCATTGTCAACCATTAATTTAAAAAAAATTAGTTAATAGTTTGAATTTTTATATTTTTAACCATTGATAAAATACGTAATAAATAATTAGGCTTTAAATCCTCATATCCGTGATAATATACACTATAAATTATAATATATTATTTAAAATATAACTGATTATTATGCATATTAACTAAATTATCGTATTATTTGTGTCACAAAATACCTAATAAATTGTATAATTTTTAAAAACAGTTTTTGCACCAAAATCAAGTACCTACAGCTTATCTACGCGCAGTTTCGTGTAAACACGATATTAACATATTATATTAATTGACCTCGTTAGATTCTTCGCGGTGTCCTCAAGTGATATATATTTAAATATACCTAATCACAACGTAAGTACAATATACGCGCAATATAGCGACGAAAAAAGTTCGAATCATCGTATAATATTGTGTTTTCGTCGTCACACAATTAATATGTTATATATAAATATATATATATATAATATTATTATTTTGTTGGCCGGCGTGGCGGCGCCAGTGTTCGGTCGGCGGCGGCGGTCGACTTCAATACATAACGTGAGGAGCTCGACATGCATTATATACACACAGTACGGGAGAGAGAGGAGAGAGAAAGACAGATTACACACACACACACACACACACACAATCGGCCATCGAAAATTGGTTTTCCTCTATTGTTGAGCACCGGTAGCATTGTCTTGGCTGACTCTTGGGGATACGAAGATGCGTTCACGACGGGCGCCGCTAATTATTACTACACGGCGAAGAGAAAAAAAAAACGAATAAAATGAAAAAAACTATACATATATCTAAACCACACGAATAAAAGGCGGAGAGACTTAAATAGAAACATATACGCGTACACACACGCGTACACTCGCAATGTCTCTCTATACATATGTATATTGCGTGTATATATTATACATAGGTATTATATTTATTATATATTAGATACTTGATCGACACCTGTATATGATAATGTATATATATATGTATACACACACGATTAATCGTCCGAGACGACGATGCGGGTTTTTATTTCAATAATATTATATTATTATAACGTAGGTAGGTCGTAGGTACATAAAAAAGATACGCGACGACGACGACAAACGAAAGAGCCACTCTATAGATGATCCCGAACCTTTTGTACATAAATAATAATAATAATAATAACATGATATACATAATATTTATATATTGACAACAACTATTCGCCTGCTGCCCGAGGGTCATCATCAGTCTTCTCGTCGAGTTTATATCATAATAATATTATTATTATGATTTTTTTCGTACACGACTGCATAAACATCGATTAATTATACTGTACTCTGATCTCTCAGATATAATAAAATTATCGTATTGTTTGCAAAATTCAACGGTTACAACCAGAATATTCGATATATTCAACACAGAGTCATTCAAATTTTTGCGTCACAAAACAGGAAATTCCTATAAATTCCTAAATATAAGCGGTTCTACATAGATTTTAGAACAAATAATTTGAATGATCATTCTGTATAATTTCCTCCATAAATCGCGACGTCAAATAATTATTATTATATTATTTCCGACTAGCAGAGAGCGGTTTTCGATCTTGAAAAATCTGTCCGTTATATTATGCGGTTATTGAGATATTCGTTTAGCGATAATATAATTCACCTGCAATATCTGGAGTAAACCCTTTCATGTATATAAACTATACCGCGATTGCAAATCTAAAAAATGAAAATTGCCAAAATCGGTTTGTCGAATTTAAGAAGAAACCACGAACTACGTGTAATAATCATATCATAATAATATATTATTATGAAGAACTTGGTTTTTGATTTGAAGAGATACGACGGATATGTAGTAATAATATTTTATAGAGCCGAAATCTAAACACGCTTGTATATTTTTCTGGTTAATCAACGATAATATTATTTTATTAAATGCAACATTATTGGTTGTATTTAAAAATGTTATACAATAATAGGTAAATAATATATATCTTAAAAATTTTCAGATTAAAAAGTACCTATTTATTATTTTATATATATCAAAGACGTAATTTTGCTTAGGTAACACAATACGTCGAATAATTGCATGTTAAATTTTAATTAATATTAATGTAACTATAACTTATAAGAGTAACTATAGGTATAAGTTAAAATCAACGAAAGGTATCTTTATTTTTCATAAACATTTAGTTTAAACAGCTACTTTTACAATTTTCATTTTTATAACTTTATTCGTATCATATTATTATATAATATAAATATTTTTAACACTTTTTAAGTGAATATTTTGTATTTTCTGTATATGCACTCTGAGGCTGTTTTATTTTAAAGGAAATATATCTAGACTAGCAAAAGAATATTATAATGTTAATGCGTAGAAATAAATTGCCGTCAATCGAGTTGTAGATATTAGGAAGATATATATCGCGCACACGGTTTAACCAGCTGCAACAGTCATCGCCGCTGGAAAATGCGTTTAACGGTCAGTGATGTACTGTAAATAGAAGATTTGTTATTATATTATTACATAACACACGGGGTCGCTCGACCGTGTTAACTTTTCCACACGATGAAGATATCAGTCGGGGTTTCTATGTAGAAGTATATACGCTCACCATTATATTATATTTAAGTCATTTTTCCGCCTCCCTCGCTGCAGGTGAGAGCGTATTATATTCTGTATATACAGTATATGATATTATATATTATGTGCATATTGCAGCAAATACAGGTAAACGGCAGCGGAGGTCGATACAAAATCCGATAATAAATCCAAACTTTCTGACGTGCGCTTATACAGCGGCGGACATGTAGAGAATTATTATTATCATAAATAATATTATACGCGTATAATGTGCGTGTAAACGAGTGTATAATATGTATGCATATGTGTGTGTACGCGAGTGCGCGTGGAAAGATATGATATTTATATATATATATATTACACCTATTAGAGAGAGAGAGAATGGAAAGCCGATGTTAAGAGTGGGTTATTCGTCAATTATTATTGCGCAGAAGAGATTACTATTATTTCCTACGATTTTTTCCCTCATAATATTTATTAAATAGACACACACACACACACACATATAATATGTGTATTTATATCGCGCGCGCGTACGACGGCGGTAGCATAATATTAAACCGGGTAAGTCACGAATAAGTGCTTGCAGAAAGTCGAGAATAAAACGGACACACGGCACGTTTATATGTGTATGTATATATAAATAATATTATTATATTCCAGTACGACCGGTATAGTGAACACATGTATAGGTATAGGTATATAAGAGTACTCGAGTTAAATGAGAAAACGGCGGCGGATATAAAATATTATTATTCTTAATATACGCCGTGTCGGGTCACGATGACAAAACGTTAGCATTTCGCCGCCACCGTTTTTCGCGTGTCTATCGTGGTTTCTACCCTATATATCTGATCGTGATGCAGTGCAGTAGTATTTTTACAGGTCGGCATGTCTTACTATCCACGTGCACTTACTATATATATTTATTATATTATTATGCGCCGTCGTGTGTATAGTAATAAGAAACAATTAGTAGTCGACCGACGGCATCGCGGCGTATCGTCCACTAATATAATACTAAATTCCGCGACGGAAACGACCGCGGGAACTATGTGACGGAAATCCGTGGTCGAATAATTTTTACACGGAGCCAATCGTCGTGATTGCAGATAGAAAGAAAAAAATTTACACGTCTTTGCAATTTCATGTGGTCGTGATGGTCTAAAATAGCAAAAATATGATTGTATGTTAGTAATGCTGGGTATCATTTTTACTATATAGGGCAAGGGTCCAAAAGTTTTCTGTCTAAATGAGCATTTTTTCAAATAATTGTAAAAGTATAATTTTTTAAAGAGTCACAGTGGTTAAGATATAAAATACGCCATAATATAAAAATATACTAGTATATTTTACTAAGCAATTTCATCGAAAATTAAAAACCTAGTAATAAATAATTTAGAAAAACTTTATTTTTAATTTTTATTATAATAAATAGAATTTTAATTTATATGTACGGGTTACAATATTGATGCATACTCCAAAGAGCCGCAGATTGCATATTAAGGAGTTTCAAGTTCTCGATCCCTAATATAGGTGCTAATTAGCGACATAAGAACGATAAACGTTTCAATTTGATAGGAAAAATAAAAAAATTTTCGGACTATTATATAGTATCAAACATTCATGACATACCTCACATCTATTATAAATTATATAATATTGCAATTATTACATTAAGACAGGAAATCTAATAAGAGTTAAAATTGATTAAATATTTTGCAAACGTGTATACACAAAAAAAAAAAAGAAAATATGTATTAAAATCACTAAGCTATACATTTTTATCGATAAATTCATCACCGAAATATGCGCATAGAAATATCATATTTAAATTCTTAATATTGTGAAATTTGTATGTAAAACGTAAAAAAAATGTAAATCCTATTACTTCCCGTTAGGTTATGAATTGTACTTATTAACAAGACGTACATAAATATTTAAATAGTAATAATTATATGATATTATAATTATTTATGTACAAAGGAAAAAATTCGTTTTTCTATTAAAATGAAACTATGTAATATTATATACGTTCAGCGAGCGGCGCAGTTTAATGAATCGTTTAAAATATAAAGATATTAAAGAGGCATATCTCTAAAAACTATCAGAAAAAAAACCTATTAACAAAGTTGATAAAATGAGCGCTCGCGACACGTTTAAATGGCGTTGATCTGACAGTTCCGTTTTGGGCGCGGAGAAAATAAAAATATGGGTTGTAACCTGTAATTGTACTTAGTTATTCAATTATTTAGACAAAAAATAAAAACACTGTTTATTTTTCACTCATCTATAAAAATAACAGGTCGTATATTGTAATATAGTAATAATTATATCATATAAATGTGTAAATGTGTGATATATATTTACCAAGTATAATTGATATGTTTGGAGCTGATGTGCACAGAAGATAATATTATATAATATTATAATCATACATACAACTCATATTAACTTGAAAACTTGGTGATGACAATAAGTTTTAATTGACCATAAACAAAATGGTCTATTAACCACTAATCATCACGTCATCATTGTATGAAAAGCAATTACAAATTAATTATATACATGAAGTTAAACGTTGTTTACCTTTAATTGATGCTGTGTATTATTTTATAGGACCGAGAAATTACGAGTGATAACGGTGTCCATTTTGGTTGGGGATTAAAAGCATTAAAATAAACGATCTCACCTAAAGCCAAGAGACGCACGTGGGCGAGAGACAGTACACGTATGTCGTGTGTGGTAAGTTGTTCAATTATAACAGTAATCTAACGGCACACCTGCGCGCGTATACAGGCCAGAAACTTTAATCAATGTGACGTTTGCAAAAATCCTTCAATCAAAACGGCAAACTGATGGTACTCTGGTGAACGCATACAATTGGGAACTGAGAAACCATATATATGGGACATATGTGATAAGTGGTTTAATATAAATGATGATTTGAAAAATTACCAGCAGATTCACGCGTAGGAGAAACCGTACTCATACAGTACTAACGAAAAATATCAGAAATTTGAAAGCGTACTAATGGTCTCATACAGACAGGATATTAGGATGTAAGAGTTGGATTCATGTATATTAAGTCGGGTAACTTATAAAGTTCACGTGTTAATTTTTTGATTTAATCATGTCTTTATAATAAACTACGTTATATTATCCCATCACTTGGTCAAAATATTAATTTAAATTATTGAATATACACTATGTATTTTGCTATTAAAAATGTAAATAAGTTGATAACATATCGGAGTCCATGATATTGGAATATGTATGATAAGAAAAGGTACAAAATTTTTCGGAGCTGTTTCTGATATTATCATTTGACGAATGATATTTAGGTAGTTTCTTTTGAATTTTTACACGGAAAAGAGGAGAAGTCTGATAATAACAATAATAATAAACAAAAATACCTAAAAAGCGGATCGAGTGAAATTCGACTCATTTATGTACTATGTAGGGGCCCTGGAGGCGAAAGTTACATGAAGGAGACTCGTTGCTATTTTATATTCTACTGTGTATATATAATATTGATAGTTGGTACACTGCATCAGCAGTTGTTGACGGTCCTGCGGGAGGTCAAATTGTGGCAGGTGACCCTAAAAACCGGGCATCGAGCTCATAACATTATAATATATATGTGTGTGTGTGTGTGTGTATGTATGTATACTGGTCGTGGGCGTGTGTGCACGAGCTCATTGATAACGCGTAGATATATTTATTATTACATATATATGCCCATTCAAGTCGCGTGTGTGCGTGCGTAAGTACGCGTGTATATGTGCGTTATACATACATATATATTATACATATAAATAGGTATCCACGCGTAAGCTTCGCGTATCCGTGTCCGGAAATTCCGGTTTATAGCGTCGGTAACGCAACTTATATTATTGTGCGTGTGTGTGTGCGAGCGGTACGTTTTCACACGCACGCGCGTCACCGGCATAAAAGGCGCGGCTTCCGCCGAAAAGAAACTGATGTCGAGAAACGAAAAATATATTAATATACGTGAGAAGGTATATATCTATACGCATATTGCTATCGACGAATAAGCATTAACATTATAATGGATATTATAATTTATATTAAGTAAAACTTAAGTGTAGCGGTTTTTTTCTTTAAGCGTCGATTTCGATATTTTTGAATATTTAAAATTTGGTAGTACCTATGTTTTCAAGGTAAATTATTATTTATTAAATTAAGATGTATTGATGCAACTATTAGCATTTAAATCAAAAAGTTCTTTTTATCGAAATTAAACGTTTTGTATCATCCGTACGCCATATCCATCAACCAAACGGTTCTTAAAAAATCATAATACATAGCTCGATTTATATTTCGATCCACTCTATATGCCGTTACTTCGTATTCTGTAAATCTTAAATGATTAAATCATCTATACACATCGATTGTTCTATTCTCTCTCTTTTATGAGTAAAATGTACAAATTAATTTTTATAATAAGTGGATATTGACTTTCAACGTCGGATCCCTTCAGAATAGACTGTAACGAGTCGAGTTGTTATAGAAACATAACAAAAAGAACCTCGCCTTAAATGGTTCACTGAAAATACGTTAAACGAGAGCACTCAAATTATGTTTGCGTGCTTGATTTAAATTATTACACTATCACTTGTATGGTTTATACCTATGGGCATCTGCGAGTTTCAATAATATTTTATAGGAAGAACCCACGCAAGCATCCAGGTAATTTACACTTCGGGACAGTTATTTTTCCACCTTTAAAAACATAAATAATTATTGATATATAATAAAATGTGTCATATAATGTAAACTTGAACTTAAACTAATAAAAACTGAGTGAACTAAATAACGTTTCGAAATAATTTATTCTTGTAATAACATTACTTTTAAATATATATATCCTTATAAATGATTTTTGATTACCATACGCGATACTTCTACTAATAAAATATAATATTATTCTAGTCTTTCTGTTTAATATTCTATACTTAAAATAAGTAGTTTACAATAATAAATAAAATAAATTATAGGTAATTCAGTAAACATGTGCGAGTTTTTAAAAAACTTACGTCCTAGAAGCAAGTTTTCCTAATCTACAGTCATTTTAGTGGTCCAAGTCACTGCCATTATTATTATTATTATTTAGGCGATATCGTTTTTCAATTACGTTGGTGCGCGTCGATCACTATATATACTACATATTAATATATATTATATATATTAATAAAATAGTGCGCATAAACAAGCCACGAGTGTGTGCACCTCTCTTTATATCATGTAATTTATCTACTCTTGATGATGATGATAATGATTATAACAATATTATTAAAATTTGTTATAGAAGCGGGAGGACCATTGGGAGGCGTTCGGAAAGTGCATTATCCGTGACGAATTTCCCGCCATTGGTCAAAACAATGGTAGTCAGTTCTTGCGCAACGATTGCTGCTGTACACGCACACGTGAGTATATATCTTTTATATTATATAAAATATTATATACCTATACATAAATCGGATTATCAGCTGTGATAATATTGTATAATGTGTATAAGAGCCCAAGGTATACAACGCGTAAAAATACATCGAACTTGTGTGTGTGTGTTGTTTGTGTGAATAATAATAATAATAATAAAAAAATATATAATATTCTCGCAGCTTTCTATTCAGCTGTATGCGGTTTCCTATTGTTCTAAAATAATAATAAGCAGCCTTTATATCTATGGATAACAAACCGAAAATAATGTATTCTAATTTCGATGCCTCTCGCGAACAGCG
Organism: Melanaphis sacchari; assembly: GCF_002803265.2. Classification (NCBI taxonomy): domain Eukaryota; kingdom Metazoa; phylum Arthropoda; class Insecta; order Hemiptera; family Aphididae; genus Melanaphis; species Melanaphis sacchari. The sequence continues at coordinate 4,120,644 of NW_020270976.1, read as the reverse complement.
GAGGCCTATACTCCCACCTAGTCTTAAGAAGACGTATATTATGGTATACGTATATTAACAGCAGCAGCTATGTATAATAATATAATATACGTCTAATACAACAACAACAATAATAATAATGATATATACGCGGGGCGATTACGTATAATATATTATAACGAAATAATAATATAATAACAGCCGCCGTGAGGTCGGGACGGTGGCGACAAAAAGTAGGTTAATAATTCTCTGAAACTATATGCTGCCCAGTTTTCGAGATGACGATGGTTGTTGTAACGGGAAATCCGATCGATGACTGCGGCCATCGATCATAATTGTGTATACGATTAAATATGATATCCATCGTTATATGGTAATCTTAATATATATTTAGGTGTGTGAGCAATATCAATGCTTAACGTGCGCGAATATATGTTTAAGAAAACCGCGAATCAAAAGTCCAACACCGTAATACTTTTGCACTGCGTGAAAACAACGATAATACGAGTGCACCAAGTTGTATGCTATCTTTTTTTTTTTTAAATGTGTTGTCCTCGTATTTATCTCTCTCTTTCTCTCTCTCACTACGCATATTTTTGTATGATTTGTTCATACGATCGACCGACACGAGAGCGCCACGCGGTCGTCACGGCAGCAACGTGCGATTTATTGTGCAGCTGCTGCATAATTAATATAATACCCCGAGCGCGTCCGCGACAAAACGTCTACTTCCGAATGTTTATCAAAACTCATTAACTACTGCTATTTGCTACTATTACTTAAGCAGCATTTAGATTTAGTATATTATTAAAATTTGTGTACATGTTTTAGAGTAACACAATGTGTGCGTTAGGCGTGTCGTCGGTTATAATATGTGTGTGCATACATAGGTATCTATATCATTATTTATTTATGTTTATAAGTACACTCGAAATTAGTGTATATAATGCAACGAACCGTGATTATAGTAATTATTATACTGCCGCGATTTTATGTATTGACCGATTAGAATTTCACGCTTAATTGATTGGAGAACCGTCAAAACATCATATTATTATTATGTGGTCCACTCCCGTAGAAGCATGTAATCCGCGAAAAGTTCTCGATCCACGCACGAATGTGAGACCCCGTCGACAGCAATCTATTTATACATATATAAACAGAGAATCACGTCATATTACGCTGTTTTTACATCGAAAGGGGTGTCTATGCATACTATACTTAGTTCGGTCGTAGAATAATTCACAATCAAGTATTATTTATGACATATTAGAGATATTTAAAGTTTTGAGTATCACCAATCACGATGAAAAAAAAAATTAAATTTTGAAAACAACTATTATATTTCTATATGCCTATATAGGATTATAGGAGTCAATTTATGTTTTTTAAGCGAATATCGACGATATATTATTATCGTATTGTAACAAGGTTTTAGTAATTATTTTAGAAGTTAAGATGGTAGGTATATACTATATACCTGCTATTGAGGGATAATTTCACCTCTGGGAATGTTGGACAGAATAATATATATACCTACTTAAGCGATTTATGAACACAATACGTTGCAGTTGTATATACTGAAAAAGAACTTCCTTTTCTTTTGAACTATATTTTTTTATTTTTTTTTTTTTGATCAATCATGAATAATATATATATATTTATGTATAATATTATTATACATGAATATTACTTGGCAGTGATTGCGATCGGTTGAATCTATTTCATCTACCGCCAAGTCTCTATCGCTCTCTCTGTAAACGCTATATAAAGATAGGTATAGCTACATACCAGTGCCGCCTTTTTTCTATTTTATTATTATTATTTTTATTCTTCTATTTCGCTTGCGCACATAATATAATATATTTTATCCTTTTACACCTCGACCGTTGCACCGAGCTAAGAAGAGACCATTGTTGCCGGCCGTTCGGGCCATAAATCAACCGCCGCAAAATCGTTTCTTATTCGCCGACGCTGACTGGGGCACCTGTTGTCGTCGTCGGGCTGCGTTGAATATGCTTATACATACACACACACACACTCATACAAGTATACACATATGCTACGTGATGCAAAACCGCGTTATAATAAAATCTCGCGACTAGCCGCTGCCGCCAAGCAACACCTCCATGGACAGTGCGTGTCCGATAGTTGCAAATAGTATCCGATTGTCCGAACAGAGCTATGTATTAAGGGCCGCCGTGGTGGTTTTATATGTATACGCAAAGTATGATAATAATAATATAACGTGGTATAAATAAAGCACGACAGATTATAAATTATAACATATATATATATACATATATTATACACACACACACACACACACATACATCGTTGCTCTGAAGAATGTGTCAACGGCAACGAGTCAATCGACGACGCGATATTGCGCGTGATACGGCCGCGGTCTGTCATCTCACGATTGTTTGGCGTCCGCGTGCGATTGTTTCAATAAAAATCGAAGTCATCTCGCAGGTAAGACCTCAGGACTAGTAGTTAATAGTTGCTGAGTTGTACTTTGATTTCTTTCGTTGTCAAAAAAAGAAATTTTTTAATTTTTGAGACCGTACCGTTTTTGAAAAATGCCGAGAAAGAAAGATCAAAAGCGACAAAAAATTTTAACAAAAAAAAAAAAAAAAAATGTTTTTCATGATCCTGCGTGAAAAATCTATAAAAAATAATCCTAATTAATCAACAGTCGTCATATATCTAATGATATGACGACGAAGAACTTTTAGAAAAACTTTAGCGTTCCCAAAAACGTACATTATTTAGGTCTATAACTATCCGTGTAAATATTTTTAATGTGTGTGTCTTTAAACTAAGAGGATTTTGACCACCCACAGCAGTGAAACGTAATTATATTTTAATAATACGTTGATAGGTTCGACTGTAATGTATATTATAGATATTTGAGTACATTATATACGTAACGGTCGGACGAAATATTTTGCATCGCGTTTCAATAAAGATTAGATATTATAATGTTAAAGGTTTTCACTAGTAGGTTTTTCTTTTTGATTATCCAACGAACGCGGTCGTATAATACACTGTAATATACTATATTATAACTGTGTTTCCGGACTGCAAAATTCCGGATGCGTAAAAAATTCAGGCTGTGGGCGTGACACACGATTGAAATGAACAACGTTGTCCGCGTCTGGGCTTCACAGAATATATCTTTTTATAACATATGGCTATAATGCTATTGTGCTCAGCTCAACTCGTTGTCGAAGACCGCAAACGTTAATTTTGCGCACACAGATTAAGCACGTTTTTGGCCCGTTTCTTCGTTTTGCGCACACGTCTTGCGGTCGGTAGGTATATTCACGTATAATATTTTAGTTAAGTATAGGTACGCGCTGATGAATGAAATACTTGAAATATCTAAATACTGCGGCTATATAGTCGAAAATCGGTGTATACAGAGTGTTCGATTGTGGCGTTTGTCCCTATTATTAAAATATTATATTGAAGTAATTGTTATTCTAACTGATACTTTTATAAAATTATGATTTTCTACAATCATGAAAAGTATGTAAATTAGAGTGTTGTCATTATAATATAGCCCGTACAGTAATAAAAATGTAATTTTCGTGTAAATTTAATAATATAACTTATTTTTATTAAATTTATCAAAATAGAATTTTATATAACTTGATATTTTAAAAGTTAAAGGTACCTGTGTATATCAGAAAAATCTTTTTAAAACATTTGTCCTTGTTTAATATGAATTTAGATTTTGTACAAATTTTAAAATTGGGCTGGAAAAATGCACTGTTGTTATAGTTACTTTGCATATTGTATTCACGTAGCTACCTTTCGAATTGAACGATTGTAATATGGAAATTAATGCCTATATATTATCGTTTTGTTACGCATTTTCCAAGTGGCTATACTTTTTATTTTCAAAGATTTAAGTACGAAACAGAAATTAAGTTTTCCAATAATTTTTATGTCATTACAAATACGATTGATATAAGACACATATTTGACGAAAGTTGAAAAAATGTTGGAATTCTCCCTTACATAAATGGGCACTTTGCAGCAAATACCTTTATAGTATAAATATATAACCTATACCAACACATAATTATATATACATTTCCGTTCTGGCCCCTAGGCCGACATTTCAAAGTGACAGTGGGCCGCATGACGTCACACACAATATACGGTACTGAGAGATTTATCGCACGCAGGAAGACATCCTCAACACGACAAACGCATATTATTCGAAGTCGTCGCCGCCGCAATCCTTTCGAAGGTTTGCGTGACGATTATATCGATGTAGGTCATCGGACGACGACGACGACGACGACGACGAAAATATAAGTTTTCGAAACATTTTAAAATAATAAAATATCAATATATTATAATAATATAATATATAGTATAAATATTTCTAAATTTTATCGAAACGTTCTATTTCTTTGATTGACGGTCATTGTTCCATCACCACTTCACGTTTAACCAAAGTTTGTATCTATAGCTATTAAATTTATAGATGGGATAAGATTACGCACATTTAGCATGCTTATATAATTTATGCACGGGCGCAGTTAAAAAATATTAGACTTGTTCGGAATATCGAGCTTATGTATAGCATAAAATGTTTATCGTGTATATGAAATAATGTTTAATTTATTAATATATAAATTGGGTTACATACCTTCTACGAGTGACGTGAGCAGGGTTACGTTTGCGGCCTTTCTTCGACCGGCCGGCAGGTTTAGACCGATTTTTTCGAGCTTTTCACGCAATAGCCGTCCACCATTTTTGGATTTTGCTCTGAAAATATCCCAAAACAAATATTGTATTTTAATGCTATGGTCAAGTTAATAATTTATTGCATTATATACAAATCAAGAAATTTGTGTATAAATCTTTAAACATAACTCGTCATGGTTCTTATATTGTATTAGAAATTGTGTATTCAAAATGATACATGTACCAATAAACGAAATCAGTCAACAATTTTGTGTTCCTTGAGTTTCATTAATTTATATAAATAGCTGAATATTTATTGTTGCAAGGCAGTGACGACTTTTTATCAACCAAAATAAAAACTTGTTATATAATATAATATATTCTTATAACATTATGTTTTAAGACAAATCATATTTTTTTATACTGACTACATGTATTGTAATTGTTTAATAATATATACTACAAATAACGTTTCTCACACTACCACCGTCATTATCGGCGAAATTGTAGATCTGTGTGCCGGCTACACTTCCAAATTTCGAGATTATGATAACGTTATCAAATATACTTTACTTATGAATGTCATTACTCATTATATTCGAAGTAAAGGCAATTATCGTATCATGGATAGACTTTAAAATTGGATACCAAGGAAATTTGTCTCCCTCAAACATGCGAAATAGTGCTCCCGACAATTCTAAAAAAATTAGTTCAGTCACAGTTTTGAACGTCACCAAATGTAAACAATAGTAGTGTACGTGACTCATCCCCGCTACTGATGGTTCTAATTTCAGTAAAAATTATTATTATTATTGTTTTTATTACGACAAGTCACAAACATCGTGGCAATTAAAGGACAACGATAGCATGTATTTTATACACGACTTCAACATTATTGTATCTATATATAATAATATTATGATTATGTTATCCGTGTATATTATAATGTATAATATAATAAGTGTCGTGTCGCGTATAGGCGTAAATGATTAAAACCCTCGACGACGATGAGCGTCGTAAAAACGTTGAAATAAAGGACTTTACGATTGACGAAACGCGTATATATTTTACTGGACATAAAAACGCGTTAAGTGACTTTTTTAGGGTGTACCCGATCGTGCATGTTTTTAAGTGCTTATAACTACCATAAAGGCACACACAACAGGTGTTCACTGACCGTCACGCGGTATGCTGCAGCTCACGCCCGCGTAGGTATACGGCGTTTACCTATATGATATTATTATGTATATAGAAAGCTCCTTGTTTCTACCATCATTGGCTGATCGCTTGGAATTTTTTTTTCTTTTTTTAAAGCCGACAGTAAATTAAACGATGATCTTAAAGAATTTATTGCGTTTAATAATAATAATAAAAATAAAGAAAAATAGGTAGGTATACATATTATACCTCGTTTATATTATATTAATATAATAATAAAAATAAAACGAACATTAAATATGAGAGAAACAACCTACTAGCGGCTGAATCAAGTATTATCGATTTGCACTTGTTAAATGTCCTACACGCAGCACTATATACACACAAACACTGCAAACATAAAAATATATTATAATACATAGATACTTGTAGACGTGACGAATAATATCCCTTCGTCTGACTGGGGGTCACTGTGCTCGTAAAGGTTAATAAAATTAATTTTTCAGTGTATTTATTTTTTATTTATCATCACATTTATTACCGTAATTGATGATCTATCATGGTCGTTTTTAACTGCTAAATAAAATAATTTGTTCGACATCGACGACATCAATGTGAACATGGTCGCAATGTTTCTGCAGAACTGCAGAAGTAACTTTTTGTTTTGGTAATCTTCCGTGTTTTAGCTACACATAATGGTGAGTACCAACATTTGGTGTATCCAATTTGTAAGATAATTTATGATTTCAATTTTTTTTTAAACTCACTTACACGCACTTACACATATATGCAGTAGTTTGCTTAGATAGTTTGGTCACTTTATTCGCAACCGTATATACATCGGAATTGTTAAAATATAAAAAAGTGACACCGTTGAATTTTTTTTTAAATAAGAAATAATTTAATATTTACCTTCTAAGCACACCACCCAATAAAGAGGCATTCAGACATTCTGGAGGTGATAATCTGCGTTGAACTTCACCAACAGTTACTTTGTACTTTGACGTAGAGCTGAGCAATGACAGACGTCCAGGTACGCTGCAAAACACGTCTGATGGGGTAGTGGACATACCTAGAAAAAATTAACAATAATTACTTAGCAAATATTATGACTTAAACAAAATATACTTTAATATATCTATAAATGTAACTTAAAAAAATTAGTATTTAATTATAATTTTTCAGAATTTTAAAGTAAAAATGTTGAAAAATGTTACCTCGTAGGTATATACGTATATATGTAGTATTTATTATGTAGTTATTTTAATTTATTAAATCATTTTTGTACTTTATTTAATTGAATTTAAATAATTCTGAAGTACATATAATTCCATTATATAAAATTAAAAGTATATATATATTATATTATACTATAGGTACTTTTCATTTCATTTGGTTTTAGTTTACATAATGAGCTATTGAAGCTTATTATTTACCAGTCCCTTGAATATTAAATAGTTTCAACATAATATTACAATATGTTACTGGCACAAAGGTGACTGTGAACGAGTGCGCAAAAATTTTCAGACTATTGTCGAAAAAATTCCGAATTATACGAGAGTATACTCATAATTTAATAGTGACATAGTGTTTGACGAACATTTGGTCAATATTTTTAGCCGGAGGTAACGGTAATACACTGCAACTATATCGAACACATAGTATACACACACACACACACACGCATATATATATATAACACAATATAATATGGATATACGTCCACTCGAACGAAATCCCGCCTTCGGATACAATAATAATATTATAACGTCTCAGGTTCTGGCGGGAGGGTGCAAAATGATTGTGTTTAGTGTATGTGCTTTTTCATAACATCGACAATGGGTCTTAAAATAAAAAAAATTCGCTAACACGAACACAACAGATGTTTGCGCACGCCCCCCCGTCAAGTCATACGCGGCACACCCCAAATTAGCCGTGTATACGCACCGCTTGTCGAGGGGGTGCCGTGTTTTTCTGGGCTGTTCTCAGTGAACGCCCCCAGAAAACGTAAAAAAAAAAAAACACAAAAAATAACACTGCAACGCCGAGTACGCATATGAGCTGTATAATATTATATAATTGAGTGCCGAACGCACTTACTACCTTGTCAAATGTCGCATAATATAGGTGTTCCTTTACGTGTAGTATAGAGTGTACAATAGAGGTGTGAAATGCACAGTGGGAAACGGAAATCAAAAGAAAAAAACATAATATTATATACTAACTGAAATAATGTTTTCGTTATTTACAATATTGTTCATAAACGAAAATTACACGCACATTTTGTATATTTTATACACTGTATAATATGCATATTATACTCGTATATGTTGTCACCCGATCATTATATTATATTAATAATAATTATTGTTATTAAATATCGTATGGTGGTATATGCAATAATCATATAGAAGTATATAATATATAATCACTACACGCAATATTGAATACAACACGTAAACGTATAATAATAATCATAATATAATGACGAATGTCTCCGAAATTTATTTTGCATATTATATTTCCCATCGCGTCATTACTGTTGCGGCAGTTTATACCGTATTAAATAATATTTTATAATATTTCGAATTTTCGGGAAACGTGATTATTCGGAATTTTGTGGCGTCGGTGTGTTGGAAAGTATATATATATATTATGTGTGTGTGTGTGTGTGTGTATGGAAACAGTAAGTGAATGAGAGATATGGGAGAGATGTACGCCCCCTCACCTCCGCAAAGTCATTGCCCAGGAATCCAGACGGTGACGGTCTCTTCTCATTAGAGGGGTGAAAAAATCAACTCATAAACGTAATAACGAGCACGAAATCACGTTCGACGTGCAACCCCTTTTTCCATTTGCAAACGAATAAATTTTCATCGTATTATTTTTTTATTTTACAGAAATTATTATTATTTTCTAACCAAAACTCATAAATGATGCCGCATTGGCATATTGAATTATGTACACATATTATACAAACATTGGACATGTATTATTGAGGGTGAGCTATGAAAGTCATGCCGTTACAGATCGTTCAAGGTCTGTGAGCTTGAAGATCGTTATAGGACTTTCTGCGTAAAATAAATATAAAAAAGGACCTAATCATCGAACCGGAACGAGAAAATCACGCATGATAAAATTAAATAAATAAGTATATATATATTATAAAAATACGATTACATGCGGCACACGCACTGATGCTTAATGAAATAATTATTCGAATGGATTTATTAGGCTTGAAAATCTGGAAGGGGGTGACGACTGCTTGCCGGGATAAAGCACCTGGGAACCCGAGCCCGCGGGGCAAAAGGACCCTCGACAATTCGTCGTCAGCGGGACGTCAAACTTTTCCGTTTTATTGGCCCTGCTAGTAAGCCAATCAGCGAAACTGGTCGTGGTCGTTATTGGTACCTAAACATATAGAATACGACACATTACCATGAAAAAATCAAACTATTGCAGCTTACCGTGTATACAAGCGGGTGCACGCTAGTAATTCGTGTTCCGTTAAGAAATTAATCATTACGCGATTTACACGACGATGATAAATAATTTAAATTAAAAACATAATTAAATCTCACAAAGAAAATACGAGAATTCAGTGTGAGAGGACCATAGTCGGGTGACCATAGTCGGGTGCACGGCCCTATATATATTCGTAATTTTTTTTTTTTTTATTAGAGATAAAGGCTTCAACTACTAGAGTTATTAGTCTGGATTTTACAATGTTAACTTAATATTAGGTATTGCTTAAATGTAATTGATTTATAATCATTTTAATTCTATAATTTATTAACAATATTTATTTTTTTGAAAAATTCATGAATTTGAAGGGTGTTATGTTCTCCAAGTGCTTCTTCTATTGTGGATGGATTTTTCAATATGTATCATGAATCATGATGATGAGAATTGGGGAAAATCTAGAATGATGTGATGAATTGATAATGGAACTTTGCAATGACTATTGACTACATAAGGGTTTCTCTTATTTTGTTATGAGGTAAATGTGGGTGAGATTAGTGTGTCCGATTCTTGCCCTGGTAGTAATGACGTCAAGACGGCGAGGTATATTGAATGGAGTATGCCATTTGTTTATATTTTTTTTAATAGTCCCAAGTTTATTGGTGGAAGGTAAAGCTTCCCAAGAATCTTGCCATATCTTAGATGTAACAGAGTTTATTATTTTTAGTAAATCTTGATATGAAAGAGAATATATATTTTGGGATGATGAAGATGAAACATATAATTGTTCGGAGTGTTGGACACACGCGCGTCAAACTGGTAACCGGTATAAGGCCAATTATTTGCGCGTGTGCCATTCGAACATGTATGTATTATCCAAGTATTTAGTAATATCTCGACGTTAAGCGTTTATATATTATACACAATATATAATTATTTTTTTTTTCAAACACACATACATAACTTATATAAATAAGATATTATATTAAGTATATTAAATGTACGAAGGTACTTACGTTTTAGTAGTGGCAAGTCGTTCATAAACGAACTACTGTCGTCCACATTGTGCTCCTGTTGGGGAAAAAAAATAAACGAAAAAATAAATAATCAGTCGTAACATAATATAAGTATAATATAATTATACGATTACGTATATATGCCCATATTACGCGTAGGTACCTGCAATATCGTGATATTGTGTAGAATAGGCTACTGCTTGATTGTAGCCGTATATAAAATAATAATAATATTATTATTATTATTATAACGACGATTGCACTGGTATCATTATTATTAAAAAAAGGCTCGCGCACGATGTTATATTATTACGATTAGGTATTACTCGTATACGTCGTCGTCATGATAATAATATTATTATCGTGTGTATAAAATAACGTAAAGAATCGTCTTCGTATCTGAACGAGTATACAGTAGTAACGTGGAAGAGTGCGTACACGTATAATGTAATATTTTTATTACATAATGTACATATAATATTATTATATTTTCGATAATAATAATTACTATTAACCTCGGCCGAAGATAAATCGAATGCGAAAGGCCACTTAAAAAAACGAAAACGCGCGTTTCAGATTTATTATATTTTATCATGTGTATGCGCACAAACGATATATAGATAATAATATATTATCTATTTTTTTTTAAATATTATTTCTGAGACGTAACGAGTTATGGGCGCACCCGATTAAAAAAAAATTAAAACGCGGTCGTATCTCGGGAGCCGTAGTCTGCCGACACAAGCCGCATCACACACACACACAAACTCAAATGGGCTGGAGTATAATATAGCATTATATGCTACCACTACACTTGTCATGTCTACCGTATAACATATCATAATATATATTATATTTCGTATGTGTTCAAGAATATATTATATATATAAAATATACACGGGGCAGTTGAGCAGTATGTATTAAAATAATGCGCTTATAACAACAGCGGTTCTCCTGCAGGAGGAGTGTCTGGATCAGTAAAACCTATCAGAAAGTATACATAGAGGTACTTGCGTGTACTTATAGCTGTTGCCGGTCTATATGCCAATAATAATAATTGATATCGTATACATATACATATTCATTTAAATCCTGAAAAGAGCTACAATTGCAGCTATACTACAGCTACTACCACTTTTCTACTTGTGAATAATTGTGATCAAACGATGACGACGGCGGCATTAATTATTAATTTCGACTGTATAATATATTGTATAAGTACTATTCGCAGTAATTGCCTATAGTATACTTGTGTATACACTGAATGTCTGTGGTATTTGTCCATACTATTTTAGACTAAAAATTTAAAACGAAATATAGATATCTAATTAACTATTTGAATACTTGTCGGACATGATTATAATTGGGCTTTTAAAATGTTTATAATATACATGAACGCTAACGTTGGGTCTATCTACTCTATCTTATATTTTCAATAATCGCGAAATCAAAAATTATCATGGACTATAATAAAACTAACATAAAATATTTTAATAAATATCTGAAAGCATATTTTTTCATAAGGTATATTAATTAGAGAAAAACTTATTTTATAGTAAAAACACTAGGTATATATAACTATAAATACAGTCTTCTCCATCGTATAATATTATAGAATTCGCATTTAATTATAATAATTATATTATTATTTATTATTATAAATACAAATCAAAGTATCCGTTATAGAATTATAAAAGTGCGGAAATTTATCTCAATGCTATCACGCTGTATAAGAATAAAATATAATAATGCAGTAACAACGTTATTCGTTCCTTGGAATTATTCAAATGATAAAAGGTTTACATTTAAATATAATAGAAAAATTGGTTAAATGGTTTAAACCTCTTTCTCTGAATAACTAAATGTCGCAAATGTTTTATAAATATTATTAGCTTTTTTTTTCAAATAAATATAGCTATTATCTAAACCCTGTTCCCTAATCAAATAATATATGTATATATCGGTCTTTGAGATTGTACAATACACAATCTACTGTAACGGCAGTATCATTTGCAGTGAAAATTCCTTCATGCGTGGTACTGCTGCAATGATCGTCGGCGGTGTTTTTTGTTTGTATAATTAAAAATCTTTGGATCATCGTCGGACCAGCGCGCGTGTTCCGAATAATATCATCAATCATTTGCTGGGCATGGTATTGTCTATAACGTATGTACCATGTGTACATGGTACACGCGTTATAGGTTTATTATTGTATAGATATTAATTCGAAAAACTTTACTACATATGTTCGAATTTTATACTCAACGTATTATTATAGTATCGTTAACTTGGATATTAAATTGTGATAAATAGTCAAGTCAAAGTATCTATATTATATCTGGATATATATCAGTTTGATGGGGAATGTTTAAAAAAACAATGATAGTGGACTTGATTGCAAAACTAACATGCAACTGTTAAACTTAATATTGATCAACTATATTTTAAGCGTTTGCTACAATCGATTGTATAATGTTGTAATCAACGAAATTTTAGCTGATGGCGAAATTACGGTTATTAATGCATCAAATTTTAATGACTCCAAAAATTATGAAAGAGTTCCAACTTAAAATATTATTATCTTGAACAATGTTATCATTTATCATTAAACTACTAAAAAATTTGTTGAATCTGCTAAAAGAAACTTTTATATTTAAAACTGTAGAAAAATTAAGATTTAATTAATTAACAGCTAAAACGTTAAAATTTTAATAATCAAGTATCTTTTCTAGTGATAATACTATATATGTATATATATATATATTTATATTATTTATATATCCCGTATTTTTTTGATTTTCTTACAATTCTACAATGCAGTTTTATTACTGCATATATTTGGCTTAATTTATGTGCACATATTTTATAAAAACTTTAAAAATGTCCATTATATTACTTAATTTTGTTAAGTGACTTTTTATCCAACTTCATCTTAGGGTTATCAAGACTCGACTGTTATATTTATATACTTTGTACGTCATGTATGGGTTATCACAGCTTGCGTATGTATACATGCGCGTTGTATATCCTAATAATTTATACTGTAATTATTATTATGTATAGGTGAGGTTGTAAGCATAGCAACTAACTGCAGTTTCTTACACGATTCGCATATATCAAAAAAACAACGAGCAAAATATTTTCACCCTCTGCCGACAGGACTTTCCAGCTATAATGCGTTATATACTCATTAAAAGCAACCGGTAATCAGCTAACGACGACCGGTTCAACCCTCTCCCGGTCGATAAAAGGCGTGTCTTCGGACACCCGCGGCGCAGTGCTACAGCAGCCCTCGTTTGTAATATCAGAATAATACATTGCAGGTACGCTTTATATTATAATTATAACGGTACCACTATGTTGGTGATAATGATAAATCACGATAAAAATAAAAATCAATCGATTGGAACGCGATGACTCACCTGAGCTTCTTCCACCACGCTAGACAGGGCATTATGTAGAACCAGCGAGTCTTCCAGTCCTGGGTGCGATTGAACGAGTACGTCACCGCGGCCTCGAACTCCGCCGACGCCAGAACCGTACTCGCCTCCCCGGGAACGACCGCTTTCATACGGGAAAGACGGGTGCATGTTGCCCTACGGAACAATAAACAAAAATCACGTTACTACATTATTACACATGGTATTAAATATTGTGTCGTTTATTGAAATTGTAATAGCCTTCTGATATTACATGACACACAGTATATCAGTATATAATATTATTTTCATGTTACAATATAAATACCGACAGGTTTACGTTTGCCGAAAAAATAAAGTATTTTTAATCTACATAAAATAAAACATTTTAATATTTAATTCAAAAGTCTTTATATTACATGATATAAGCCGATTTACCTAACCATTAACTGTCTAGTAGAAAATTTTGATTTTCTTGAACTTGAGATGTTTATTTTATAATTTAGTGTGTTGTAAATAATATATATAATATAGGTATCATACATTGTGTTTATATAATACATATATGATAATATTTTTTAAATAAATATCCTACAAACACTAACAAATATTTTCTTTTAGAACTTATAACGTACTCTAAAACCGTAACGAATATTGTATAAATTTGTTTAACAACAATGAAAAATGAAAATAAAAATTATAAATTAACTATTATAATACGCAATACGTACACAATCAAATTATAGGTGATCAGATGGCAAATATCATATTATAAGAACAACGCGCAATGGTTGTCAAAAGACTGATTATTGTGTATATAACTATTTAGGTAGATACCTACCAATCTGCCATTTATATCTTCTTAGTTGCTTTTATCTTAATTATTACCGATAAAACTAACGTACTGCGGCAACGGGTCGTCACACCACTAACACACAGAGATTGAAAAGTGATATTATAGCATTGTCGCTTTCCTTATGTATAACTATATGGCTAATCTACAACATGACAATATTACTTGTTGTATAAAATCTACAGGGTGAAAATGAATTGAACGGAAATATATCTGACGGGGGAAATGTCCGACGGGAAAATAGTGATGGGGATGTGACCTGCTACCATGATAATGATACTATATAAGGTAACTTTAATACTTGGTACCTATTTAAAAAAAAATGTTTTAATATGTTAACTTTCAATTCCTATGAGAAATTGTACACTTTCATATAAAAATATTAAATATATTATATTACTTAATATATACGTAGAACGTAGGTATAGTACTTATATATGGCTATATAAATATATATTTATGCAATGAATGAAAAATCGTACATTTAAAAATCCAGAATTAGTTTATTTAAACCAAGCATTTTTGGGATGTTTAAATGATTCCCAATACTATCAGTTTATTAACACTTTTGATGATTCCGTTAACGTTTCTCTTACTCACATTATAAAGAAAAAACAGTTTCAGTATTTATATTACCGTAGACGTCGCTATTATATGAGGGCGTGATGTATGTGTGTGTTTGTGTGTGGTCACATTATCGTCATCGTCAGCCTATATGACTAACGTGAACAATTTATTGAAATATGCGTGTATTATGACGTATAAATAACTACCCGAACGCATACTATTGACCGCGGTGCATGCGAGTTTCTTGAGTTATTTTCAATCTAGACGAGTGTTTATTACGATATTACGCGCGGCTGCATCCGTTATTATATCACTTTATGAGTTCGTGAGAGTAAAAATATGATAGCAGTGACATTCGAGTACAATTTATATCAACGTAAATCAGACGGTTTATTATCGTTCAATAAATTAAGTAATACCTAATATTGATAATAATAAAATCGAATAGCAAAAATCATATCACAAATATAAGATTTTCTCTTTTTACATATTATAATATTATACTGTTATTTACATCACAAACAGCAGAGATACGCACATATAACATATAAAAACGCAGCAGTATGATACCAAACACGACGAGGAAAATAAAATAATAATTATTATTTATTGCGTTTATGCGGTCGTAAAGCACGTTAAGATTGACGATTTTACTGATGTAGAGAAAGAGAGAAAGAGACAAAAGACATTATTGCCAACGATCGTTCGAATTTGATTAATCGTCACATGGTATATAATAATATAATACGTTATAATACTAGCTTTAGACACCGAAATGAGTGGTTTTTTTTTTTATTTATTTATTTTGATTTTTTGGTCGGTTATAATTACGGGTCTCGTAACCAGATATGGGAGAGGTTTTCGATAAACGTACACCGCGTGTCCGCGTGTGTATATATTATATATGTATCTATACATACTCTCTCGTTAAGGAATACGCACTCGATATGTCTGCGTAACCTAGATATATATACTTGGCAAAGTCACCTCGCGCATAAAATATGTGTAGTCGAAAAAAAAAGTCCGCACACTGTTTTGTATGTGCGTCGTCGTCATCGAATGCGTATCATCGATGATAATAATTATTGTTATTAGTGCGGGCTGCGCAGATCCGGTCTCGTTTATTTTATACCAAGCCCAAATCGGTCGACTTATAGGTATTATATTATTATTATACTTAAACGACGTCCGATCGGTTGCAGCGGCGGCAGTACTACACCTATACATAAAATAATATTATACGACTACATTCCGTGTACGTGACGGAAGGGCACCCGTCGGAAACTGTTGCACTCTGAACGCGGCAGCAACCTCATCGATCTCGGTCGGTCGGCCGAGAAAGTTTTTTTTTTTTGGCGATATTGATTTATATTTACTTTTTCTCCTCGCCATATAGATATACAAAAGACTCGTCTATATCTTGTATTTGTGAGTATGTGTGTATGTGTGTCCGCTCAAGTCAACATTGTTTTTAATATTATTATTCAGTTGAGACGATCAATACATACAGCGTACTACTGTATAACGTTTATTATAACGGTTCAGTACTCGAAACGAGTACTTATAATGTAATATATAATGAGATCAGATTTTTTTCTATTTACTTCCCTTGCTCAATAGTATATTACGTTTACGACTCTTGAGAAAAATTCACAATTTTTTTTTTATGCATGTATTATTATATTTTATTATGTGCAACGACAAAAAAATCGTATGGTACGATGGCGGTGTAATATGTGAATTTTTCTCAACCAGTTTTTATAACTACAAAAGTAGAACAGGGCATAAAATAATAAAATATTCTAGGTATATATAATACATACGAGTATATGCACGCGTTTATATAGCCGTTAATCATCTGCATATGCACCCGTAAAGAAATGTAATATTATGATGTATAGATAAAAATCAAAAGAGAGTGAGAGAGAGAATGAAATCGAATGCAGTATTTATTGAGCGATAAAAAATGTGTCAAGTCGGATAACACGAGTAATTTTACGATTATCGTGACACGACCGATTTTATATACATAGATATATATAAATATATTAAATTACGAGAAAACTGCTTTGGCTCTATATAAGCTGTATTATTATCGGCAAAAGTTACGCAGAGAGGGTTTATTTACAAAACGACATTCGATTAATATTATATAAACAGTTTAAAATTACGTTTGAAAATAGTTTCACTATAATCCGAATATTAATATGCAATACGTATACATTAATAAATATTCCCGAAGTAGGATTTAGGTATCACATTGGCATGGATTTCTTCATTCTAGTACCAAACATTTAGTATTTACATGTTTTATATTATAATAATCAATAAAACATTTAAGACGTAAATGTATCAAGATTTTCTCAACGTTACTATTTATATATATATTCAAAAACAAAAAAGTCATAATATTAATATTATTAAATTGAAAGTATTACATTTTAGTTTTAATTGCATTACAGCCGTAAGTAATGGATTTTAACTTAAATAAATGTTTTTAGTCTTTATATCAAAAAGCTCTCCACAGATGTGCGCATTTTAATATATTTTGAATAAGTTGATGCTAATTTTATTTTAAATATTGTAGAATAATTAAATATTTTCTAAAATAAAATATAAGTATTAAGTATAATTGTAGAAGAATGTTCATGTTTATTTTAGTATTTTATGTTATACGACACCTAGGTAAGATTAGGACATCTAAGATAAGGTTTGTACACCTTTTGACACTAGTACAAAATGATAATGATTCGATATCTTATTTAGGTATATATTTCTGTATCAATTCAATAGAAATAAATTATACACGGGTCTGCTTTTTGATCATATCATGTTCATGTCGTGCTGTTTTATTTTTAAATTGAAAAATTCTATATTTATAGATTTTTTGAAAAAACATACTGGTTATACAATTTCTGAAAAAAGCATACTTCAAAAACTTGATAACCGTAGGGATTACGAAGAAACTATTTCAGAAATACAAAAAAATTATTAGAGATAGATCTATTTGGGTTTAAATGAATGAAACCACAAACGTTTTTAATATGAAACGCGTGAAAAAAAGTCACCCAATGTTGAGAATTTATAGTCTTTATACAGAACTTTGTTTAATTTATTTTTTTAAATTTTTAATCGTAGTTTAAATCACGATACCATCGTGATTATCGAAAATGGTGTTAGAATTTAGCGCTGAAATTAGAGAATTTAGGTGGTTAGTAAGTCGTGAATGGAATCGTATATATAGTATTTTTGTAGTTTCATTTACTGTGTTAATTTTTAAGTCGGAATGAAAAGTATGATTTGAAACATAGAATGATGCATTTGTAATTATGCAAAAATTTATGGATTGAAAGATTTGAATTCTATATATATAATTGAATTTTTGGTTGCACTGCATACTTGGATGTCGTATGTCTAGAAAGGCATCGATAGTTTTATAAAGGAGTAGTTTAGTTTTTATGTCAAGTTTGAAAAGTTTGCCAAGTAAGTAGAAAAGAAATTTCCGCATAGCGTTTAAGAAAATTCTTTTTTTTTGTGGTAACCGAGAATCTAGAAATAGTTGATAATACCACAGAGTAATTTAAATGTATTCCTGGATGTATTGAAGTTCTAACTAATTAAAAATTATGAAAAACATTGGAAAAATCCTGGATTAAACACTGTAATGTTTATAAGAGATATATTATTAAACAAAATACCAAAAAATAATTTAGAAATCGAATACAATCTGAAAGAATTAACGTGTATAAGAAATGCAACATTAATTTCCGTTGAAGTAGAGAAGTTATTTAGTTTTTATTTATTATAAGCAATGCTAAGATCGAATAGCCATTATTTTAAATTTGAAAACTTAAAATATATGTTGTTTTTGTTTCCTTCACGAAGACTATTTGAATGACTCAGAATAAAAATATTTTATTTGTGTTATTAAATTATGAGTTATATTTATCATATTTATTTACTACTTAATTTTTAATTTAAATATTTCAATATTATGAATTAGTATTTATTTAGTAAAAAAAAAATATATATATATTTAAATATTTTTACTAACTAAAAATGTGTTTCCTAGTTATAGGTATATTAAGTCTATACCGAAACGCGAAATAAAAAACATTTATAATTAACTTTGAAATTTGTAGGTAATGTAATATTATTTTCTTATTTTCTATTTCAACAATGACAAAAATTTACAGAAAGTCACAGATATTATTATTTTTATATAATTCTTTTAAATTAATTAATTAAATTATCTCCTACATAAATAAATCATTATTCAATAGATTATACTACACATTTCTTAAAAGAAAACAATAATAATAATAGACATGTGCGTGGTATGTTGTTAGCCTCTGAAGGACTAAAGTCTCAACCCCCCCCCCCCTGGACTCAACTATAACTTTGCATTTCTCGATGTTTTTGAGCATTCTTTATTTATATACCTCCATCGTCGAACGGTCGTTTTTATGCAATGTAAAATAATAATCTTACATACAGCCACAACCACCCTCGTTACAATCGTCGCCGTTATTAAATATTATCGGATAAAGTTTTAAAAGCTCAAGAATGTCTGTAGAATAATGTATACAATATACATATATCATAGTACATCGTGATTCGTGATATATATATAAAAGTTTTCCGATGACTTCGAAGATAATGGTACGCGCTTTACCAAGAACAAGACAGTTTGGCGTTTTTGCGTATATATACTACATATTATACAATATACATAGTAGCTTATAATATATTATTAACAAAATATAATTAATACGATAACAAAATATATTTTACAATAGCGCGTTTTTCGGCCTTTACCCAAGACGGAAATTTTAATAAAATATCTCATAAAAATTTGAATTTGTCGACATTCCAAAATCTCAGTTTCGTCCATTCTCATATATTGTTATATAATTACATCCCGATTATTTATAATATTAATAATAATAATAACGATAATATTATTCATGTACATACGTGCGTTACGATAGCGGCGCTATACTAATAATAATCGTCTTTATACCCTTGTCGTTTTTCTGACTCGTGCCGACATAATTAAAACGCTTGGAATTCCACGTACGTTGGAATTCTGGACGTAAAAATTCGCCACCGTTGCTACCCTAGTTATAATATATATAATTCACTCGAAGGGTGCTGTTCATATAAAATATTGTACATATACATATTATATAATGTACATAACATATCATGAACGAGGTTCGGAACTTTATACATTTATATAGGTATTTGTCAGGAAAGTGCATATTTAAAATCTATAGATTTGATACAAATATGTTTAGCAATCACTATAATTTAGTTTCAAAAATATTTTTCACATATTTTTTAAAATAAAAACATAATTCTATATTTTTGTTATTCATTTTTCATATACTGTAACCTAACTTAACTCAAAGTACCAATTTGAAGATATTAAAGTTTCTAAAATACTCCATGAATTATAACTCCAACAAAAACTAGAAAAAATATATGAATAGTTATAGGCATACCAAATATTTTATTATATACTATAATATTATATAGTGTATACAATGTTTTTACGGGTAGACGAATGGACTTTTGGCAACAAAATATTTGCTCCTAGACGAAAATTCCAAAGACTACGGGTAATTAAAAAAATAAAACGTTGAACATCACCAGTGCAGGAGCACGTCTTACGTGACGCCCACTTTTCACGACGAGAGTGGTCGAATCGATTTCCTCGGGCCCCATTAACGGAGCCGGACGATTGAATGCGTACGTACCCATATATTAATTATACCTACACATGCACTCAATAGTCTCTCTCTCTTTCTTTCTGTAGTAAAGGTAAAAACAAAAAATACTTTGGACGATTTCACGCGCACCGATTTTTAAATATAATGTATATATATATATATATACGTATATGTATATTCTTGAGCGCGCGCCTGTTTTAATTAAATCCCGTCAGTAAAACAGTGCAGGTATAGTATTAATAAGCGCGTAGTCTCGGCCGTCGGACTACCGCTCGTCGCCGCCCTCATCGACGCGACGCGCGCCCGTGATAATAATGTAATATATTATAAACGGTAGTCAGTCGCGGAGGTAATAATAATGATAAAAATGTATACTACACAAGCACGTCATCGGCGGATCTGTCTACGTTCACCAAGTGTTTTTTGATAATGTATAAAAAAATCAAAAATAATAGTCTACTTATTATTGTTAAGCAATTTTTTTATATTGGTGATATTATATTTATTGTAAATATTAATATACTTGCATTTATTATGCAAATTTACCAAACAAGTATCAATAGTAGTATAGCTGCAGAGCTTATTTAACGGTTTCATTGGTCGTTGTTAGAGAATTTTTGGACAAAAGTTTATTATAGCGTAAAAAATGGAATAACATTGAATTAAGTTCAGACTACTTTTTAGTGTTTAAATTGAATATTATGTTAATATTTTTTATGTTTGATTTTAATTCGTTGAATCTTATACGGTATACGTAACGATAGGATAAATTCATCAATCACACGGTAATGTAAACGCACAAACCGTTTTTAGAAGACTACTAAGCCAACATCTACAAGGTGTCTCTTGTAAAACCTTTATAGGCTGATAGACTTAGCTTGAATAAATAAAAAATATTTGTTGGACTTAATTCTGAGTATTCCGATAACCTAAATATACTCGTGGGAATTACTTCCATACTACGGAAAAATTGGGAGTAAATTTACATAAAAAAACTAAACGATTTACAAATGTTAAATTATGTCATACAGCACTGCTCTACACTGTGCAGATGATTTAAACATGCTTGGCATTTTCGGGACCGTGATTTTCTAATATATATGTTTAAAAATATTATTAAGTAAATTTTACGTATACCAATAACTACAGTAGTAGTCACTGGTTTGATTTCTTTGATTCACATCATGGTGTGTCCTCATACTTCTCATAATTTGTAGAGTAAGAAATAGTGATATAATAAAAAATCTAGGTTTGCAAGGTAAAGTATACTTCAATCTTAAGATTTTTCTTACATGAATCACAATTATTTAAATCTATCGGTCGTAATGTCGTATATATAATATGTTAACACAATTATTATTATCGAATGAAATTTTCCTATAACTTTACGTCTTTGTACAAAGTCTACTCCATATACACAATGTATCATCACTATCATGATTAATATTTACTTGAAATCAGCTAGTAGTATAGACAATTATAATATTACATACAGAAAATGATTGTTTACTTAAAAAGTTTTATTAGGTTTATATAATATTGATAAATTTGTTTTATAAAAGCAATTCATATAATGAGATATTATAATTTATAATTATAATATGGTGGTTAGTCGGTGAGCATTGTACAGCGTCGCGTTTATAAAATATGTTATAATAATATTACTAATTCGATACACGTAAATATGTTTAGTTTCGAGATAAAACTTGTTTTAATACTAGTAAATACACGCATTTTTAGATTTTTACGCCAAATTAATTATGTTTAAGGCGATAAAAATGTTCGTGTATATCGTTATGTTCAAAAAAAAAAAAAAAAAAAAAAAAAAATACATAAATGTACATAATTATTATCGTACGATGATAAATGCGATTTTATACTATACTTATAAATTATAAATTATATATTTAGTCACACTTAACCCATAACCTAACCTAATCAGTACAGGTCAGAATTAAGAACTACAGTGCTATAAATTATAAACAATATACACGTGATAAGCATTAAAAAGTTTCTTATAACGTTATTTAAGTATTAAAATATCTAATATACTTATATCAATTTAATTTGTACTTAATCAAAACAAATTTAGATAATAGTTTACGCTAGAAAATACATAAGTAATAAACATAGTAGATATTTGTTATATTTTAATATATAATTAGAAAAAAAAAATCGTGGCAGGAAATATTGTATTATTATTAACTTAACGGAAAATGGTATCTATTTCATTTAAAAATATTTAAATATTAACCATTCAATCATTTTAAAGAATCGTAAAAATAAAAATAATCATTATTTTCGTTTTGAATTGATATACAAACCTATAAAATTATATCAATATTCTTATACAATACAGTTTTGTACTTTTGTAGTACTGATTATTTGATTATACAAAATCATAATTAAAGATAAACTGTTATCGACGAACACAATCCCACAGTAAGACACCCCTTATAAATTATAATTATATATTATTATGACGTTATATGGTAAAAATCAACGTTATAAAAACCTGATCCGTTTCGTCGTGCTTAGTACGAAACACCTTTATTGTATACTCATAAAGTGTAATTTGTAAGACGTAGTTTTAACGTCACCTATGTCATAATTCTTAGATTATACTACATAAAATAATAGCATGTTTATATACATATTTATAAGTTATGATATATACAACCACGGTTTAAGTATGATAACCTACGTGGTAAAATTCTACCTCCCCTCGATCCCAAATGTGACGAATGCGCAACTATATAAAATCGAATCCGTCACGAATAATATTTATTAATATTGTTTTTGAAATAAATGCAGTAAAATAATACATATAACTACTGCATAATTTTTTAAGCAATATAGATACTTACAATAGTTACTATGATTTTATGATTAGATTATGTTGACAAACTTTGATCTTTTAATTTTTAAGTAAGTACTCATTTATTTAAAATTAATATAAATTTAAACATAAAAGATTTTTTTTTAAATTGATTTTTACTTGTTGAAATTAAAACTCAAACTAGTATAAGATTTAAGTTACACTTTTTTATGTGTTTAGGATTATAGTTTATTGACTATTTGAATGTTATATTACAACTAGATATGAAAGCAACACTTTGAATATAATACAATATGGTTATAAGAAAAATCAATCATAAATCAAAATTAGAATAAATATTTGTAATTTAACCACAGGGTATGCATTCTTAAAAAATCGCTATGCCTATTAACATTAGATATAAACAAAATAATATCTCAAAAACAAAAAAATCGATGTCATATACTGAAATAATACAGATACACAGATACATAATTATAGGTAGTAGGTAAGTTTATAAATAAAATTTTGTTTCTTGTTAAACAGTTTTTTTTTCAAACTCTTAATGGGTCAAAGTTGCTATCGCGGGGGCCGGCTGGGTCACGTTTCTTCGGAGACAAAACGCACACACGCGCCGAGGTATTACACATACGTGAAACGAAAAGATAATAAAATTTATTTCTTAGGCATAAGAGATATTATAATTTTACTATTATCATTATTATTGTAATAATATATGATCTCGGGGCGTGGTCAAGGGATGGCGTGTTAAAGTCATTTAACGGGCGTACAAGTTATGTAATATATATTATAATATTATAGGTAAGCACATACGGCGGCATTTCCAGAGCGCACGAGTAGTCGTATGAGTATAATAACATAATATGGTAACACGGACGAAAAAAAATGTATAATATAATAATATTATAATGGAATATCAAAAAAATAAAAAAATAAATTGAAGACAGAACACTTGATTGTGTGTGTATAATAATTATTGTTTAACTCCCGTATATTATACACAAATATGCAAAACAAAATTTATATACGAGACATAATGTCGACATTACTGCACGCGCGTGCAAATAACGAACGGGTTGATATTTATTTAATACATAGGTATAACTATATACCTCTTATATTATTATAACGTACGATATTACATATTATAATATGCGAAACGAAAACGGATGTGCGCGCAATAATATAATATAATAATATTATTTTTCATTTCTTCTCTCCACTGGTTCTTGCTGTACAGATACGTCATATCGTATAAGTCATTTGGCGCGAGGGATAAGCACGCGAGGTCACGGTACCGAGATATAATAATATATTATAATATGAGATTTATCCCGCGCAACGTGTGACGCGCTCGTGAGTTACGCGCCGCTGTTAATGTTGTCTACGTGGGCAATAATTATAGCTGGTGCATGTGCATATAATTATGTTTATATTCAAGCTATACGCGCAACGCGGAGTGTGATTATTCAAATAACAGTACTAGTTGATTTTTCGACGAATTAAGTCTTTGTGATTTAGAAAATTTACAACTATAAAATGATAATATTTGAATTATCTGAGAACATAATATGTACTTACTAAATATTACAAGATATTGTATATTTTTGGGAAAAACTCTTTTATTTTTAAAATGTTTACCGTGTTGATGTTCGATGACAAACCACATATGAGTATATCATTTTAATTTCATATAGGTACTAAAATAATATTTTTATAAACATTTAGCATATTATAAACATATTGAATTTTGAAACAATATTATTTTTAAAGTTTAAAATTATTTTTACTCAAGATTACAATCTATTTATTAGCATTTTTTTTTTTCATATAGATATAAAAATATCAAAAATATGCATCTGAATAATAAATATTTTGTGTTGATGAAAAATAAATGTGTATACGTTTAGCGGAGTTACGGGTAGCTATAGATGATGACCATCATATCTAATATTATAATATTATAATGCACGACGCTGATCCGTGGGATCCTCATCATCTTTGGTATTTGCAGTCTCGCCTTATACTTATTTACAACGGTACAGGTATGAATAATTTAAATTTTGCAACGTGTGGTTATATTATATTCGTAATTGTAGACGATTGCTGTAGTTTCTTGATTAAGGGTGGTGGTTCAATTACTTCAGGAGTTAAAATGATTAATGAATTTGAAAATAATACACTGGAAAATATCACCGATTAAAAGTGTTGAAAGTGTAGTAACTAATTAATAGACTTTTAAGAAATTTAGATATTCTCAAATCTCAATTCCACTCCCTGTGGTCTATGCGTATGGTCGACTCATATTAATTAATCTAAGTATATATATATTATTTATGCACGCTTGGTGATACCTGTATTTATCGACTTTATTATTATTTACGAAAGATTTGCTCACAAAAATGTATGACTATTTAAAACTTAATTCACTACTCGAAAATCATAGTGTCATACTATTATTACGCGGACAAATAATTTATTTCCCGCGTGACATTTACTATGGACTACGTTTGGTATATCTACATAAAATGAACAAGGCTTAAAATCTACGTAAATGAGATCGTGATAATAATAAAAAAGTATAACAATAATAATATTATTATCATCGAGTTCCGTAACCGAATTTCTGTTGACGGGACAACATCGTACTGTGATATGAAAACTTGGCAATACCGACTCGCTCGTGAATAACAATCACAATCACACCGCAAAGGGCGAGGGTCACTGGCGAATCGATTTTTTTATCCGATCGGTCACGTTTCTGATGTATACGCGCGCGACCTACGATTGTCTCGAGTTGTCTGTTTCAAACGGCTCGTATGATTAATCGATTCAAGAGTGCACGATAACAATAATGAAATGTGTAAACGCGAGTCCGATATTTTATCATATTATATACATCACTAAAATGTATGTTAGACCATTAAATAATAATAGGGCGGATAGGTGAATACTATAGTTTGAGATCAAATGAAGAGACAACGATAGATTCAAGAAGCGATTTTCCGTGTGGTCCAGATTTGGTCCGAATGTATAGTAGCCCTTTCTCTCAGGTATAAGAATATCGTAAAAGCTTGCAGGTGCTCTGTGAAGGGTCGCAACTATGTTATTATTTATTGTTTGTTTACCTATAGCGGCATATTAGGTACGTATTATTTTGTTAGTATAAATTATTTACTTAACTACGAAAACCCGTTGCTGACATGTTCTATTAATGTGTTTAAATGCTGATAACAATCGAAATAATAAAATTAAGAAATCGGCTACAGGCTGACCGAAATTTTATTGCATTTGCCTATGGTAGGTACCTATATAATCTGATATTTATTCTATATACATTTGGGATAATCGGTTCATCATACTCATACACGACCAAAACATATATTATGTTAACCACCATTTATATTTTTTACGGTATTCAAAGATTAGCTGTCCTTAAATGATACGAATTATTTATTTTTTTCAAATGATAACTCATCTTTATTTCTGATAATTGACAATACTTCCAAAACGTAAAATATAATATGCAGATTATTGTATAAAGATTAATAATGCATTGAAATTTAAATTCATACGAGTAAATTCAAAGTAATTTTACGGTGTTTGAAAATATTGTTGTTAAGCAAACTTAAAAAAAAAAAAACAAAAATAACCAGAATTTGAATATATGCATAATTTAAACATAAAAATGGCGTGAACATAATAAAAAATCATTTTGTTTATTATACATATTAAGAGCTTAAGATACAATAATATTCACGCGAATTTAAAATATATAATTCCGTAATTATGCAACAAATCCTTGTAGAGATTATTTCTGCTATTAAACTAAATATAACTTTATATGAAATTTAGACGTTAGATCTTTATTTTCCCTAGAAACTCCTACATAAAATAACTTACAAAAACCAGTTTTTATTTTTTACAGCAAACGCATTTGATTAGGGGTGGTATGAATTGAGACATATTATGTATTAACCTCCTTCATGTATACACAATAGTATTGCAGCTTATTAATGTAGGTATACTTACACTCATCCATAGATGGTATTTGGATGCAATTGCCAATTGCCTCCCTTTGATATTATTCAAAGGACCAAACGATAATTTTTCCCTTACAATACCAGTCAAAAAAGTGAGAGGGAGTAAAAAAACGGTTTATGAGAGTAGCTATATTATATCCCAATGTAATTTTGTCTTAACAAAGCTAACTTTTTCTATTGCATTCGTATTTTTAAAATATTTAATTTCTACACCCCCTGAAGTTACCTATTTTTATCAATTGTCACGTCCTATATATAAAGACTATTTTAATGAGACTTTCTCCAATCCCTTTGGAAATAGTGTTATATGCGTGTTTCAATCGACCTCATAGCTGGGCATCGAAATTATAATCAAAAATTTCACTCACCACATGTATGGAATCCGAGTCCGACCGACGGAGGACGTCGTGCCGCTGGCCGACGGACACCGCGGCCACGGTCAACTGATTGTAGTGGTGCGCGGCCGCTGCGGCCTGAGCGCTCTGGTGCAGACTGTTGAGCGTCTGCGAGTATGGATCGTTGATGTAGTCCATGGCGGACGGCGAAGACGCGTTGCCAGTGGAAGGCTGATGGTGATGGTGGGCCGGCGGGAACGGCGGCGGGAAGTACGGCGGCTGAAAGTCCTGGTGGTGTCCCATGTTGGAACCGGCATTGGTGGGCGTCGTGTTCCGGTGGTGGTGATGGTGGTGATGGTGATGCGGACTAAATGGTGACGAGCCTCCGCCACCTCCTCCGCCACCCCCGCCACCACCTCCACCGCCGCTACCACCTCCCCCGCCACTGCCGATCGATGCGACTGTACCATGTCCGGCTAGCCGATCCTGCGAAAAAAAATCCAAAATTAAATAACAAATAAATACTACATAGTACAGTATATTATCGTTAAAATAATTAAACTCGATTAGAATGTATAACATGTACGGTATAAAATAAATATAATGTTCTGTATCATCTCATATTGATTTGTTTTTAAGTAGTTGGTAGCCCTTAAGTTTTTGTCTTTTTTCCGTTTACGTCCTTGTAACATCGGGCAGCCTCATGAGGTGGTGCAGACCCCCTGCACTATTCACTCTAATTAGGTTAATTTACAATTTGACGCGAATACTTGTATTGTGAATAGAAAAACTTCAACATTTGTTATGCATTGCGCATAACTGGTATCACAATGTTTTGGAAGACATTTATCAAAAACTACAATATTTTACAAATTGACGACCGTAACGAGTCGAAAATGGTTTAATGCATAATATTTTATGCTCAAATTTGGTTAAAGTTCAAAATTGATAACAAAATATAGATTTTATCGATAGAACGATGATGATTCTAAAAAAAAATATTGTTTTTGGAAACTTTGGAATACAACACGTACGTTATCAACCTATTTTTATTTATCGCTACATACGTATTTTTAGAATGCGCATTACACGACAAATATAAATGCACTTTAGAAGCTGCGATGAACTTGGTGGACGATTTTCATATGATTCAAGTCACATAATAATAATATGATAACTAATAAGTAATAACATTTACATACATACTATATTAATATTTATTATTTATTACATACGCGTTACAAGGATTTGAAATTTGATCGAAAATAGATCAGAACCACCTGTAGAATGTAGCATCAGTCGAGTAAAAATAAATAGTAATAATTGAATTCGTAAAAATCAATACACGCGATCTGATAAATATATTATTATACCAACTTATAATAAAATATAATATTTTAATATATAATGGACGTGCGCGTGCTCGCTCGATTGCATTAGATATAATAGTATATAATATAAATACATGTATGTAGGTATGTACAATATATTTTAATATAGTCGCGAATCGCAATAATATAATAAGTAGACCGTTTGTAAGAAAAAGAAAAATACAAAAAATATGTTTAAAAAATATTTAATTTAAGCTATTTTCGGTCTAAGTATACGTCGTCTGCGTATGTAATAAGTAGAGGTACATGTAAAATAACATCTTAAATTAACATGCACACGCATGGCGTGTTTTCGATCCATTAAACTCGTATAATATAGTATAGTGTATGTACGCGCGTAAGTATATCGATAAACTCGTTCTCGAAATTTAATCGAAATTGTACGAAGTTGAGTCTATTATATGGTCGCGCGTGTATGTATCCTCGGTGATACGCGTGTTCTGATCTAAATTTTATGGATTTAATGCAGGTTTCTACATCAATTTGCATAAGTGAAATTAGATACGCATGTTATTAAAATATATTATGCACATTGTAGGTATGTGTAGGAAATATAATATTATCATGATAGCCGAGATAATACGCGCATTTTGACCGATCATTTAATTCAATATACTCAAAACATCCACAACGTAAAACTTTTAAAACATAATAGTTAAAATATTAAGTACCACATTTATACAAAAATAAAAACATATTTTTCTTCGCCGGACCCTATTATGAGTAAAAAAAATCAGTAAATATTTAACTGGATAACTGCTGACACTCGTTATTTACAAGGCAAGTACGTATAAATTTGTCAAATTTTTAGTATTTAATTGCAGCATTTTATAGTAATATTATTATTATTACATTTATAATTTATATATGTATGCATATTGCATATGTAACATAAGTAGGCTGATCTAAAATCATTATAAACCAATGTATAATTTTAATTGTAACAACTAGTTTGAAAGGTATGGATCGAAATATTTAAGACCGAAAATCGATGTAATAATAGTTACCATTACAGAAAAATTCTAAAAAACTTTGAATTATTTTTCAAAAATGTCGTGTAATTGAAAATAAAATTGACTTAAGATCAGTTAAGACTCTCAAGTTATCATTCTATGTATATTTACATATTATAGAACACTACAGATAGTATTGTGGGTATATCGACTATAGTAGTATTAACTACATTAAGTATTGTCAAACATTATATTGATTTATTGACAAGTCGAACGACATATTATTATATTAAATGTTTATATTATTAGCAACTGTCATACGTCAATATGCACGATATACAATTGCATATTAAAATAACCACCTACTCCCAGTCCGAGGTTGACTATTATTATTATAATAATAAATAATAATAATATACGACGTACCTCACAGAGAATGCAACCGGCTCCTAATAACCTGATAACCCCGGAATAAAATAATATAACATATAGTTAACGCGTCAAAAGAATTTTAAACCCACGATTTGTATAATACAGTGAAACCAAGATTTTTGAAGTAGAAGAGTAAGTAGTAAGTACAAAAAACTATAAATTTATTATAACTGTAATAAAAAGAAAAACGTTACTAATTGGGGAAAAAAACAATAAAAATACAAAACTTTTGCTATAAAATATTAAATGATCAATGTTATTAACAGTTATTGTACATACATTAACCCTATTTAAAAAATGCATAAATATTAAATATATTTTTGGAAAATGTGATAAAAAAAAATAGTAAAACTTGATCTTTATTGTTGATGGTTTTATTTGCATTAATCCAATTTAATACATTGTATAAGTAACAAAAATTATTAAAACAAAAAAAGATTACTGATGAAACGAGAATAAATGAATGCCGCCTATTCATAAATATAATATAATTTTAACTATTATGTGTATTATGAGGGGAGAGAGAGATTCTACACGAACGGTGGATTATTATTGCTCATTAATTGCATGGGTATTTACATAGTGTCTAAAGATATAATATATCCTGCATACAGAACAGATGTCAAATTCAAATACATATTATAGAGAAATATTGTCTTATACACGCATTTTCAAACAGTGGGCTCACCGTATATAGCTTTTAAACTCTGACATATAAAATGTTCATCTACCATAAATAAATTATACACAATATAGTAAAATAAAATACAATACAAGTTTACACACATAGATAAAATAACTAAAAAATTCAAAACTAAAATTATGTTATTAAGTATACTATGAAAAATTACGATTAAAATTCATATTTTAATTATTGGTAAGAACGTAGTTGTTAGCTAAGAAATATCAGTTTAAACAATTTAAATTATTCGTCAAAATATGATAACATAAATTTATTATAAAGAAAAAATTATTTTAAATTATTTTTTTCCGTGATAAACCCAACGGGCAATGAATTAAGCCAAGTTCACAGTTACGTCGTTTGCTGGTTTGAGTGACTTTTATTCTGATTGACCAATTTAATCATGGTATTATTCATTAACCGAGATTTACAAGGAAATTTTAAGTTGGACAAAGCTCAGATTTTGTACACAAAATAATAGACAACGTAGCTATAGTCTTTAAGCTCATTTTTGCTCTGTCTCTTTTGCTCGATATCCGATATCCACTTATGATTTCTCTTACAAGCGTGGTCTATATTTATCATGTCTGATTACGAACGAGTAAAATCATCGATGCCATTGCAGTTTACCGTAACTCGGTGAAATATGTCGTATATGAAAGGTACTACACCTATAATATATAATATTATATACATATTATATACTATACATTTTCCTGTGAATACGATGGTACATACACAATATTACACATACACACAAGCACCAACGAAAATCATAGGAACAAACTAACAAACTTGTATTATTATTATTATTATTTTTAATTATATACAGAAATATGTTACTGCAGATGATGATTAGGAGACGCACGCTGTTAAAGAAAAAAATACGTATAACGGTGCGCTTGCTCGTGCAACTGGTAAAGATGAGGTCAACATAAATGAATTTTGGCCATTGGTAATTATATTATTATATAATACCATAAGTAATTTATATTATATAGTTGTACAAGTATGTGTAGCGTACATATTATTATTATTGAGTATATCAAGTATATGCGTAGTGTACTGTCTCGTCAGACTATAAACAAACGCGTATAATGATATGAATTATTCATTCAAGTTGTTTAAAAAAAAAACAACAACCCCGGCCTATATAACTATAAACTATACTGGTGACGGGTGATACATTTATTCAATTCCTCGTAGATACTATGCAATTCCTATTAATTATTCCACGCTTTTAAAATAGTATCAAGTACTTATGTATAGGGATTGGTATTTTTTTTTTTTTTTTTATCAATTTTTATATTGTGTGTGAGTAATTCACTGAGTATAGTACCTATTACACTATTACATCATTATGCGATAACTGCTTATACCTATACATTTTATTCCTATTATAATTTTATAGCTGATATATTATTTACATTGCTATATTTAATTATTTATTGTACAAGCAATATTCTTGGTGTGGTAATAAATTATAATAAATTAGAAATTCATAAATAAATCGAAATCAAAATCGTTTTTCTTTATATATAATAGTGAAAAACCATAATATCTAATAATATTTAATGCATACAAGGAACAAATAATTAATCGAACAATATACAGATATGAATCGGACAGCGAGAAAGCGAGTCTACATATAACAAGTGGTAGTACGCCATATTATATGTTGTATATATATTGTATACATACTGCGAAAGTCGACAATTTTGTATAATAAACCGTTAAGGAGCCGACATGAAAATTCCTGAGTAGGAAATATATTACGCGCCAAAAACAAGAGCCTCGGCAGTATTTAGCAGGCGGTGTCTCGTCTGATGGTGAAAAAAAGAAGAAAATCAGACTTACGGTATAGTCGACCGTCGCCACTTAAGGAATGAAAGGACAAAAAATAAAGTAAATGCGTGTATAAGTGACCTGCAATACTCGGCAGGTATAGTTGTATACATAGTCTCACACACACATCAGTCGTGCCGAAACGTCTTTAAATACACACACGCACACATATATTTTGTAGATACCTCTATAAGTGACCGCGAGTGAGTGCATGGTCATGTGAAGATAGGGAGGGGACGGTAAAAAAAGTGCACGGCACCAGACCCTTTTAGAGAAGAACTCGCCGAATAATAATTCAACGATCCTCCCGGTCTTCGACTGATGTATATATATATATATATATAAACGCGTTTCGACCCAATAATACGACGACGTGTACTTACTATACCTGCCTATATAATAATATTGTGTGTTTGACGACGAGTCGTAATAATTATCATTGTCGTACATTAGACAAATTATTGTATGCGTCAGGGGCTGACCGTTGGACCGGTTTCCCCTTCTTCCCCCATCCAACTGAACGCGTTGCTACAGACGAGACTATATATTACATATTCTTGTCTGGTTGATGAATTGATAATTCGTTCGGTCCCAAATGTGTACAAATGTAACTACCCACTACTTACACATGTATACGTGTATTCAACAACAATAATAAGTGTAACAATATCTGCAGTTAATAATATAACAGAACACTGGAGAAGGAAAAGCAGGAACCTAGTATGATAATATATAAAAGACAATCTTCAGGCCTTGTCCAAAATTTTTTGCGTAAATCAAAAGAAATAAAAAAGTCATGTGTAAAGAATTATATAAATATAGATTGGACAACATTAAAATCATGATTAGTAAGTATATTGAAGCTATTTTTCATATAGTGTGTCGTTGTAATATACTCGTAATAATATTATAGTGTATAATAAAAAAAAATTAGCTAAATGCAATTTTTACTTAAACCAATTTAGTTTTTCTTAAGAATAATAGATAATGTTTTGATTGATCAATGAATTTAGTCCTAGCGCCATATACAACAAATTGCCAGTAAGTGAGTATAACCATCACATTATTACTCCACAGGATTCGTTTTTAAGTGAATCTTCATTAGTTATAAGAAAACCAGGTGCGGTTATCTAAGTATGTCAAATTCTTAGTCTATTTATAAAATTGTTTTTACTTTACTTTTTATCTCAAAATTCACTTAATTTTGTATGTATTGTGTTTTTGATTTCCTTTTATTTAGACTTATTTTTATGCCAGTTTCCTTTATCATTTTTTTACCTCGTTTTTCTATATTTTTTTGTCCCATTATCCAAATAAAAGTTATGTTTTTTCCTATGATATGTGATTGCATTTTTTTTATCTGTTTTTAAATATCTGTATTGTTTGTTGTATTTTTCATACTTCTGATTACGTTAAGAGTGAGAATATTCTTATGAATGTTTCCATGGTCGTTTTTGTATTCAACTGTGTTATAGTCGTTGTTTTATATCTACAAAAACGTACTCATCTAGTCACCTCATAATTGGCTCATATATATAATATATATATATTACACTTATCGATAAAAATGTGAATACTCAGAATGGTAAACTCAGGATAGAACCCCCAGGTGTATTTTATTTTCGTGTATGATGATGTAGATGATATTATAATAATACGTATTATAATATATTATGGTATTCCCATTATTTCGGTTCGTATGTGGCTACGTAACACGGTAGTACTACTCTGCGTGTCATGTGCTGCATTCGAGAATGGCTGAAGCTGTATATTATAATAAATAAAACAATTAACAAATCGTTTATATTATATTATTATTTTGAACGACGAATGGTGCGGCGTGTGCCTTTAGGCCTATCGATTTTCTTGATTCGAACCATGCTTATACACACTATAGGTACACGCTCAGGTGGTCTCGCCGGCGCTGGTTTTCCACCCGTTTTCATATTTTATATAATATACGACAATTATCGTTTTAATATTATGTATGTATACCGATTGGAATTTGAGATTGTCTCAAGCATGCGTAACACGCGCTCAGTGCTATAGAAAATGATTTGACCGTATACGCGTAATATTATAATCATGTTATGAGACGGGAAGGAAGACGCGCGCGTAGGATTATAATATAATATTGTATTATATTATGTATTATTATACCAAAGACCAATCCCGTCGCGCAGCATAAACTATGTGTATAAAAAGACCGATCTACTAACTCGCCGCGTCAATCTAGATAATATACATAAATAACAGGTGGGCGGGCGGGTGGGTAGATTATATCGCTGTCGAAAACGATCGACCAGTGCGATAAGACGTCATATTATTCGATACCATTCTACTTAGCAAGTACATACCCGTGCAGCAGTGTACACATTATATTATATAAAATAAAATAGAACTTTATTTTGACATTCTAATCGACATATTATATTTTAATATGTATTATTAACGCGAGCGCTGCAGACATAGGTGATCCTAAAGGTTCAATCGTTTTACGCCGCGAGTGCGTGTATTTAAGAAAAATATATGGAATAAATAGGGCACATGTATTTTTATCCAGGAAATAGCATAATATATTAATACAGCGTAGTATCATCGTTGTATTAAATTGGAAAAAAAAAAATTATAAAACAAAAAGTTGAGTTTATATTTGAATAAGTTTAGTTGACTTTGTCAGACTGTGGGAAGGAAACAGTGGTGCATATAAACGTGCAAATAACTAATGAATAATATTTTGTCTTAATTCGGTGTGCAAGCCATAATGCGCGGAATTTGCCATAGATCATAGTGGCGAACGTATATACAATTATTTTATATGTGCAGGTACCTATCTACCTATATAATAAACAACGTTGTGCGCACTACGCGTATGTATATAATGCAATAAGACAATATTTTTTTTAAATAATATATATTTTTTAGGAGACTCGCACGAGAGGAGTTTACGAGTATGTGCGCGTGCCGTGCCTATTACTACAACGACGACGACGCGCACACATATATAACATAAATTATATTGATATTAAAATACAAGCAAGGCGTAATTAATCCGTCCGATCAATGCGAATTATGTTGTTTATTATACTATATTATATACTATGGCGGTAGGCGTACACCAATTTACGATGTTTTTAAGGATAAAAAACTCTGTTAGCTCTTTCGTGACGTTTTTATTTTCGCTCTAGACGCATACAATAAATATATTATAGATATCAGCTATATTATAAGTATTGTCAGGATTACTGCAATGTCTAAGCACGCGGGTAGTCGTAATCTAGTGCTCGAGGTGTGCGTTAAAACGATTGCGCAGCGGATGTATAGGTACTGATGTGTAAGTCATTCTTCACATATAGCAAAATAATCTGAACGGACGAATTTTCGTTGACGGTATTTGTCTACAACAGTCAAGAAAAAAATAAAGGATTCGACAAAGTATCTATAGCTGTACTATATAGGCGTAAGACAAATTACAATAGTAAAAATTAATGTCAATCTTATAACCAATTTATTTCAAATATTTTGATATATTTAAACTATTAACATCATAGTAAAAATTAAATTTTTTTTGTATCTTAAACACTTATGTTACTTAGCTACCACAAGATGTTTGTCTGTCGTTTCTGCCACCCTCGGTACACACACCCGCTCAACTATCTTTGATCTACTCACGTCGTGCGCACATTTTACAATTTTTACCCAACTGCATTTTAATACCTCGACGTTCGACGGATATGTTAGTAGAATTTAATTTTAAAAATGTTTAAATTTAAAATATAAACAACAACAGTTATGTCGTAGACATAGATAATTTAATTTTCTTGTTTTGAGTTCGAATAAATATGTGGTCCTCGGACTTGGTGAATTATGGCCACCAATAAGTAATAATCAACCGAATAATAGTCAGTAGAAAAATTATTGACATCGACAAATATGCTTAGCGAAATACTGTATTTATTATAATCTCGCAGTGAACAAACGACAGTGCATTTTATTATAGTTTTACCGTTGCCGTCACCGATAACCGGTTCTCAGCTGCCACTTTTACGGAAGACTAACAATAATAATAGAAAACTTTTTGACTTTCATCGCGCGGACACGCTATATACAACACCGCGCTATAAATACTCGTGTGACGTATATAAACATAGGTATAGGTGTATTCAGTTTTATTTTGAATATTTTTTGTATGGTATATTATTATTGCATTTCGATGGAACGAAGTACCTATGTATACGTTAGTGTAATAATATAATATAAATTACATAATGTGCATGATGAGTTTTCCGCGCAATTTTATGGTATGTTAAGAGGTATAATAGGTATTAATGTATTATTAATACCCAATGCTTGTCAATTTGCATACGAATGTTGGTGAGTGATGACCACTAATTAATAACTATTCATTTAGGTTTATTAGTTTACTGTATGGATATTATTGAGTCAATTTCATGATATTAATGCGTGTACCACGCCGGTAGAGAGTATATCTGGAGAGGAGGTTCTTTTTGTGGAGTCCACAACGCATGTGGTTAATATATTCAAAAAATTGAACTTAATTAAATCATTGTTGTACACATTTGATTTATTAATCATTTATCAAAATGTACGATAGTTGATAATCAATGTACTGATATTACGATAATAATACCTAATAATTATACAATTACATATAAATACAACCATTCATGGTCAAATAATTCATATTAAATAATAAAAAATTTCAGGAGGATTACAAAGTTTACTAGCTTTATAAAATATATAGAACATTGTGATAGAATGTTTTTGAATGAATAAACTTAGTATATGATTTATATAGATACATAATAATAAATAAGTCAACTTTTAATTCGTTTATTCTTAATCCATTATAAAGATTTCGTTAAAGAATATTATATTTAAGTAATAGACAATCTGTATACGTTATAATGGGTACATAAAATATTTGTTGTATAATGCCTTCTTTTCGATTAATACGTTTTTATATCATTGAATGACATTGAATTGTTCAATATTCAACTATTAGATCTATTTCTGCATGATTATTATGATGCTCGCTGCTTGAGTACGAAATAATTAGTTTACCTACCTATGTATAATATATTATTATATAATATCGTCAATGCGCAGGTGCCGTGTAATTTCGACTAAATATTATAATGTGTATCTACAACCTACTAAAAAAGAACCTCATTGCTTATTATAATAATATCATTATTTAATTGAAGTACGTATATGCACATCGCTCACATATAAATTATAACCTATACCAACAGTGGCCCAGTACACACGATGGACGAATTATCGGTAGCTCGTGCACCGTGAATCCACAGAGCCGCGCGCGCGATACAAGTCTTTAATATAAGAGTCGATTATACACACGCACACGGACATACCTAATGTATAATATGCGTTACTTGGAGAATTAATAATAATAATATAATATTATCATCATCGTCGTTGTCGGCCGCCACTGATTTCGTGTCGTTTTCGTCTTGCAGCAGGTAAGGGCTAATTAAGGCGTGTGTTACCGGCTAATTTTTTTTCTTTTTTCAAACTGAAGTAATAAATCTTTTATTTCAATCGTCCACTTGAACTTTTTTCAACATAATTTATCTACGAAGGGCGCCCGTATAATGCATAATAATGTAGGCGAGAAATTTATGATCGGTGTCGTTACTGTTATTATTATTTCGACTATTATTGGAGTCGTGACCGAATTTCGAATTAAGATTGAACATACAATTTCTTCGGGCTTGCCATGAGAGATTAGAGTGTGGTGAAAAGGAGGAGACCGATTTTAACAACTTCCCATCGATTCAAATGTATTGGTCGGACACATAATCGTTTGGCAGTGTGGGTAATCAATATCAAACATAATATATATAATATACTTATCGAGAACCTATAACCTAACCGATACAAAAATCGTAGTCACAATAAAACGGTAGAAATCTCTTCCGTATTGTTTTTAAAACACGAATTTCCAATAAATATTATTGATTTTCTATAATAAAACTGCAGCGATGTCGGTACTCTGCATATAAATATAAGCATGTTTTTATATAGTTAATGCGTTAGTTTTACGGCATTTGTATTATATTGATAAAATATAATATAATATATTTTAATTCGAATAATTCGATCTAGCGTAAATAATTTGCCTCTGTATTGCAATAGGTACTATAGTTAGTCTGACCATCGCATGGCGTTTAGTCACTGTCAAAGCGATATTATTATTATTATTATTGATCTACATCAGAGCGTGTGTTCGTGTATGCTTGTGTATATGTGAATGTTAGAGCACGCGAGCCGTGGGATTTGCATTTTTATCGTCCGATCGACGAAGTAAACAATGACATCAGCGATAATAATAAACAGATCGATCAAACGGTTTTCTATGTGTACTTATAAAACCTACCTATATAATATATATATATCATATTGCGCCCGCGCGTTTTGCATCATCTGATCGATGGAATCTCACAGAGCTTACCTATATAGTATTTTAATATACAATTTGGCGGACGTCAATGAACAAGAACAAACTATCCTTTTGCAATATTCTATCGATACATAGGAACTCAGGAAAAGATAACGTATTTTTATCGTACCTAATCGGCAATCATCCCGCAAATAATAATAAATTATTTTCTATAATATATACTGCATTGCAACTATCAGCACGTATTATTAAAAACGTTCGATATTTACGTTAGAGTCCTCGGTACTGTTTGGCGTTTAGTTTTAGTCGGCATAATGTTTAAAATAACAGTATATAATAATAATAATAATCATTATTATTATTATCTTTGGACGGTCTCCAACAAATAAAGGACTTTGCTGCGGACATATATAAGGTAGATATAGGTACATATTATACAATCTATTATCTATTTACAGGTGTGA
The DNA here is from genome assembly GCF_002803265.2 of Melanaphis sacchari. NCBI lineage: Eukaryota > Metazoa > Arthropoda > Insecta > Hemiptera > Aphididae > Melanaphis > Melanaphis sacchari. The sequence continues at coordinate 4,080,319 of NW_020270976.1, read as the reverse complement.
CGGTACTTAACGAATGACTTGAACGCGCGCGCTGTATACATGTTTAAAGTACCTATATACCGGGTTTATCGGATAAATCGTGCGATTTTGTCCAATGTCAGCATACGCGACGTGGATATTGTAGGTAGTTTACGCGAAACTGTTGTAACGTTATGTTGATCTATCGCGAGTATATCTATAATACTACGGATTAACACATGGAAATCTTTGACCGAATGACTATTATAATATGAATATTGTTTGCGTCTATAGTTTGGCATAAAACACATCGCATGATGATTAATATATTATGTCGTACATAATTTATCATTTATAATATATACACATACGTTCGCGATATATGCATACGGGAAAAATGCATTTATGCACATTATCTATATACCTATATATAGGTACAATTGATACATACGACACGCGTTTGAACTTTATCTTCTGACCAAATCTTATACATTATAACTTTTTATATGAATGTAAACATTGGGGTAAAATATATTGTTTTTTCTTGGAAATTCTTGAAGTTTTTAATATTTTTTACTGATCGTTATAAAATATTTGCAATAATTTATAGAAAAAATGCCATTTAAAAATAAGATTGATCTATACTTATGCATTATTAATTTTATTGGAAATTTGTTATCATCACGTTATGTGGTACATAAAATCTATCTAATTAAAATTGAAGATACAGTAGACGCAATATTGCATAGCAAAGCAAAATTTCGGCGTATTTTTTATTGCTATTTTCTGGATATTATAAGTTTGATTGTGGTTTTAAATGGTTATTATATTACCCCAGTATTTCGATAAGATAATAACACTTCTATGTACAGAGATATCATTAATTAGGGAGATCGATACAATTGTCGGGACTTACGAGAGCAATACTAACCTAAATGCCAACACATGGAAAAAAGAAATTACGATAATACTACGCTTACATGCATCAGATAAATAGACTCAGAAATATAAAAAAATATATAATAATATAGGTACAGCTTTTGTCAATCCTACCTCCATAAAATTGTTCATGTCATACTGGCACACCGCCAGCTTCGTTGCTGCGTGCGACACTTTTTACGCACTTTATGCGAAACCGAAAAACCCACGACGGGATTACAACGTATCGCGTCAGCTAAACGTGGCGCTCGCGCAAACGCCACGGCGCTCACCAATGCGACCGATCCGCGCACTTTTCACACAATACCGTACACCGGTCGGTGGCGAGACGATTATTTGGACACTTTTTACCAATAAAATATATTATATAGCGCGCGCAAGACGGTTTTGCGAACACGGGACCGGTGGTTATGTATCACCACAACGATAGAGATGATGAATTAACAACGATTTACCTATCGAAAAGAAACGGCAGACGGAAGAAATCGAGATCGCGACCAAACGACAACCCTCGAACGAAACGTGAGCGAAATATTATAATAATATCAATAACAACAATTATTTTAGATCGCAATGACACACAACAACGATATATAATATATAGGTACGTTAATAATAATACTATGTTATTATATTAGACGCGAAAACGACGGAAGCGACAGGGTATTTACGATATTATATTTTCAGGTGTCAAGCGCGAGTATGCTCGTATCCGGCGGGCCGCGTGACGACTGCCGGTGTGTAATGCAGTGCGTGCGTCCTAGCTACCTAAACGGGAGCGCGGCGGCGGCGTGGTCGATGCGCGCGGAATAACCGTTGTTGCTGGGCAGGCCTCGGTCGCGTTGGTGGGGCCTAGGGTCCACCTAGCGCGTATCCGGGGTCCCACCTTCCGGGCCCGGCAAAAATTCAACCGCGCACGCGCGCCGTATATAACTTTATTATTAAGATTATTATTGTTGTTGTTCATTATTTTATTATTGACGTGACAAAAAGTTTGACAGTGTATTATAATAATTATTCTTATGTTTTGTCAATACTATAGGGTTAAAAATTTCGATTCGCACTAAAAATAGTCAAAACACGTGTATAAATACAGCTAAAAAGGCAACTTATATTATAGAATATAGCCAAGAAAAATTGTTCATCTAAATTAATTTTTAAATTAACAAAATCACAGAAATATTGGTCTTAAAATAAATCACGTGAAATTTGCTTAAAAAAACAATTTATTTATTAAATTAATAAAACTTCTAAGAAATTCTTTTAAAATTAAAAAATATATATCTCGTAAAAACTGCTCTAAAACTAAGAAATAAATATTATTTTTATTGGGATTATAATTAACTAAAAAATCTCAAAGTAAAACGTGTATGTATTACTTTACGTACCTATTATTACTACGTGTTATATGTATATGTAATTGAAATCTACTTTTTACGAACTTATAAAAATTGAAAAATAGTCATTGTAATATCTGATAATATTATAATAACGTATAAAGGAACAATGTCCAAAACTTAGATTTATTATTTATTTTATTTTATTTCATAAAAGTCAGTAATTAGCTATTATTCATTCAATTACAATGCGTTAATATTTATTAATTTTTTTTAAAGCATTTATTTTTAAATTGAAAAAAATATACATTAATATAATGTTATAGGTATTACGATAGCCACATAAATGTAGTATTAAAAATTAAGTAATCAAAATTTAATACTGATTCAGAGTCAAATAATATAGCATATTAATAAATTATACTATATTTGTATACACATGATATTTTAATATACAGGAATATGATATCAAATACGTAAATACTTGAATGGTCTAGATTGTTTTTAAATTTTACAGCATAATATTTGAAAGTGAGGGATTATAATATCATAAAAATTAGAATGACAGTGGTCATCGCAGGTAACTTGATTTTATTCATTGAACAAAAAAAAAAAATCGTATTTGTGTTATATTGAACTTATGTCTCGATAGCTTTTGAAGTAGGATTATTTTTTAAATAAGTTTTAAATAAGATATCTGACATTCTATTTACTTTAGATTTCGACGTGATTTTTTTTTTCGAATCCAGTATAATAATAATATTTATGTTATTCTTAGTATTTTCACAATTGATTGAATTGTAATGTGACGCCTTTTAATAGAAAATAACAATATAAAACAGGTTTTTAATGTCAGTCCAAAAACATTGCAACATTGGTTAACATTATACCAACGTCAGCATCTCGTTAAAAGTCGGTTTTTTTTTATATTATCGCCTCGCTGTAATTTTATATATTATATAAGTAAATTGAAAAAAGTATTCATTTTCAACGACTATCGGCATCATATATAATAATATTATTTGTAAAAAAAGACGAATAGGTATTAGGTACCCATTTATATTTTACCATTTTTCAATGGAAAATCAATACAATTTAAATAACTTAATTATTGTACACGACAACACCACACGTAACAAATGTAAATTACAAATTTGTAGTTCAAAAAATGCAAGATTTTTACCTACAGAATAACTTTAATTACATAGTATATGTGTCAACCTATTAAATACCTCAATTTGTAAACAAATTAAATAAAATTACTATAAATTAAAAAATGTATATCATTAACTTAATGAAAACTCAATGAAAATAAAAATAAATCAATAAATCAAAGAAATTTTATTGAATAGATATTATTTACACATTCTTTCGTAAAATGGGCTTTCTATGAAAACAAATTTAAAATCTAGGTAGGTACCTATGTTATGTTGAAAACATGATTTACCAACAATAATAAAATGTGTTTAATGTTGTACTAAATATAGGTACACCCGTTTTTCTGTACATTAATAACCTATACATTATTTATATATATATCTAGCAATATATAAATATACCATTAATCAGCAATTTAGCTTTATTTCTATAACGAATTTGAAGAGTGCCATATTATATACCTTAAGTGGTTATTTTAGTTTCATGAATTAGCACTAAATTGTAAATTAAAGTAGACATTTGGGTGGTGTTAAAAGGAGTAACGGTAGATCGACGACTACCGTAAATTAAATTACCGTTAAAAAAAAAAATAATACAATTTTTGTTTATCGTAAATTCGTAACATAACTAATATTCTTGAGTTAAGTCTGGTTATCTATACCTCCAACTATTTTTTAAAATAATATTATTTTCTTTATCTTACTATGGATAAAAATAAGTTCAATGTAGGTTTGATATAAATTACAAACACTTCACTTAAACAAATAGAATAACTCTTTATATGTGCTATAGATGCATTATTTACATGCATACAATTTTATTATATTCATTAAACTATTAAAGGAATAAACATGAATTTCAATCGAATTTAAGTATAACAATACAAATTAAAAAGTAATAGAACATTTAATTAAATATAGTATATCTTTATAATTTATATACATATACTATAGGTATTTATTATAATTATTCAAGATTTAAAATAAACATGATCATTTGGTAAGGTGTATCACATTTAAATAAATTCATAATTTTTTATGCATCACTGCAACATATTTTTAATTAAAATTGACATACCTACTATTTAAACATTTAATTTACTTTAAATGGTATATATAACTATGGAATGTTTTATTAAAATAAGGTTGTGCATAATGTTATCACAAACTACAAAGTCGTATTAAACTATTAAATGCGGGCTATATATAAATTAAATATAAGTATAAAATCATAACATTATACTTGTTAATTTGATTTCTAAGAATTCGATTCAAAATGTGATTATGTAAATGATCAAATATTTTGGACCGAAACAGCTTTTTTGAAATTAAAAATTAAAATCATAATATATTTTCACATATTCATAATTAGCTTAGGTTATATATTATTTTAGAATGTTCTAGTACAGGAAAATTGTAGTTTGCAGTGGTGAACGCGGGCGGTAACGTGATACAATTTATAATAGTTGCTTTAATATTATAGTTACCTCGTTAGAAAAGGTTAACATATTCATGAATTCACTATTTGTAAATATTCAAACCGTTGAGCGGGTTAACCGCACGTATTATTGCTCAATGTTAATCATTTATTATGTTTATGTATCATATTATTATGGTAAGTTAATAATAATGAGAATAATTGTAATGACTTTTATTTTAATAATTAATTTATACGCGCATTTAATTAGATCTCACGTAATGTGAGATATATAATAAGAAACATTTAATATTATAGCGAGTGTAATATTATTATATAATAGATATCATTACTACTTATAGTTATATAATACATTTTTTAAAATTTATCAATTAATTTAGCATTGTAGTTAGTACTGTTTATCTTATAATATTATACTTAAACTAATATAGTAAAAATTATTGAAAATGTGATAAATGTAAATTCCTATTTACATGTGATTAATCCTAGGCATTTTTATACTCTAAAATTTCACCGACAGATTTTGACTAACAATACAAGTCACAAAATTATAACTGTTATCAACTTTCTGATTGTTACAATTAGATTGGGTTTTTTTTTTTTATAACTCATTCCAGAGAACGAATGTGATTATTATCGCCGTTTTATCGTCATATTCTGACTGAAAATAATATAATAATCGCTTTATAGTTACGCGTGATAAAATATTTATACACTAGATCATATTTTTATTTATTTTTTTGTTGTCGAATGAATCAATTGCAATATACCGATTATAAAGATTATATAAATAAAAGAAAACGCGACCTTTTTTATATTTTTCGTCGTGCTTTTTCCACTATCCACGAACAAAAAAATAATATTTATGTGCCTACGAAGGAAAGAAAAATACATTGATGTAGGTGCTTGCCTATATACCTATACTGCAGCCATCGAGATCGCCGCCGTTGCGGGGTTAAACGTGAAGAATTTTCGATAAGAATCATAATATAATAATAATAATATATGGACGTGCGTTATAACTTATAATATTCACTACACGCCGACAGACGGTGTTGTGTTGTGCATGATAGCTGCAGCGGTGTTTTTCTTTATTATTTTTTCTATTGTAAAAATGGTGCGCCGCCGCCGTCGTTGGTCAACGCCTTTGGTCTATTGTCATTACATACATTATATTATTATCATTATTATTCGGCGTTTTTCGTCGTCGGATCATTATACTCTCTTGCGGGTTCGCGTCGTTGTCGTCTCGTCGTCGCTACCGCCGTGTGCGTATCAAATGGCGCCCGATGTTAATTAGCGGATTAAAGAAACGGTAGCAGCTATCCTGTGGTTCAAAAACAATGACGCTCTACACGTTGGTAATAACGCGGGCCAAAACGTACGGAAAAAAGCTGACTGCGCGTGCCGGAGGTGGTAAAAATTCGATTTGGACGGCGGACGAGCGATCGAGATAAAAAATAAAATAAAATATAAAATAAAAAAACAAAACAAAACAAACACCGCCACCGTCGCCACGGTCGAGATAGACGTCTATTCAACGGCGGCAGTAGTGGCGGCGGCGACGGTGGCCGTGGCGGCTCGACGAATAATGACGACGACGACGCGAGCGGTAATACAATAGCCCGAGACGCGCTGCGGAGATCGCGCGGGCTCCTGTGCGACGAAAATCAATTGAAACAATGGTCGTATAGGAAACGTATTATGTATATGATAATCATAATAATAGTAATAATAATAATAATAATAATAATAATAGTTATAATAATAATAAATAACAATAATGCGCTCGTCAGTGTGCGTGTGTATTGTGAGGGCGGCTGTGTGAAAATATTATTACTGATCGATAAAATAATTTATAGATTGGTAGCGACAAAAAATCAGTATAATATTATGTTGAGAGCAGATAAAGTAACGCGAAAGTTACTCATTACTCTAACGATACTACGTAGGTACCTACTACATTATAATAGGTACCTAACCTACAAATTATCTTAATAAGTCATATTTTGATTTAAAAGTTTTAAACTCCTATATACATTTAATCATGTATAATATATTGCGTAGTCACTAGTCGTTGAAAGAGAATATAATTTTTTTGTAAATATACATATTATATTATACTTTACAAATTATATTTTCGAAAAACCAAATATTTTTAAATGCACGATGTCTTAAAAATCGTTTAAAATATTTTTTTAAACCAATGATACATATTTATATAGATATAAATCTAACGCATAAATTATAATACTCATAATTTTGTATTAAATTTTCTAAAATAATAACTGTAACGCATTGCTTTATATTTATATGTCGTAGACAGAATACCTCTACAATTTGTGTTCAACAAGTGACTTAAATAGGTTACCTTTTAAAGTGACTATTAGTACCCAACACTGAATTTATACTGTATGCTTACATCTAAGCGCAATTTACTAACAGCTAGAATGTCAAATTCCCAATGACTACAATATCATCGTATTGTTTTAACACTGACATATTACAACTACCTCGGTCAATTCAGCCAGATCGGTGGGGCAAAGAAGAAAAATTCCTTAATCGGAAAACCACTTCTCCTCCTCAAGTGCACGTATTATCAATATAACATCGTTATTGCCCACCATGAATCTCAAAGATGAGTATTAACGATTTTCTTCAAGCCATGTCATATTATATTACGAAGAACTTATATTATTATATATTTATAGGTACTTGCATTTTCTTAAACAAGATATTTTGATCAAGCAAAGTCCAATCGATTTTGTCATAATAATATTATTGGAAACGGTATTTTTAATTTTTTTTTTTTGTCTACATAGGAATGAATTAATTAATTTTTCTTTTTGGACCAAAGTACTAGTAAGAAAATTAATCGCGTATAAGTATAGTATAGTGACGATTCCTTTTGACGCGATGAATATATTTCAATGGAAAGTCAGTTCGTTCCGATTCACTATTGTTATCTGATTGAATTTAATTAAAAAACGTAATCTTAAACTTTATTGTTATACTACCATTTATACTACCTGTCCGACTTACGCGCACGCATTATTAACACCGAACTACGAGTATAACCACGATGAATAAATAATATAATGTAGTATTCATTATGCCTGTAGTATTATTAAAATAGGTATAACAGAAAACTTGAAAATCATAAACAGGTCTGCAGCCTAATATGCTGTTTAATCGAAATTCGTATTTTAATTAAAAACATTTTACTTAAACGATTTCCGGGGTGGTATAGAGTGCGTGACTCGCGTTTACTTTTATATCGCAGTATTATACTGTAACATTGCAGCACCATGTAAAAAATTGAACGCAGAAGTAACGCAAAATACAACAATAGTATACCAGCTATACCTATAGTAGTGGATTTGAATACTGTTATCGATGGCGCATACCTATAGTATATTGTAAGTGAGGATATAATATTATAATCAAACATAGACGTACGCATGGTGTTAAAGAAGATTAAAGTCACGCGGGAGTGTAGTTATAGACGGAACTCGCGGTTTTTTTGGAAGCAATTCCGAACGCAATCGATTCGCCGATTCGGGCCGGTGGAGAAAGGTCAACAAATTCGTTGATCATCAACGGTTATCGATCTCCGGCTAGCCCGAAAATCGTCGTCGCGCGCCTATACAGATGACGTGATGCGTACGGCTTTGTCGGCTGGACGCGGGTACGGTGGGCGGGTTATTTTTCGAGCCGGTTATAAAACTTATATATACCTATTACATATACATGTGTACAGTGTGCGTATATATAATACGCGTACGTAGGTACACTCGCGCACATAGATTTACACACTTATACATAAATATACACACTCGCACGCGCTCGTGCACACATATTATAATGTATACACATATATCTGTTTATGTATATATATATTGTAAATAGTAAAACTCGCGTATGTGAGTGTACGTTTGAGAGTATATGTGTTTGTGTGCGTACAGAGTGGTCTGGAATGTTGTCCTAAGGCGAACCCAGAGGCCAGGCCCCCGAAGCGTAAGCGTATATATACATTTATATACATATATACATAAATATATATGCAGGTGTATACAGGTGGTATCTTCGAACGGGGTCACCGAAGTCAGGATTCAGCGGTGAGAGAGAGAGAGAGAGAGAGAAAGAGAGAAAAAGAGTATGGTAAGAAAAACGAAAAGAAAAAATACGCGTTTGCCGGTAGTCCATTTTGAGAGAAATCGACGAAAAAAAGCAACGTTTATTATAAGATGTTGACGCGCGCGTTAAATGTGGATTACATTTTAATATTTAAGCAAAAATCTGGTTCACATTCCTCGAATAAACCGGTATTTAATGAATCTGAATAATAATAATTGCGGACAACGGAGGCAATCTTAGCGAGTGGCGGTGGCTCTTGTATATTTATATTATTATCATAAATTTTTTTTTAAATATTAATCTACATTTTAATACTAAGTCGGGTGTAAGATTTAGATCGATTAACTATAATATATTGACTGTGTTAAACAAACGGTTCACCACACACGATATGAGTAGAAAATAAGAAAGTCTACAGGACTACAAAAAGGGATCGTTTTGATAAATAAAATATTAATTAGAATCTATCTATGCATACAGCTTTATTATGACCACTAAGCGAGTTTTTGCGATGCATTATAATTTATATCATTATAGTATGTGCATAATACATTATGTATACAGCGAGTTGAACAAATTTGGATCGTGATTAAGAATAGAATTAAATTAAAAAATGTATATTCACGCGAATCGATAGTGTTTATTTTAAACAAACAAATGCTGCTGATTTTAGAACAGATAATATTGAATAAATTATTAAAAACAGTAATACTTTCCTATACACATACAAAGGCTGTACAATACAAAAACACCGGAAGAACGGTATTTGAAAAATACTCATTATAAGAATCAGTGACGCCTTTTGAAATTATAAATATAAATAAAACGATTATAATATATAATTATGAGTGATTACGTGAACTTTATATAATGGTTAACATCTAGAGCGATTGTGCATTAAGGCTTCAAGACTTGAAGTTGTATTTAATGAAATGTACAAGATTGTTTAAAAAAGTTAACTTCAATGTGAATAACTATCGATTTTGAGTCATTAATAATTTGGACGAAAATGTTCAAATAATAATTATTATACTCCTCTAAAGCTATATCAATTGCATAATACTACGTCTGTTTTAAAATAAACACGAGTAATATTAATTTTTTTAAAGTTCAATATTATAATACGATTTTTGCTCATTATTGATATATATTATATCAATAACGGATTCACAATACTTTATTACTTTTGAAAATGTGTTGTAAAATATAGAACTATAAAATGCAACACGTAATAATATACTAAATCAAATGTGAGTAAAATAAAGATACTGTTACATGAAATAATAAAAAATTCTTCGTAGTTTGAAAATAGGTATGTATATGAATAAGTGCATGTTAATATGTCGTAAGATGCCGAGATAGCATTTTTTTTATCGTAAGCTTGTCAGGTTAATATAATAATTAAAAATCATCTAGAGAAGTGTAAAATACACATGAAAATATTTTCTCCTTTTATTGATAGTTATTATTATTTACTATAATTGTAGGTATGATGTATCCTATTAATGTGCCAATTATGAAACTGAACAGCCACCAAATTGTTCTTGTTTTTTTAATGGGTTTTGTTAACTTATGGGACGATATCGAAACACTTCAATTATATTATATGATAAATACTTATAACAACCTAATAGTTAATATAGCTACAGTACTTATACGGTTATACTCATTTAATAATTCCATGCACATAAGTTCACGCTGATAATGTTAAACCAATGTATACAGAACCAGTAGGTACAGATTGTAATGCAAGAACAAGCAGCAGGCAGCGAAACAAGGAGCCATTATTGTACTACTGAGGTAACAATTGGTTAATGTGGTCGTTTTTCACATTCTTTGGATTCTATCGTGTGCTTTCGGATTTCCATGTCGTTCTCGTCATTCGAGACAGACGCCAAAGATTCCGCTCTGCCATTTTCCCCTAATCGAAAAATACAAAACCCAAAAAAAAAAGAAGCTGCTTACAGGCCAGGCAGTTTTCAAAGAGAGCCGAAAATAGGACAGTCGAATAGATGGAAAAAAAACAACAAATGTCGACAAAAATTGTGTGATTTCGAATTCCACGGTACATAGTCAGTGTTCTCAGAATTTCGATTTACGAGACACCAAGTTAGCAGTTTACCGTTTTACCGTTAACAGCATCGAACGATAAGGCGAAATCATCATCGTTGGTTGACGTTTTCTTTTCGAACGACGCATAAAGTCAAAGTCGCGTGCACCATTCGTACTTATAGTATTTTACGCCTATATATATAGATTTACGTGTTTCATTTTAGATTTTCCGCCAATTGCTACAACTAGCGCGCGCGCGCATCAGCGCTTTCTAAATTCCAGATATTCACTCCCACAGTTCACTCGGAATGCGTATATACATATGTATAGTTGTCCCATTGCCATATATATATAAATATGTGTGTGTGTGTGTATGTGTAATATAGTATATTATGGTACTTGACGTACTTAGTGCAACATTACTTATATTCTCATCTTCCTGTATACGCCTATATATATATATATATATATATATATATATTTCAGTGATGGCATACGTTAATTATATATATGCATTTGAGCATCGCTATATTATAATGGAACGTTTCATCGGTTTAAGAGAGATGACTAGAAATGTCACGATGGAAATTTTTCAGACTATGGTCGCACAAAAAAGGCTACTCAGGTCGATTTCGCAGTAAAAGGGTCATCGCCGGTAATGGATGATGTGGGAACAAACATGAGTGCAATAGATTTGATATGGAGAGAAAAATAAAATACACTAATTTAAAGACTGTACTCATTTAAAAAAAAAAAAAAGTATTTTACTCAATTACTTCGTAAATGTGTAGTACAAGTGCGTCGGTGCGCAAACGTTTGGGATGCATAGTTTAATAAGTTCGTGGCGAGTGCCTATCTATATGTACACACTGCAATTCAAATACACCCCATTATTATTAAACATTCGTTCTTTATGGAATCTTGAATGATTTTCATTTAGGGGAAATATTTTAATTATTTTAATTGTGTACAATGGAAAAAATATGGAAAAATGTCAGTAATGTCACCAATGAAATAAGACCGTTATAAAAAAAAAAAATACGTATAATAAGAATAATATAGTATTATAGTGTATGGTGTAATGTGTATCCACTGTACAATTAACTTCTATATGTTATATATATCGAACACATTATCACTGTTGTTAATTTGTAATAGGTATACGTAGGTTCTATGAAAAATTATACATAGTAAATTAAATTATTAAAAAATACTGATAGATATTAGGTGATTTTTAATGCATTAATAAATAATCTTTTATTTGTGTAATGCACAATAAAAATAATTATAATGAAAACTCGATACTCGATAAAATTGTAAACGTAAGTAGGTACCTACCTAAAATATAGATACCATAATAAAAAGAATTCATATATATTGCTTTACTTAGATCAATTGTAATTTTAAACCCACATTAAAAGAATGTTTCTTGGAAAAAGATTTTACCTCATTGATTTAATGAAATACTTTTTCATGTAAAATGTATAAGAATAGTTATTTTTCATTGTTGTTTTGAATGAAGCGGAAGTTAGTCCAAGGACAACATTTTTTTTCGTTTTGGGTCTGAGAAGTTTGTGTATCCCTTTAGGATACATTTTATTGTGCCCTAATAGTTTTACTTTTACATGACAAAAAAATTCGAATTGTCTGTATTCAACCTAATAAAATTGTACTATGCAGTTATATATAGCAGGGGTGGCCAACAGGTCAATCACGAGATGAATTCGAGTCAATCGCGACACCCTTTCACATTTTTTAGAATTTTCGAATTTTTTTCGTAAATTTGTGTATCTTTATATATCCTATGATTATAAAAATTAGATTTAAAATAACTATCATATAAATAAATAGTACGTACCACATAATCTGATGGATATATCTACCTAACTTAATTAAAACTAGAAGTATAGTAGTAATAAGTTAAAGTAATAATTTGTAAGCAAATTATATTAAAATATGTGTTGTGCGAAACTGTGAAATTAATCGTTAATATTACTTATTTATATTGTAAATATTATACAATATATTTTTTGTTTATCGACGACTTTTTTTTTTTTAGTCGATCGCAACAACCTAAAAAAACTTAGAGGTCGATCACAAGTCTATTAAAGTTGACCACCCCTAATATATAATATACATATATATTATTTAATGTTGGTAGCTATTATAAGTTTTTTAGGACTATAATAGGTAACCTATAAATAAGGTCTTAAATAAATGATGAATATTTGTAGACCTTGTACGTTATATAATATAAATAATATATATATATATTCAATACAAGGTTAGATATATAAATAATGTAATTTTATTCCACTTCATACAAAATAATATGTTTAATAAAAATATATTATTGTTTAAAAACAGTATTAAATCTGAAAACATTATTTTATTAGACTCCCAAAGAACACATATTATTTTAAAAGTAAATAAAAGTAATAAAAAAAGTATGCAGAAGTACCAAAGACTGTCTATTAAGTTAGACACAGGATTTTACTCGGTAAACCTCGAGACCTTGACAGTCCGTACTTCATTGCCATTACGGTGGCAGAACGGTCATTGATACTCGAACGATGTCGTTTTGATAAATGGCGCTGAATTTAAAACAGAAACTTTCCCCACATGCGCGCATACACACAAATAGATTTAATGGTTGGACAGCAAAGTCGACGTTGTCAGATGAATATTTGCGCCAACAACCTAACGAGACAGACTTTCTACAAGGGCGGGGACTTTAAGGACCTAAATTGTCAATTAAAAAAAAATAAAAACACTATATAATATATATTTCTAATTTATAGTATTATTTTTTCATGTTTTTCGATAATCACATAGGTTTAATATCGGCAATATATATGTCTATGTCTTAATGTGTATACGTAGTATGTAGGTACACTGTAAACACTGCAGTCGATTCGATAATTGAATATTGAAATAACGGAATGCTGTAAACTATGACCTCGAAGACGTCTATTGCGTTTATAAGATTTCTAGAAAACTAAACGCAGTCTGCTTTGACACGAAGTATGAATAAGTTGCGGTTTTCAATTAAAAAAGCACAGCGAATTCATTTCAAATGAACGTTAATACATTTTTAACAAATTTTAGAAATATAATATAATACACCTATACGAGTGGTTGTACGACATTTATCAATAATGATTAAAAAACATTTAACACATTGGTTATATAACAATCATATTAACTATACGATGTTTAAAAAAGACGTATTATAATTTAGTCCTTGTTTAAATAATTAACTAACTAATGATAATCGTGACCTATCAACAAGGAATGTGTTTATACTGCAGAATAAAAACGATTCAAGCGACACATGTAGAATTATTGGTGGTTGTTAAAGTTTCCGGAGTCATTTCAATCTATCACAATACAAATACGTCGGAAATTGATATAGCGTATTATTTCAAGTGCCAAATACATTAAATATAATACGCGCAATATTTAGATTATTTATTTATTTATTCTTATAGTATGGTATATTCAATAGCGATTAAGTAAAACGTAATAATCCAAAATAATTAGCATGCAACGAAAGATTGTTTTCATACAGTAGTCAAAAGGACCTCTGACGGCTAAAGATTTTTCAAGATTGGTAACAGAACTATGTTAATTGATCTCCCAGCCATACATTAGAAACAACATAAATAGAAAATTAAAATAGGTAACTATTTTTGACATTTATTTTTTTTTTTCATTTAATTTACTCGTTTATAGGTATTTACATAGTAGACTTTTAATTTTAATTTCAAAACCACGACGATTTTCTTAATTTAATTAATTATATACATTGTATATTTTTTCTATCAGGCATTGGATTCGCACCAGATGGCGAGAATCGATCTGAATTCTGAATACATTCAAACAATATCCGTTAAATGTAAATTTTTAAAAATAAAAAATGTTGAAAATGAATTAACAATTAACTTGTTTCTATAATAAGAGCCATTGAAAAAAAGATAATAATTTATAATTCTCATCGGCAGCCCAAGTACTATGGCAGAGGTGGCAGAGATATCATGCAGCGTGCATGCATCTAAAGCCTTTCACTGTAGTTCGGAATAGCAGTAATAACGGCAGATTGCGATTAGGTTTCGATAAATGAGTATCGAAGAATTCATACATTGTATAATTTGCATACAAGTTACCGTCGGAAACAAAAACAAATATAATTTTAAAAAGCCACCCCGAGATTTTGGTACATCATTTTACAGAGTGTAATTCAACCTGCTAGAACTGCAAACAAATGTTTTAAATACATATATATATATATAAATAAACCAATCAGTCGTTATTGACAAATAAGTAGTCAAGGGTAGAAGAGGAAGGGGATATAATTGAGATAAATTGGAGGGGCGGTGCAAGTGATATATATATATACGTATGTGTTTGTGTACGATAATAGATTATCGGAGATCGCGACAGCAGCGACACGTACCTCGTCGTCCGATTGCCTCAGGTCCTCTTCTTCCGGTTCATCCGGTCGATCGTTTCGGTGCCGGTGTCGCAAGTACACGCTGTTTTCATGGCGCTGCAAATGCAACGGGGACAGCGACCCTCCGTCTTCAACGATTTCCCGCTTACACCGTTTTGCGTTGTCGTTGTCATTGCAGTTTTCGTTGTTGTTGTTATTATTGTTGATGATGATGACGTCGCCGCCGTGGTTGTCCATCGAACCTTCGTCACCGTCCATGACCAGTATGTCTTTGATGTTCATAGCGACTTATGACGTCACATTATACTAATGTCACGTGGTCATCACCCGGGGTAGAGCTGGTTGTAAGTGTACGATTTATCTGAGTGGTGGGTGTAAGGGGGTAGTTTCTGATAGCGTGATCAGATCGCAAAGATTAGAGATACAACGGTACGTAGATATTATGATATGATAAAACGATAAAAATGAAATAATAATAATGATAATAAAAATAAAAATATACGGGGAAAAACTAGAGTGGTCACCGGCGGAAGGCTCGGAGCTATGTGTACGGTTTGGCCCTGAAGCGGTTTTACCTGTCTCCGTCGTATTACCGCGGCGATATATCGATGTGCGTCGTATTCGCGTGTACAACAATCGATAGTCGCAGCGATTTTGTCGGGTACATCGTTGTATCACGCCGTACACTACTACACACGTACGATTATATACCGCAGCAATATACTCGTAGTGAGACGGTCGCGTTGCTATCGATGTTTGTTCGGGTCCAGGTCAAACAGCATCCAACAGGTTTTCGTAGTAGGTACGTATCGTGTCGTAGGCGACGTTTGAGCGCGCGCGCGCACACACACACACACGCGCAAACACTCAAGTACATTCTCTTCCTCCACCCCGGGCGCCGGAACC
Source organism: Melanaphis sacchari (assembly GCF_002803265.2). Taxonomy (NCBI): domain Eukaryota; kingdom Metazoa; phylum Arthropoda; class Insecta; order Hemiptera; family Aphididae; genus Melanaphis; species Melanaphis sacchari. Next base: position 4,063,942 of record NW_020270976.1, on the reverse strand, counting down.
ACACGAGCGCGCGCATACACACACATACGATACCATTATCGAGTGTGTTTGAGGTGGTCGCACAGTATACAATATATGCGATGAGGTCCGAGAGAGATGCAGCGAGACAGAGCGATATCGAAAGAGAGGGAAAGATGAGAGCGTACAATATAAGTATTATATATTGTGTGTGTGTGTGTGCGCGCGCGCTCGCTCACCTGTTCGTCGCCGTTCAGTGGTCGTCAAAACGAACTCGTGAAGACGTATTGTACACGCGTATAAATATTGTACGTACATGTTATGACCTCACGGAAAACCAAAACTAGGCCGCCATCGACGCCGCCACCGCCGCCGCCACCGGTTACACGCTGTATATTTCCCCTTGTCCCATTTATCAAATAATAATAATAACAATATGAGTCTTTTATCGATTCGATACAAAGGATCAGTGATTTGTCCTCATCGGATTTCGCAATAATCTCGTGGATATACCCGTGAACTCGTGACGTCGACGGCTATAAAGTGTTCTTTTGATCTTTACGAAACCGCCGTCTCAGTGCCCGCTGTAGGTATGTGTGTACCTTATTAAATTTGGTCGACGACCAATGCGATTTCGTTAAATTTTTTTTTTTGTGAACCTCGTAACAGTGTGTGATCACGGGGTATTGTTGTATTGCGGACAATCTGTCACATGGTCGAACATAATATACAGTAGTGTTTGTATCGTCTAACGCTGGCGCTTCGGCACATTCAAAATATGTACCTTCGATTGAAATTATTATGATTTACGTACTGCATTGGATAATACAAAAAAAAAAAAGCAGTGTAGAGATAATGCGATTCCATTTTCATCGCGGTTTTGTTAAAACATTCCTTTTTTCGATTGACAACAAAACGAAGTCAATTTAATATATTATTAAAATAATAATAACGTAAAATGATAACAGACGATTTAGTTTTACCGTCAAAACTCGAAACATACATAATTTACACCTACTTATTATCATAACAATACGAATACCTATATTTACAATATCATACTGGTAGATCGATAATCTGTCCATAATTACTGTATAAGTAATTCAATATAAGAATAATATGTTGAATTAGGAAAACTCACAGTGATATACTTTAAGTCTCAAAATCTGCAAAAACTGGTTGAATAAATATTGTTTTACACATTATAATTAAACTTGAGTAATTTTATCTATAAAGTGATTAAAAAACATCTGAACTAATGAAGTTTATTAGTTTTACTTATACAAGTCTTGCTCATAATTAATGTATCTATATGTGCTAGCGATCATTTTCAACCGTTATATTAGTCGATCACGTTATATTATACATGTGAAATGTATTATAATGGTTATTTCGGCGGAGTTCTTTTAGATGATATATCTATATATTATTATCATTTTATACGATTATAACAAATCATGTATACCTACTGCCACCTCTGCCCACGCACGATTTTGGCGTGCACCCATTTGTCATAACCCCACTCGCGCGACCCGTCACCGTTGTATACGATGGTGCACCGTTAACCCTAGCTAAACTAAATACAAACATTAATAATTACTATATTCCGTCCAATGGACGTCGATTACTGTGTATTGCAGTGTTACAATATCATTATAATTGTACATTTGTACCACCTCTATATGAGTATAGAAAATAATAATAATAATCGATACGATAGATGTAAGTTTAATTTTGAAACGATAAAACAGTTTTTTCTGTAGCACAATGCCGGCTATTTATCTATATTTTCAAGTCGTGTGTAGGTGGATTTGAATTGTATGAGCGTATACATACATAATAATATAATAAATATTTGTACAATTTATGTAAATTTTAAAATAATAAGGCTGCAGAGAAAGCGTTTATAAATATTATACATATACATGGATAAATGTATAATAATAATTATAATATATACACTAACACTAGATAGGTAAAAAAAACTCAATTTTCGATTGAGCTCATTTTGATAACAACATAATATAATTATTGTGGTGGTCCGCGAGAATAATATTATGATTGCCAACGTGAATACAACGAGCTATTCGTATTTCGTGGCACCAGACGGGTATAATCAAATAACAATTTATTTACCGCACACGCATTTTGACCGTCGTCAAACAGTTGAAATGATCGTTATACGAGCTTCTTAAATACAAATGTTATTTTATTGTAGATACCTACACGATGTGTAGGAAAACAATTTAATAACTATTATGAGAAATAAAATATTATTATTACTTCTTACACAGTTGTATACTTATATCGTGGAATTCGCGTTTATAATCATTAACATGAATAGATTATAAAACTAAGGGTTTACCGTTCGATGATATTACAACCCTAGTTGAGCTACAGATATTATAAAGTAATATTATACTGTTTTTATGTTTTAAGTAATTCTAGTATTAAATACTAAATAGGTATCACTAGATGGTAAAATACTAAAGCCGTGCAGTCAATGGGGAATAATTAAAATTTATTTTATACCTATATGTATATTGTATATATCCTTTTTTGTTGCCTTAGTGATAGATATAAATAAAAAATAGCATAATCTACAAAAATTGTTATACGACATGTATTTAGTAATTATTTTACCAAGGTTGCGTTTGCATTTTTCAAATTTATATAAATCCATGCAAAATAATTTATTGTACGTATCTAATTGTAATACGTAAGATTAACAACTATAAACATAATTACTTATAAGTTATAATGTATTAGAAAATATTACCTATATTATATCAAATCAAAAATCATCCTAATGATTATTTCTTAAGGTCTTACATAAGTATTTATATTCTTATATAAACGTAGTTGTGTACTACTTAAATACAATAAACTGTAAAGAGTGGTTGTGGATTGATCATGTATGAAACTTAAGCCTATATTCTAACTCGCAAAGAAGAATAATATTGTTTGTTAATAACTGAAGTAGTGACGTGAATCTTACCTTGACAGTTGACGTACTGCCCCCTTTGTACGTACATTTTCGATAAACCAGTAACGCGATTAATCTTACTAAAACGACGAAGCTCGCTAACAAAACGCACAATACAATATTAGATCACACAAATATTATAGAACTACACTGTATTAACATTTAACTGCACTAGCGAAAATGGATTGATCGAGAATCAGAAGGAAAATGGACGTAGAGAAATGTCCGAACGTCAACGACAATTTTCTTATACCAACATAAAAAACGGATGAAAAATTTTATGGTTACCTTGTGGTTATCTAATAACCAAATATAACCGACTTTACCGCGACCGTGGTGAGAGATGCTTCTACCACAGTTGTCCGCGTACGACAAAATAGTAGACCGCGGTTTAAGAGCTTTACCAAAATTCTTAGTACTTCTGTATAGTTTCCATCGAAACCATTGTTTCAAAGATTAACTTATAGAAATATTGGTTTGTCCAATACGTGTACATAATCAGCATAATCTAGTCGGTCGGGTTATGTTATTTATTTCGTATATTATAATAAATGTTTCGCAATTTATATACTTATATGTCTCGAGTATAATAATAATAATTATTCAACGAATAAATCTAGTTATTTTTTTTTTTTTACTTTGTCGACTTTCGTCATGAGCTACATGCCTTTGTCCAACCGCGCTGTAGTGGCAGCAGATATAATATTGTAAGTACGTAATCTAATGATATCACATGCATTTGTATATTATGCATTATTATTTTACACCGGCATGAATTATACATGACGCAAATAATGCACAGTAGCCATGCGTTAAAAGCGCTGCAACTCGGTCTATACACGGATTGGCGTCACGCCGGGTCAGAGTGGAGCAGCTACGAAACAGCACGTAGACAATACGTGTACAGAGTGCCTCGCCGTGTTAAGTATCCCCGTCAGTGGCTTTTTTTTCTATTTTACGTTTATTGAAATACCATTTAGAAGACTCATAATCACTTTATAATGTCGAAATGTTATACCTACCAATCACATCTTACATATGATTATCTAAATTTAAAATGGACAAATCTAGTGTGGGTATCTATAATTTTATGTAAATATTTTAAAATCCGAATCCACCTGTAATATGCATTTTTCGTTATGCATAGGAATTCAAATGTAATTTTTTACGTTCAAAAAGTCTTGGTAGGAGGTGGATGTGCGAGATGAATGCGATGAGGCACGCCGTATATCTAACTACTTTAATATATATCACGTATTATGTATTGAATGTATACGCGATTCAAGTGCGCTGCAGCCTATCGGCGATAACTACCAATGGAATTTTTTTTATTGCACTGTCGTATAAATTATGGCGCCGCGAGAATTTTTTTAATACTAAACATAACATATATCTATATAGTATATATAGGTACGCAGGTAATGTAATACCTACATTATATTTTTACGTCGTTTTATAGCGTTTCGCACATAATCCGTGTGCGCGCGTTTATACAGACCATATTATAATAATAATATCGTATACATAATGGCATTTATTGTGTACCTACAACGACTCACCGTATTACCACTTATAGGTATTATGTATAATAATAATCTATAACACGCGTACCCATATACTTGTAACATATATATACTTGAACATATCGTCTCTAAAAGTACTTATCTAAATATATACATATACATATAAATATATGTATTATATATATTATAACTTAAACATTGATTGCAGCTCATAAACATTTCAAACTCTCCCCCTCACGGAAACCGTTCTCCCTCACACGGAAATGCATCGAAGGCTTGCCTTACCTGACCGACGCGGCGCTACAACGGGTTCACGCAAAATAACGATATAAATATGTAATATGATATATAATATGTTATGCTATACGCTATCGCGCACTCGCACTCAATGAAATGAGCGTCGGAAACGATTGGTATTATTTTGCTGGAAAACACTCGATATTTTGGATAAGACTGTATTGGTGGAACTCGACTTATTTATCACCTAAGCGTATTTTGTATATCCTCATACTTTGTACGTGCATTGTATGATATTCCATAAAAAAAAATCCTAGTTGTAAGTACTTTTACGTACAAAGATAACGCCATTCTCAAATCCTACAATGTTGTATTATGGGTCAGATTTGTGTTTAAAACTATTTTAAATAATTTAAATTGTCGTAGTTGCACTACGAGGCCTATCTCTCCGTTAATTACAATTTCGAGTTCAAATCAAGGACTTTCATTTGTAATCTATTTGGAATTTTGCTAGCTTGTGTTGCAAATCCTTTAATTTGTGTTTAATCCCTTCCAGAAGTTATTTGTAATTTACCTCGGACGTCGGTTGATGTCAAGGACATGTTAAACACAAATAAAAACTCCGTATTTAAACACAATATTTTATTTGAGTAGTATTAGTATGTTCTCAAGAGTCAGGACTACCCAGTACAAATTACAAATAATAATTTTAGAATAGATTGGGCACAAACAAAGGGCTTTGTAGCACAAACAGGCACAAATGGAACACAATCGAAAACCCCGGGTTTGAACTAGAAATTTTAATTAGGTAGTGCTTGGACCTTCATGAATCTTCTACAATGGTTATTATATTAACGAACAATATACTTATTTAAAATTGTACCTATATCTAATAAAACGTTAGGTAGAAACCTACGGTCAAAAAACAAATAAACTTCTTCATTAATTATTTCGTATTTTCTGTGACAACTGCAGACGTCCATGTGTATCAAAAAATTTAATATTCTATGAATATGGACTTCATAAAATCTTTAAGACATTATTTCACTGCTGCTATGTATTTACGTATTTCGTGTTGACCGTGTGAAATGATAATCCGCGGTAATTAGTTAATTCATGTTATCCGTCAATTTATACCACGCAGATTACCGAAAAGTTGAAAATTTCCAATTTAATTGGTATGTGGTCACAGCGTTTACACATGCCTCAAAACATATTTTACAACCGTAAAAATAATCGAACATAGAACATATATGTTGTTACCAAATCCAGATTACCAAAACCACGAAAAACGACGTACGTGACAAAGCAGCAGTGAAATATCGCCTCAATAATTTATTCCTTTATAGCCGTCTCGTGTTATCTGGGAATACATAATTATTTTAATTTCGGTCCGCCTAATATATTATAGTTTCAGATATCGTAAATTAATGAGATGCAATAATAACTGTTACGAAGTGTCTGAGTTGTAATATTGAGATAGAAACAATATTATACGAGTATATATCATAAATCATGTTGGATAGGTAGAAAAGTTTTCGAAACGATGACTAACGAAAAAATAAAACGATATAATTTCGTCCAAGTTTTGTTCCAGTTTATTACGTGGATGTGTTGTTTCATTTATACTTACACACACGTATATGTATTATTATAATTTATATTGATTTTAAAATGCAAATATTTAGAGTAGAAAGTTGTTGTGAGCGCTGAACCTTCCGCAAATTCCCATAGAAAATCCAATTGGCGATTATTTACTATGTTATTTTTATACAACTATTAAAATATGTTATGTATAAATACGTCTGTCGGGTACGACGGTAGCAGCACAACATGAGTATATTATTATTACATTATATGAAGTATGTACCTACTCACTTAATATACCATTACTTACTTAATATATATTTTAATATTGATAAACATTAATAAAATGTTTTATTCTGCATTCTTCGTTTCATATTATGCGCATCGTATATAAGGAGATTCATTATGCATGATCACCCCTATTTTAGTATTTACTATTTTCCCTTTAATCAGATATTTATTTAAATTGTGATTCATATAACTATTAAGTAAACTTAAAAGTAAAAAAATATACTTTAAATAATAATAAAATATACTAAAATTATTCTTAATAAAATTGAAATCGTTATTTGTTCTCTGCGTGAAAATGTTTATAGTTTATTAATCAGTATTTATGTTATAAAACATTTTAGCTGATTATTATATAAAATTATTGTATAATCCCATTTCCCGGACATGTGAAAAGGAATGCAAAAAAGTTTGCGGTTAGCTTGCTGATGAATCATACTAATTTGACACACGAAATATGCATTTTCTGGTATGCAGCTAAAATGCAGGCATTACAATAAATTATATTATTGTTTATTATAGTGTACTGAGAGTTGAAAATATTATGTACGATATTATATACTATAAATTATATCATATTATTATATAACAATACTTAGACGCACATTAAATACCTATAACGCGCAGCTGGTGCAGAACTTGATTTCTGGAGTGAAAATTAGACGGATGAATGAAACTTGATTTTATTGGATCATAAAATTATTTCACTCCAGCAGATTTTTTATATTTTAAAAACATAGGCAATGTTGCATTTTAGTCATATATTATTAAGAATTTTATTTTTATTATCGCAGCACGATATGTTTGTTATGAAAGTTATTTAACGGCTTAAGCACTAACATATAGATGTAAAATGCAGTGAAATTTTGTTGAAGATTTTTATGAATTATTCTAATTTAAAACATTATTGCAATAATTGAGAAATATTCGATATAAGGCTAGATATATATGAATAGTAAATGGAAGTTATTAATAGTATAATATGTACTTCCTATAGGCTATAATGCATTTATTTTATTGTTCTATTTGTAAACAGATAAAATTAAAAAGTTTTAAAAAAGAAACTTAAAATTGAAAGTTAACTTTTATGTATACTTAGTAGGTCTATCGTTTAAATATAGTATTAATAGAAAAATTTAACTAAAATATACCCTGAGGCTAGGATCACACTATGCGTTTTGTCGGTTCCCGATCAACCGGAGCCAAACCGCAACACTCTAAAATAAAATAGGTTTAAATATAAAACGCGTTATCAGGGCCAGACTAGACCGATTTACGGAACCGATTAAAAACCGTCGGGAAGCGACCGCAACGTGTTGCGGCCCAACCGTCCGGTTGCGTTTCGGGATGTAAAGCACAACACATGCAATGCAATTTGTCCGATCACATTTGTGCGGATTATCGGTAACCGAAATTGAAAATTTTATGAATAATTAATAATCATTTTTAAATTTAAATAATTAAAAAACTTAAAATATATTTGTAATATACATATATATATATTATATTTTATTTATATTATAGATGTATATTATTATTTATTAGCATAATTAGTTGATACACGTTTTAAATAAAAACAAATAATTCTAATTACACAACCTTTTTATTATTTTTTTACTTATAATACTAGATACATTTCGTTTAAATAAAAAATCAGTTTAAAATTTAAATTTAAATTAAAAACGATTTTCGGGCTTTTTAATCTCATTTGTATGTATTCGGTTACCGATAAAACGCACAGTATGATCGATCGTCCCGATTGCGGTTAATCGGGATAGTATTTTTCGGTTGCCGACAAAACGCATAGTGTGATCCTAGCCTGATAGTTTTTAATGCTTTTCTTAAAACAAATTAATAAATTATATGATTACCATTTATGCAGTGACATAGCGAAAGGGCATTTGATAAGCACATGCATACTTCTCAGAAAATCTTTATTAAAATTGATTTATCTAATATATGTAAACTAATAAATTTTACATTTAGACAGTAGAAACTAGAAAGTAAAGACGAGTTCTAGGATTTCCCCTACCTATTAATAAGCTTGAGGTAACAGGTAAGAATAATATAATATTAATATGAAAGTATTGATAATAAAAATTACTTAACTGAAACTTTATCTAATTAATATGTACCTACTATAGGTACTTTAAGTAAACATTTAAATAAAGTAATATAGGCGAGTGTACAATTAGTATAATATTATAGCAATATAATATGATGGATTTGTCTGTTTACTCATTTCCAATCAAACCTTAGGACTTGAAAGTATTTATTTTAGAATTATGAGTTAAGTTCACACCGAATACTACTCTAGTATATTAATGACTTTTATCAGTTATAACTTGTTATAAAATTATTATTATTTTTTAATCATAAAAATAATTTAAACTTTCTTCATAAAAAACAATAATCTATTGATAAAATTAAAAAATCCGTTATTGAGATGATAAAAAATAATAATTTACAGTATAAAATTACAAATTTGATTAAAAAACCATCAGTCTCATGTGCATTTATCGCAACTCCAAAAATTCAATGTTTATGTTTTTATATTTTAATTCATAGAAAAATAGGTTCTATAGTAATCGTCGTTAAATATTATAACTACTTTAATTGGAAATTTATCATATTATAATATTGGCTGTTCTTAAATCGACGAATTAGCCCAAAATTAAAAATCATGATAAAATAAGTAAATCATTTGAACTCGGTTATTTATGATTTCTGATAAGGATAATTAAACAATGATTGTTGATAATTGTTTTTATTGATATTATATTTAAGGTATTATTAGCTTACTTGAAAATTCATTAATGTATGGATAAACGTCAGTTGGGAATTAGGCAAATGATTAAGAAGATTATCTATTTTTGTACCTACCTATGCCAAATCCTAAATATAAAAATAGATATAAAGCGCTATCTGTTGAATTTACGGACACAACAGTATATATTAATAAATGTCCGCTTGAGAGCAGCACTAAGCAATAGTAAATGATCTTGAAAATAGAGCGCGCCACAGCTCCATACAAGAAGTAAGGATTACTAAAAAATTTATTTACACCTTTTTCGCAATGTAAAAAATAAATTGTAAAATTTTCGTGCAGTTTTGAAGTTTACCATGAAAATCTCCAATCGGATTTATTTTACGATCAATAAAAAGTAAGCATTTGTTTGAACATTTTTTTTATCATTTTACAAAGTGTGATTATACTATAAAACTTAATTTTTACATCATCACCCGAAGATAAAAGTATAAAAAAGTTTAAGTTAACCTGTCATCATATAAGCATTAATGCATTATAAAAGTTAATCAACACCTTAACACGTAGGCCACTTTATTGTAGCCTTTAGGGCCTTTTGCGAACAAATAAAACTGGAAAGAAATTTTTCTAATTAATGCTGTTGAAATTTATTGCTCACCGTACTTTTATGTTAATCGTATAAAATGTGTATGAAGTGGTAAATTAATGTTCTGCACAATATACAACACGCCACTCATTATTTTATAGACTTATTATAAACCATCGTAACATTATCGCGTTAAAAATATATGTTCATATATTTACTACAAATAGAATTTAAATAGGTTACTATAGTTAAACTGTGTTCTAGTGTGTATATGGGTATAAATAAAAAATATAAATAATATAAATAGTATAAATATAAGTATATAAAATATAATATATAATATGGTATATAGTATAAATCAAAACGTTATTATTTATATACTTATATATTGTGTTAATTTGTTGGAAAATTGATGTTGCACAATTCTAATAATAATAATAATAATAATAATAGAGGTGTCGTTTGCAAGATGCAAGGACGTGTCCCCATGGGCGAAGCTAGGATTTTAATCAGGGAGTGGGGGGCAGTTGAAAACTTTTTTTTTGCTTTTTCGATTATATAGTAAAATTTACACGTTTGGTATATAACTATATAAGAAATAGAATCTAGTTTAAAGCGCAAAACTAACCTGTCCCACCCTTGCTACGCCCATGTGTATACCTATTTGTATTCTATAAATTGTCTTTGAGTGGTTAATAGATTTATTATTGAAATTGATCACAATATGTAATGAAGTACTATTTTTTTTCCGCATAATTACATTATAAGTAGGTACAAGGTGGTACCTATATATAAATCTTATCACATAAAGACAATAGATATTATGATAAAAAAATTGAAAAATATCTGTAAATACATTGTGATAAGTTCTAAGAACTGCCGAATCCGAATATAATATACAAACGTTAGTGCTGCTGCCGAGATGGATTCGTTTCGGTCGTTTAACAACTACACGCGGTCGCGGCTTTCTTGCAATGACCAAAATGATGGGTTTTGCGACTTCTCAGACAGGACGATTATACGGTATTATATTATAGTCTGTATGCCGTACTATAGGATTATACATGGGTGTACCTATTTTCACGTCACGCGCGAATACCAGGGCACATCGATGCTGCTACGATATATAGCTGTCTATTTAATAATAATGTACACTTAGGTACATTATACGGGTTATAATTGCGGGTTAACGCAGAACCTTGGGTTCGACACACAAACACACACACACACTATAGCAGCAACCGTACATCTAACCCACGCGGAGATTCATGCGAGTGATAAATACGCAAAAAATATAACATGTATGATGCGTCCTGCAGCACATCGCAATATAATATATCGCGCACAAAATATAATATATAAAAGAGGGGCGAGTCGCGAGTGTATATAATGTTACATAATAATATACGTATAATAACGAAAAATGAAAAAAAAAACCGTATATTCGGTCAGATTTATAATCATAGGGTCTATATCGGCCGCCTCGACGTAAATGGCCAACGCAAAAAAACATATATATACGGTACCTTACTAGGGCATAATATATTACATTATTATATTATATGGTTTTTATTATTTTCGTATATCCATCGCACCGCCGTCATCGGGGCGGAGGCGACGATCACAACGACGGTCGGATTTACTTTTGGAAATAATTTTGTTATCGTCTCGTTCATTTTATATATATACATATATAATATAAATAGGTACATCATACGGTGGAAAGTAATAATGTGTCTTAGCACTATGAGTAGATCTTAGTGCGAACACTGCGAACCGTTTCCCGTTTAACATTGGCAAACGTCAGGCAAACGGTGGTGTTGTGGCCGGTTTTGTTAAAAAACTGTTAGTAAATATATATTTTTATCGTACGATATTGCGAAATAATAAGGAATAAGGTAATAATAAGGATTTTTAGTAACGACGACATTCGTGTAGCAGGTGATTACTTTAGAATGGTCTGATAAACCATAAAATTTTAATTTATACAATTCATTTTTAATTAGTACAAACAGTATAACTAAAAAACGTAAAAATTATGACAGAAATAAATCAATCAAATTGTCAAATAAAAATGTATTAAAAAATATTAATCGAATTAATTATAACAGTATTGATTTTCTATTCCATTAAAATTCGATGTACCTACGTACATGATTATATTCGATTAGGTCGATTGTATTACAGAATTGTCGGCATTGTAAGATGTACATTTCGTGCGTATAATAATATTATTTATAAGAAAATAAGAAAAAAACGCACTTTATCGACTTTTCTACCACCGCTAAAAAATAAATGTGTAGAACTTGACGGTTTCAAAATATTTATACAATTTAATTGAGCTCCGATTGCACTTGAAATAAGACAACTCATTGTTACATACGTCACGCGTAATATCATTGCGGCGGATAGATCACTTACACATTACACGAATGCTGCTACAACAAATGACCGTCGCGATTTACGACAAAACGATCGTCTCGTAACAAGTTATACATACTAATACAACGCGACATTTTATGATTTATTGTAAGCAAGTATAGTGTAGGTATATAGTCTGGTACTCACCCACGGAGCGGCGCAATCGGCGCCCGACGACAGCGGCTGAAAAGCCGGTACGCATCTGAAAGTCATGTCAATCTCGTCGACGGCACGGCAACAGCTGCAGGTGGTTGTGGTGGTGGTGGTGGTGGGGCTGTTTTGTGTTCGACTTTCGGTCACAAGTTACCTGCGAGGAAAACGTAAAATATTAAAATAACATTTAGCCACTCTGCGACTACGTGTATATTGTATATATATATATATACATATTATGAGCGCATGTCGTTAAGTCGAAAACCCCGTAATTACGGTGGTCGTCATATATATCTGTATATATATATATATATATATATATACTATATAGTACGCACGATATTATATAATATATGTATGCTGTGGGTATATCGTATACCTATATAGGTATAACGACCGTGCAACAACGACCGTGATGTAAGTACACGATATTATTATTATGATATACATATTAATATAATATAACATGACTTCGTCGCAGCGTACCAGCGACCAGCGACGGTATTTAACGCGGTGATAATAATAATTAGCATGTAAGAAAAACATAAGTTATGTTATATATATATATATATAGGTACGCACGGGTTGAGATACCTGTACGTGAACGTGTAGCTACGGTACATAGTTAGGGCACGAAAAACGTAATTATAATTTACCTACGAATATTATGATATACGAATTTTACTCGAATATACTCGAAATTACAATCGTTTTCACGGCGCAGTAATTATTATTATTGTGAATAATAATAATCGTGATATCATAATATTTATTATATTATATAATAATATACACCAAAGCATGCGGCTAATCTCGCGATACGATACACTTTACAGGAAGTGTGTGTGTGTGTGTGTGCGCGCGCGCCCGTTAAAACCCTTTAAGGATAATAATAATTATTATACCTATTAAAAAATAGGTGTATGTATTTTCGTCAAATGTATATAATATACGTTATGTATAAAAGTTAGTGAATGATTAATAAAAATGGGGTGGACGAGCGTATATATATTGCAATTATTATTATATTCAGTGATGAGGGGAGAGAGATAGAGACCGCACAGAGGACATAATTATTATAATATACAGCATTTATTAGTATATATCTTAATATATAGCTTTTTTCCAAACATTTTATCTGAACATTGTTCGTAAATCGTTGGTAGGTAGTAGGTACCTATACATAATAATGTTACCAAATATTATCGCATTTACAAACATTATACATATGCATATAATTTGCACTGTCCTAATGTTTATAACGTTATATAATGTATATCAATGTATCATTAGATCAGCGCATGAGATCGAATCATTAAAAGGAATTTAAAAAATAATATACAGAGTACGCCCTGATATTGTAATACATAATCACGAACAAAAGAATTATTCGTAAACATTTATCGAAATACTATCAAATATAAATTAAACATTATTTACAATTTTAAATTACGATTATTTGAAATAATTTTTTTTTTTTTTTTTTGTCATGAATAATAAATATTATTACCGACGAGTTAACCTATACCTATGCGGTATACCTCTAACGAAGTAATAAATAATAATTGGCGATGTTACGTTATTTTGTTGATTCGATTTAAGTACTTTAAAATTTGATTAAGAAACTTATATATTATTGTTACGTATAAGTAATTGTAACGTTATTACAGATTTATAAGTTATAATAAATACCATTTTCGATTATCTTTTAATGAAAACAGTGGCACGTTTTATTTCCTATATGAAATCGTTTTCTATACCGCGTAATAATAAAAACTATTTCTATGACGTAAAGCTGAGCGGAAAACACGCCGGGCACGCGTGTTCGTCGCTGCTGCCGGTATTATTCGAGCATAATATTGGTAATTTATATTTTAAAATACGGTTTCCGTCGATTCGTTTATTGCTTATGTATAAAGTGTTTTTTTTTCCTTCCTTCTCCCGAGTATTTTTTATTTTTTTTTCGTAATTAACCGGCGTACGTGCGCTCGGCACCGAATTACGCGCGCGCGTGATATCGGGGGCTGGACCGAATATACACATATTATAGGTAAATTATAATATGTATATACAATACGTACGCCTGTAATAATAAATCGGCCACATACGAAAGGACAGGACGTGTATACCTATTTTAATATTATATTATACATATAGCTGGTACACTGGACGCGGCAAAACGAGAAATATATTTTATAATTGCTTGTTACACTACACACTCGCTCACTCACTCGAACATTTCTGGAATTCAGTTCTCCGGTAGCCCCGGCCGCGGCGATCGTAATAATAATGATAATTTTTTTTTCCACTCAATACAAGAGTTATTATTTTTACTTTTCCGTCCGTCTGCATGTACACTGCAGGTATGTGTAATACGTTCATTTTCGGCGCACCGTCCGCATTCCAAAAGAAGAAAAAATATCAAACAGGTAGGCATAATATTATTATTATTATTATTACGGTTTTAATAACGCGCCGCGTTCGAAATTAATGCAGCACGGGTGTACGAGTATCGACGATATTTCGGTGTTCAACGTTTGTTCCCGAAGAGAATCGTTCGAAACAATCAAATCGCTTTATTGTAATTTTTTCTTTTTCCCTACCCGTCTGTACACATACACGTATATATTATAGTCTCGCCGAGGATAATACGAGTCTGGCGTTATAACTGCAGTACATCCAAGGCGCTTCAGCGCTTGTGTATCATCGCATACACGGCGGCGGCACCGAAACGATATCATTATTTATTTTTTTCTTTCCAAAGTTCTCAAACGAATTGAAACGACGCCCGTTACTATCTAAGTATGTATTTTCTTTACCAGTCGGCAATAAAACGGAAATTATACACATTAAATCATAACGCTCGCACGCGTTTCCGACGTCTACAAATAACTACTAATAAGTACTGTATATCGTGATATGTATAGGTAGGTACGTACCTAAGGTACCTATATAAAATCGTCGGTTTCGTCGTGGCTGGCGTTAGTTTTTACGGGTAGGTACCTTCTTATATATTATGATAACGTTATATCAGCGTGTATATACTTACTCGTATAGTATCATTATAAATTTAAAGTTTAACGGTACAGCAAACGAATCATCGCAACGGCGTGTATATATATAGGTATAGGTACACGCACGAATCGCTGAACGTGTGCTAATCAAGGTGCTCAGTACGCGTTAATTTTAATAGTATAACACCTGCGATTGCCTTCAAATAATATTGATTAAAAATCTCGAACGCGTACCACAATAGGTCAAGATACACTAGTGGACTTCATATATCCATATATAGGAAGAGATGCAGTCCTTAATAACGATATTATATTTTAAATCAATATGCTGAAAACGAGCATATACGTTGTCGTCGAATGTCTGGTACGATTATTACTATAAAATATACAAATAAACTGTTTCGCGCAAGACGTTAACCTATGTATAATCCGTTATTTAAATACATAATGAATTTAGTTTTATTAATTATAATGTCTTATATTTCAGATGTAACGAAAATGGTATGGTATTTGTATGATGATTGCTAGGGCCTAACTCTTTTAAAAACTGTTTGGTATTTAAGTTCCCCTCCCGTCCAATATTTTTGGATTATTCGCGTCTATTCTCTCCCGGACGAACTCGGCTTTCGATCATAATATCAGTGTAGTACTTATATGGTTTCTATCGGATCTGCTCGGTCTACTCAGTCCATCGTACACTGCAGTGCGTCTGGTCTCACGATACGCCCGGAACTGACCTGAAACCCACGGAAAGAGGACGACGAGACGAACGAAAAAAAAAACACACACACACACACAAACACAAAGTGCGTATACCTGAATTATTATAATATATATTATGTCTCTAAAAATACTAATAATTAGCACCCTAGCGCCTAGGTACACTGCAGGTATACACAGGTAACTATACGTTCGCGCGTATATCGTTGTGTCGGGTACGCCCATTCGATCGAACGGTCGTGGGGGAGGCAGTCGAGGATTTATAAGGTCTACAATATACACACATAGGTCAGAGGAGTGCACTGCAGACAAACGCGTATATCGCAAGCCGATCAAAACCGCGCGCTCAGCCAAGCCCTATAATAATAATAATCGCGCGAGCGTACTCACAGCGGTGCAGTGTACACTGTTATCGGCGTCGGACCATCTCTAATTCTTATAATCATTTAACGCGGCGGCGACGACGACGACGACCTCTTTATAAATCGTCCGATCCGTCCCATTTATTATATTATCATGTTTGTACAGGGTGATTCACCAAGCATGCTCGCACCCATTTTTCAATTTGAAAATGAATTTATTTAATTTATGGTTTTTGGAAATTTTAAATATACCAAAAAATCATATTTTCGAGTCCATAGGATGTTTTGTACTACTTGATAGGAGTCGTATTCCGCAGTGATACAGCTGACGTTTATTTTCGTTTTTCAAACGAAAACTCTCCCTTTTCAGTGTAAATTAGTTAATGAATAATTTTTTTTTTCAATGTTTATATTTAAGTACTTATTCAAAATTTGATCGAGTTTAGTTATTACAATTTTAATGCTAAGAATGATTGTCTTTAAAAGCGGTTTTATAAATATATAAATCGGGTGTGATATTGGATTTAGAGTTTATTATGCTTGGGCCGTTTTCACAAATTAGATGTAATATGTTCATATTTGAGTATGTTAAAAATTTCCAAAAATCAGATTTCGAATCACTGCATTAATGAAAAATAAAATTTGGGCGAGCACCATACTTGATAAATCATCCTGTATATCTATTATATTCAATCTGGTCTTCATCGCACTACAGGTGTTTCGCATCGAACCGTAAACGCGAGTGTGCGCGCACGCGCGCTCACACACACATACACACAGACACGCACACACATACAACGTTCTCACTAAATGTATAATTTAATGTGCAAGAGTCGCGTATGGCGTATATGTATATGAGACGTATGGTGGTAGGTAACAACGCTTATGACTTTTTAATGATTGTTTTGCCCGAAAACGTAATAACAATATATAGTGTATAATAAACAATACTATAACAATAATAACACGGTGTTGCGACGAGCCACTCTATCAGCGTACACCGCGACGTACCCATGTACAGCTGCAGCATGCCTGCGCGTTACAAACGAGAAACAAAAGTAAAAGAGAAATTATATAAATCGTTTGTCAGGGACGTACATACATAATATACATTACACAGAGTTGGTGTCTACCTTGTACCTAGGTCTTAAATTTATATATATATATATATAGGTAGGTAGGTGTACCTACGTAATATAAAAAGACATGTCTAGTCGCGCGCGTATATCGTTTATATACATACCTGCCTGTACGATTATACTTTAATATACATTATACATCTCATATATATATATATATATTTATATGTATGTATGTGTACGTACGTCTGGCCATTTAATAGAATGTAATTTTACGCGATCTATGGCACTATATTTTATTTTATTTTTCATTAGAACACGATCAGAGTACTGAGTAACCCAAACTCTATTGTAGTCTATTCGCATCAGATGCGCGGACGGCACCGCTCGGCTGGGAAAATAAAAATATACAAAATAATATCGTTTATGATGACGACTACGCGACGCTCGTCCGCGCATGAGAGAATATTATTATCGTAGTGAAATTGTTTTGATTCCTGGTCTTAAATGTTTACACGGTTGTCGGTTTTCTTTTTTTTTTTTCTTCGTGTATTGAATTAAATAAACAAAATACAGCTCGTTAGTAAGGCAGGTATTATATACCTACGTATTTATACATTTTACACGCGCAGCACGGATCGCCCGTTACCGTTAGGAATGTAAGCGAAAATTACGCCGTTTTATTTATTACAAGATTTACTTGAGACACGACACTTCGTAATAATAACACAGAGAACGTTTCCATTATGTTTTATAACAAAGCATGGACGTATTATCATTATTATTGGTTGGTATACTCGTAATTATATAAATTCATTTTTTATTTTGAACAAGTGAATAATATGTTTACGTTTTTGAAAGTTAATTTAAGATTTAAAAAACTCTGAAATTTAATTTTATTTAAAAACTGTTAATACTGAATACTGAACAGCGTGACTTTAAAAATTACAAAAAATACTCTGTAAATTACTATACACAAAAACAATTCACTGATGAGTGATAACGTTAATTATCGATAAACTATATTTAAAATAGATAATTTATGAATACTTAGAACTAAGAAGGGCAAGGTACGCACAAATAAATTTATTTTTGTGACAATAAAAAGATATAAATTAATAACCATAGATTATTGGAAGACATAATATTTAAGAATATAATTTTAAAAAATGTACGAATTATTGGATAAAAGTGTATCAAGTTGAAAATATAGAATCTACTTATATAAAACATAATATTTATAGAAATAACTATAAATATGAAAACATTTTGAAAAATAGGACATTGATATTTAAAAACCACAAGATCAAATCTTATTGTATTTCAAAACAAGTTTTTAGCGTATTATATGCTATATTTCTATATTTATAGTATCTTATGTACAACATGCAAATGAATGCATCCAATATAAATACTTATTCAGTTCGCTTATCCTATGATTGTATTTTTTAATTTACTATGAATTAAAAATAAGTTTAGTGAACTAATAATTGTATTACCTATATCTATAATTACTATTATTAATTAATGCGTAAATGTAACTATAGAGAATAAAATAATGCACTAAAATTAATTGAAAACTAAATGTTGTAAAGTACCTAGATAACTTTCATAATTATATTCATATGTAAATAATTAAACACACGTAATATAGTAATATTATATACGAAATGAATCCATTTATAACGTTAATCTTTTTAACCTATTTTAGTGGTGCTGTAGCAAACATATTATATTTGTAATAAAAATATATGAAAATGAGTTTAGGTATAATATGAAATAAGTTCATGATATTATAGCATTTGAATTATTTTATTAATTACGTCTTACGACGAGAGCAGTAAACAATAATTACAAAATAAATAATTATTATTCAATATATAATAGGTACCTATAGTTGGAAATATGTACGCGTTGCAAGAATATTAATTGTATTAAGTGTTTGAGTTAGTAGTTTTCTAACTTATTTTTTTCATGGCACATTATATATCATTGCATTCATAACTAAATACTAAGAATTGCGAAACACTATCAGTATTAGAATTGGATAAAAACTAGGACGTAAGGATAGACATATATTTTTTTTGTAGTATTTTATGAGTTATTGAGTTTCAAAGAATATAAAATATAGTAACTATGATAGTAGCACATGATAGATACCCAATTGTAGATTCTATGAAACACTAATTGCATCGTTTGTTGCCGGCATGGTAATTTGCAATTTAATGAACTGAATGGTAAAGAACCTATCTACGGAATAATGCAATATATCAGAGTTCTACACGTTATTATATTTCGTGGACTAACCGAAGTGAAGTGAATAATGGTCATATCATATTATTATCATCATAATATGATCATACGAACAGTTTTGTTTGATTCACTATTGGCTTGTCTTTACGGTAAAATATTAATGTATATTACACTTTGAGCTACTGAACTATCGGTACCTAATACAAATCAATAAATAATAATACTTTATCGATCATTATCCTACAATTTATATGGGTACAATAAGTCGTGACAGTTAGATCGAGTTCTCACGCGCCGTCGAACGCACATCACATTATATATTATAGTATACCTATGTAATTCTGTGTTTTTTACTCTCAATCAACCAAATTAGTCGCCTCCGATCTGTCGATATAATGACACATTTTTTTTTTTTTATTTATACCATTCTCACACCCCCTGCACGTATCTAATATGCCCATCGTAATGCATATAAAATCGAGGAGCTGACACGCGATGTGTATTATCATTTCGCCCTGTTATTTTGACTTGACTGCGGACCGGCGTCGGCGTGGCATTATTAAATAATCACACCGCCAGACTCTATATTATATGTATATGTATACGGCGTGTGTCTGTGTGTGTATGTCATTGCTTCTGTTCGTCTTCATAGGGACATGTGATACTGCAACCTTGTGAAATGATAATACGGCAGCAATAAAAGAGGAAAAAAAATTACTCGTAATTACACACGCGTATCTATACACCAAGTATACAAAAGAAAATATATAGGTGCCCGTACCTCGTACCCTTTTAATATACGAGAATCTATATGCAACTATTGTATACATTTACCTACAGGTGAGTTCGATCTGCCCTTTCTTCGTTATTAAGTGTAAATGGGTACACCACACAATTACCATACATTTTTACCCGTCGAATTGAAATATTATACAGAGTATACTATATGTATATTATTCGTTAAATTGATTTTTATCCGTTTCTGTTACGATTTTAAGAAAAAAATAAAAAATGTTAACGTAATAATAATACAATATATAAATATATAATAATATAATTTCAGCACACCTCTTATTTTTTTTTCTTCAAAAACATGTATGCAGGTCTTGGACAATAAAACTTATCATAACCATTTATGATGGGAGATGATTTTTAATACACAAATGTACCTATATTGTATATATAAAAACAATTCTAAGTAGGTTTAAAAACTGTGATAATATTGTACTAGACTTATGCAGGCTGCAGAACGATATTACAATGATAATGGCATGTTATTGTATATGAATAAGACATTTTTTTAAATGAATTTTTACACCTACCGGTTTCGAAAGTTATCAAGTATATTACGTATAGTATAATATGTTAATACCTACCGCAAACATAATTTGATTGATTTTCACTGAAACTATTCGATAAAAAATAAACCTTATTAATAATATTGAATTTAAGTGTAGGTCGTATGCGGGTCTCGTTTGATAATTTATTAATCAGAGGTACAACCTAGATAGGTATTACAATGACAGTATAATTATTAAAAACAATAAACAATATAAATAAAAAATAAAAATAAAATATAGTAAGAACCCGGATTCTCTAAAAGTTACAAAGTTAAATGTATGATGGTTTAATAATTTTATCTTATTTATTATGATTTAATTACTATTTTATTACATATTATTTTCAATTATAGGGAAACTCAACTTCTGTTAAGAATATTCTGAAAGTAATTAAAACTTAATGACCTAAAAGATATAGGTGCATAATATTATGGTCATAATGCAATATACATATTATTAAGACCTCGAAGTATTAATTACTGAGTGGATATAATATCACAAAAGAATAATAAATTGTTTAAAATAATAATTAAGTATAGATATATTGTAGGTAGGCACAATTGCATTATTTACTATAATTTTGTAGTTAGGTATACAGATTTTTATAATTTTTATTAATGTAAGGCATTTGTATTTATAATAATTACTACATTAGTCTTCATTCGTTAATTCGAACTCCGATAATTCTAAAAACTCCATAAATCGAACTAAACGCTAAGTCCCATGGAAAAACCGCTATAATTAGAAAAAAATACATGTATTCTGGTCCCCTCGATATTTCAAAATGTCTTTCGGTGGGACACACTCTACAATTCGAATTTTTATTCCATAAACCTCTATATAATTCGAATTTCTTTAAACGCAATTATATGTAAGTTCATATGTAAATACAATGTACATACACATAAATATTACGTACAATCTATTTGACATACTCGTAATGAAACTATAATAACGTCAGTGGTTAAATATTATCGTAGTTGATAAACGTTATCGTACCTTACCTACCTAATCTAAACTTTTTTTAGGATTACGTCAATTTTTTGAGTAAACTGAAACGAATGAAAAAAGATGCGATACAATTTTCAATGGTATCAGTAAGTTAGACAACGCTATGAACCAAATTGTGGCCAGCAATTTATCACAAAAAAAAATAACAGATTTCTTTAATATGTAAAATATAATAATATAATAAATAAATGTCAATTAATAATTGTAAAATTTAATAATATGCACGTATGTATAATAAATATATGTCAAAATAAATGTAATATATACATATATACAATAATTTTTCACCTCTCTTTAATTCGAATTAATATTTTTCTCTCGATTATTCGAACACTCGGTAAATCAAAAACCTCTATAAATCGAATTTTTAATTTGGTCCCATGAAGTTCGAATTATCGAGTGACTATAGGTACTGTATTTTGTAAATATTAATACATTTTTTAAATGTTATTATTTTTCAAATTTTTAATAATAATTTAATTTTAATTTTTATGGTTATAGAAAATATTTTAAAAAGTGTAAGCTTAAATCTACGTTTGTACAATCTAATACTTATATTTTTAATGTACGATTTGTAATTTTCTCGAACACATGACACATAGATAACCAAGCAGGGCAATAAAAAACAAATGAAACATGAAACATTTTTCATGATAAGAATTGAATAATGCAATAATTTTAATAAAAAAATAACATCTTTATAATGTCAATAAAATTCAAAATTTTAAAAACAAACAATTTTATTATTTTAAATAGATGTTACAATGAAAATAATTCATTTTAGTTTTTTTTACTTATTAAATTATTTATATTTTTATTCTATTTTGCATTTCATTAATGGTATGATGATGGTTTTCTGATCTTTAGATATAACTATGAAAAATGTAGGTACATATTATAGTAGGTAGTTATACTTAATAATAATTTGATATTACAATTTTAGATTAAGGATAGTTAAATGAAGACTTTGAATTTATTTAGTATGCTTATAGTTAAGTATATGATATGTATTATTCACATAATTTTAAGTTTATATATTTAAAAATAAGATGATAAAAGTATAAAAAAAATATGTTAAGGTATTTAAATATACCTATATCTATGTAGTTAGTAAAAAATAGTCGCAATATTATACACTAATGTTGTGAAAATTCGGTAAGTAAACAAAAACAAAATTTACAAGAGCGTTGATTTCATTTACGTGAACTCTGTTTGTGAAATAAAACAAACGATATAGTTATATTATCATATAATATATACATTTATATTCGATGATATACCTATACATATATCATATAGGTATAGGTACAATAACCGCATAGTGCAGTATACAGGTACTATATAAAATTCCGCGGAAAACAATAACGCGTTCGATATAGTTACCCAAGGCGAATCGCCCGCAATGGGTCGAGTATCCGGAAGACTCGGCCTCGGGGTGCGAACGTTCAGCGACCCCTAGCCGGAAGCGGTATATACACTGCACGCCGATAAACGTTATATACCTACCTATAATCACGACATACGTGTACCTAATAATAATATTATCGTCAACCGCGCGGCGAACACGTCGTGCAAATAAGCTGGCTATAATCCCGCGGAAATTATCCCCGTCTGTAACGCGTGCAGAGTATCATCGGTGTATGTTATCCAAGAAGATATAGTGTACTTTACCATTTATTCACGTATCCACTTGCACGGGCGATCAGGCACTCGGAACGCAGAAAATCACGTGTACTGCTGCAGGTATGTATAAGTATACGCGGGTCGCACTGTACACACAAACCGATATATTTATATCATACGTATACCTAATATGTACCTATATGTATTATAACTTGAAAACTTGATAGGCGTATTTATTGTATATATATATATATATAGGTGCTCGCGACGTAGCAGGAATTCAACGACGACGATTCGACGGGACTTCGCACTGTACTGCAGGTACCCAAGTAGGCAGTGTATACCTCGCAGGCCACACGATCGCGTATATGCGCACAGACACGCGGGCGCGCGCGTATGAGGGCGAAAAAAATTTCGTCGCGTTAAACTCGCGATGACCGCAGCGATCGGAACGACGTCATTTTTCGGAAATACTGTCCCCGAGGGTAGCGCCCGAGGGTGGCTTTTTCGGCGGACGAGCAAGCGTAGCCGCGTGCGACGAGGGGCAGCAGCGAGACGACGAAAGACGCCGCGGCTCGCGCGATATAATGCCAAGTGTTGTTATTATTATTATTATTATTACTGTTGTCGTCGTCGTTGTTGTTGTTGTGATATCGTAGGATATATTATCGGTACTGGTTCGGTCGGCCCGGAAACGTGGCCCGTAGCGATGTGCGGAGCGAGCGAGCGATATCGCGGGCGCGTGTGTGTGTGTGTGCGTGTGTGCGTGTGTACGTGCGCGCGTGTGCGTTTACGCGGTTGTTCGGTGGCGCGTATAGGTGGCCGACTGACGGTCAGGTACCACCGCCGCGGTGCCGGTGCCCGCGGCTCGTAGCCACTACACGACCGCGCCGGGGCCACGGGCCCGTCATTGGTCGGCCGGCCGCGGCGCCCACGCCTCATTGGTCCCCCCCCGGACCGGTTGCGGCGCAGTCCGATTATCAACGGTACCGTCGTCGTCGACGTCGACGACGGCCGCCGTCTCACTCCCGCGCGCCGCTCGTGATATTATTATTATTATTATTATTATTATTATTACTATTAATATTATTAATATTAAACGTTGTGGTACCAGGACGGCGGCAAGTAGAGGTATATATTATAATATACAGAATGTAATACTCGTCGCGTTTATTATATAAATTACAATATGCTGTTTTTTAATTTTTTTTTTTTTTTTTTCATAGGTACCTACTACTACCACTCGATGGTCATTATTATTATTTTTATTATTTTAATACACCGAGCACGACGCGAGTACGGCGCTGATGTTATTTTATTCTTTCGCGAGAGAAACCCATAGAGGTGCACTGTACAACCATAATAATATGTAACAAACGAATTCGCGAATATTAATAGTAATGACTTCATGACACGTAGTCTATTATATTATTATGATAATATTATATTATATATATAATATATATATATATATATTATACGTTATCCTGCAGCTCGTTCTCGCCACCGACGCGCAACGCAGTCCGTCGACCGCGCGCGTCGTGCTCGATGCCAAACCGCGGTCTTCCGTATAGGTATAATGTGCAGTACGACGACGGCGCGGGCGCGCGTTGCCTTTGCACGTCGTAATTATTTTACAATAAAATATGCGACTTCACCGTCGGCCGAGCAGCCGGATTTCCGCGGTACCTAGCTGCAGATAAACTGTATACAGATCACGATGATCTAATATATATATATATATATATATATTATAGGCTGCGTTCTCAATCATAAATCATATCCGTATTGGATTCGTAGTCGATTAAAACGGTCTATAATGTTGAATAAATATATGACACGTAGGCATCTAAACTTTAATCGTACCTACTGAAAAGTATAGATAATTCTATAAAGGAATATTTATTTATGTTATTTTATTTATTTATTTAAACTATATTTAAAGAATAACTCGTCAAAGGCAAACTGCAGTATAGGTACAGTAGAAAAAAAAACATCATTATTAGATATTAACCGTGCGTATTGCATATTTACAGATAATAACAACAGTTAATAAATAAAAAATAATTAAATAAAATATATAATAATATTACAAACTATAATGTTAATATTTTTAATCTCGACTTGGTCTCAGAACCGATAAAACAATCGAAATGTATTAATTCAATTAAAAAGGCTTATATTATATTATATAAATAACCTTATATCAATAGTGATCATAATACGGATATAAATACATAATTATACCTACCTACAATATTATTTAAAATAAAATTAATAAAAAGAACCAATCCGTGTTGGCAAAAGCCTTAAGCTATTTTAGATTCTAAGCATAAGAATGAATATAATAATGGGTTTTACAATAAATCATGATATTGTGTTTTTTTTTTTTTTATTCCTATGTTTGAAATAATTTTTAGAAGTGGTAAAAGTGAACAATCTTTAACTTTAAGGGTAGTTTCAATTAAAATTAAAAAAAAGTTCTAGTTAGGTATATTACTTTATGGATATTAAAAGTAAAAAGTTTCTCCGCACTTTTAAAAATAATCGGATAAAACAAAAAAGTAATTACGGAAATAACGGAATATTTACACAAAATCAGTAGTTTTTGATTAAATTAATTTATTTGTTGTTGTTATAAAAATTAATAACTGCAGTATATAATTTTTACTTTTAAATTATTGTTATCGAATATATTTTATAATATTTTATAGACATGATATAGTTTTTAAAATCTATTGGATTTTTTGTGCTATTTATAGACATTTGTAATTTTAGATTTTTATGAAATTTTATGTTATTCAAATATTTATTTGGTTACAAATCAGGTTGAGAATTGAATACAATGATTTTTACATAAAAATTAGACAATATCGAAAATAATTCCATTTTTTATGTATTTTAAGTTAAAATTTTGACGGAGTCTGTCAAAATAAAGAAAATTTTAAAATTAATAATTGTTAAAGATTCATCATATTTTTAATTTTAGAAACTAAAGCTTGAATTTCTCGAACAATATTTTTCATAAGTGGTTTTTACAAAAATAAAAATAACTTAAGATACTTATTAAACGAAAAATAACAATCTGTTCTATGGGTATATAAAGGTATAACGATTTTAATTGTTTTGTTGTTATTAAAAAATATTAATCTGAGGGAATTGAAACTTATTGAAATTTCGTACTTATCTAAATTATTATTTTGTACAATATACAGCGACAATTTTTAATATTAAAACTTTTTTTAAATTTAAATCTATTTTTAACATAAATATTTTTATACTATTTTACTGTACTTACATTAGTATACATTTTGTGATGACTTAGATATACGCGTTACAAACAATTATTTATGCGGTATAAAATAATATTTAATTATTATTTCCTATACCTATAATATGTAATATTTTAAGTAATTTTTTGTTAAATTTAGTTCAATCTACCACGTTTATTATTATCGTTACTAATAAAATGTTATAAAATATCCTTAAGATAGTATAGAGATAAAATACCACCATTGTCTCCACGTAAACATGTTTTTTCGAATGCTATAGCATTGTATACAATGATATTTTATCATAATTATTATTAATATTCAAATGTAACACGTCCATTGCTTCTGCAGTGACTTACTCAATGAAAAGGTAAGTATACACTTAAAATCTACTATAAAAGATATAGAGACTACCGTTTTTTTTTAAAGTTAATTTATTAATTTTTGTGACTTCAAAATATAATAGTATATTTTAAATTTCAATAATAAAAATTACAATATTATTTATTTAAGACGTATTTTAATATTTATTTTTGTTTTTAATGTAGAGTTATAAATATTGGCTAGAAAAATTAAAATTATTATATATTATATATATATACTATACGACTTGTATAATTTGTAATTTAGCAATGATATTATTGATAATTCGTAATTTAATAATATAATTGCGTAATAGTCGTTTATAAATATTTTAAATCGTGAGTTGTACTTATTTACAACATAATTTAAGTTTCATAACAATAAGACTATTAGTCAAGCTTATTTATTTAGAGCACATAGGATATTTAGAAATTTTAAATAATATTATTTTATTATAGCTCCTATAATATGTATATAGTACACATATTTAGTTAACTTTCGCTAGAGCGTTGTCAAGATTGTTATTTTTTGTATTCCTAATATTCCTATGGTATTATTATGATACAATAGCTGAAAAATGTGTATATGTTTTGTTTTTATAAAAATCAGAGGATATATTATTTATGTGTAATATATGTTGTTGACAATAATGCAATAATAATGTATAGCAGTATAGTATTTATATGTATTGAAATTTTATATGATGCAAATAACGATTATTATTTTATGTAAAACCCAATTTGATAATGACCATCTTATATACGTTTTAATATATTATATTGACTCAGGTAATTACTAATAATTAGAAAATATGATTTTGTTTATTAATTATTTAATAATTAACTTAAGTATCATAATATTATTATCATATAACAGTTTTTGTAACGCTGAATAGTTAATGATGGTTCACATGACAAATATTGACTAGGTATGAAATAATTTCAAAAACTAACTAAAAATGTTTAAAAGTTCTAAAAAAATTAGCAGCTGTAATATATATATATATATATGAGTTTCCTACTTACGAATAATTGAGGTTATTCTATTTAAATTATACCACAATATATGTATAAATTGCTTATACTTAAAAATTGTTGTTCTTAAAATTTAAACATAATAGTAAAAAAAAAATTGTATATACATAGAGAAAATGTATTGAGAACATTATATTTTATGCCTGTATGTGTCTATTATAATTTTATTTTTATATTTTAGAAATTATTTATTTAAATATAATTAACTAAAGATTTATATTTTACTCTAAGTATACTTAGGCACTATTCTAATAATAATTATAAAATAACAAAATTATCAAAACGGATATTTTATTCATTTCGTTAATTATAATATTATTAGGTATACCTACTTATCAACTATATAAATAGATAATATATTTAATAATAATGTATAATACTATACTTATGTATATGTATATATTATTGACTTTTATAAAATATTCATTAAAAAAATTATCGTTATTTTTTTTTACTTTTAAGGTGTCTATATAGACGTCTTGCATGTCCAAAGGAGGAGTGGCAGTCGTTATACTGACGTCGCGTGTTATTGATGAAATTTACAAATTATAGAAAAATAATCAAAGATTGTCTAGTTACAGGTAGATTGTATCGATTTTTATCTCCTTCGCACGAAATACTGCAGTAATTTAATGATTATAATTAAATTAATGTGTGGTGCAATTTTTTTGTTTATTACACAAACATAAATTCTCCAAATATAAAAATCAGTTATCTCATTAATGTTATGTATATTAGATATTTAGAAAATAATGTGCAGTTTTATTGTAATGGTAATTTTCAAACTATGTTTAAAATTATTAACTATAAAAATACATTTTTGTACGCAGTATATTCCTAATATCAATACTTATTATTTTAACAATTTATAATATTTGAGACTAAAATAACAAAATTACGAAAAATAACATTTATTACTGATTGATATTAAAGTATCAAAATGCTTATAATAATAATAATCAAATAACTATACCTAACATTTGCAATTTCATTCGAAAAAATTCATATGTAATGTAACAAAATTTTTTTTAATATTTAATATCGTAATAATAGATTTAATATATGTTTTTTTTTTTTAATACATTATAGGCATGTTTCTGTAGCCTGTTTTACTATTAGGATATAATGTAACTTGTATATTTCGATTAACATAATACTTAACTATTTACTGCACACGATATTAAAAAATATTAATAATA
Source organism: Melanaphis sacchari (assembly GCF_002803265.2). Lineage (NCBI taxonomy): Eukaryota > Metazoa > Arthropoda > Insecta > Hemiptera > Aphididae > Melanaphis > Melanaphis sacchari. The sequence goes on along the minus strand of NW_020270976.1, from coordinate 4,034,166 downwards.
ATCGTATTATTTATATAGTATATAGTTATTATTATTGTGTTGTGCATTGCGTGGGCTGACTTCAGTATACATTATACACTATACATATACCTACTTGTGTGTTGTTACATAAAATGGTAATGGCCCCGTGAAGGACGCATGTTTTATTAATTTTTTAAGTTGTTATCTGTTCTGCACGACTTTTGAAATATTACATTTAGCGTTGATTTATAGATAATTAGTATTTACCATTATTTACAGAACAGATTTAAAAAAAAGAAATCTATAAATAATATAAAATTTTATGGTTTCTATTCGTATCATTTATTTTGTTTTCATTTTAATTATTTATAGATTATTAAAAATATATATAGGAGTTTCATTTTGTTGCTTATATTGAGATTTCTTCTACTTTTTTACTTATGAAAATTTAAAGAGATACAAAAAATAATTTGATCATAGTTATGTTCACGACTCTTAAGATATTTTACTTGATAATTGATATGGGTACTTAATTACACGTATCAATTATGTACAAAACAAAGAGATAGATACCTATAATTCTTAGTCATTTTAATATGCATTAAAACGTATACCTAAGCTATAATACATTATAGGCATATGTATAAGTTATTATATACTTAATATGTTTATTTTACATAATTTTTTTTGTTTGGAGATAATATTTAAGAATGAATAAAAGTATCATTGTATTTATATGCAGAGCATTTATAAACAATTATAGAACTCGTAAAAACAAATTGTCGATTAAAACATTTCGTTGATGAGTATAGGATAGAATAATTATAAAAGTATGTAGGTAGTTACTATAGTTAGGTATACATAATACGCATAAATAGTGAGTATAGGTACTAGGTACCTATAACCGTTTACATTAAAATATAATTAAGTTTTAATAGTTAATGTATAAAACTAAACATTTTATTAGAGTAGGATATTTAAAAATAACACTGTCAAAAACTTGAAAAAAAAATCACTCCAATAGATATAATATGTGGGTATTTTTGTTTTCACTATCGGTAATATTATAATGTGATTAAAAAGTTGAACAATGAGCGATTACAATTATTATGTATCTTACAACGAATCGAGGTGTTTGAAATATTACACATAATAAAATATGTTAAAATACCCAATAATTAACGAGCACAACGTCTCCAGCTCATCTAAACAGTGTGTGGAAGCAAGCGTTGTATGAGTGTTACACGTTATTGTGTGTGCTCAAGCTGGCGCGCCGTGTCGTTTCCCTAAAATGAAAATCGACGAATGCGCTCAAGGCAACGTTTTTAATAATCTTTCTATTATTATTATTTATGGTCGTTAATTTTACAAATGTATATGGTAAACTGTGTAAAGTACGTACTCAATATTTTGTATAATATTATAATTATAATTTATATACCGCGTACCTATATCTACCTATATATGCATATAATATTTTAGAGAACGAAATTATTTCGGCTGTATAATACAATGTATAAGACGTATATTAGGGTTAGTATATTAAATATTGATAACATCAGTACCTATCATGTATTATTAATCATCCACTTTCATGCGGATACATTAGCTGTGTAATACATCTATAAATTATAAATATATCTAATGTAATTTCACAATACCCAATAACTATGACTTGAACTTTGTTTTCTTAAACGAGAACGAATAATAGATAACTATAAAGAGGTTTTGTCAATGTTTATTCTCCCACACGTTGCTTCACTCGAGTCCAAAATCGTATTGCAATCGAGATAAATGATATTATAATTCATAACCGACATAATAAATCAATATATCTGTGTCACTTCCACATTAGTTATTTTTTACGATTTTCACCATACCGTATAATATTTATTATTTTTATTCGCACGTTGTGTACCTACCTGTATACTAGCCGGATCCTTCTAAATATATTGTGATGCTTCTCCTTATGTCCATTCCATCATTTAAACCTCTAGTCGCAGAAAAAAATGTATATAATAACGATAAAATACTAAATATTATATTATATCTAGTTTTTATTATTATTTCATTTACTCCACTTCTAAGCATAAGCATATTCATGTAAACTTTTGTACAATATAACCGATATAGCATAGTTATACCTATGTATGTAGCCAGCTCTTAATGACACACATTTACAGACTATATACGTTGGTAATATTATATAGTTTATCGTTAATACAACAAAAGCAATATAATAATTACATTTTGTCTTATAGTTTTCTATACATAATTATGTTACCAATAAATTGTTTTTATTATTGTTATTATCATACTTGTACAGTTGTAAGCAATATGACGTACAGACATATTATAAAATAATATGAAATAAAAGTTTAAAAATCGCGGCTGCGTGCATCAAACGTGTTTTTTAAAAAATATTTATTATTCCCATTACAGCAACCATCTCTTACGAGCATATTTTTACACATAATATAGTGACCTGACATACGTAATATTATTATATTTCATTTCGAGTCTACACCGCATATATTATGTGTTGTGATGTTTTTTTTTACATGTACCTATACGTCCTACAGTGTACACTTTTAACTACCTTCGTAGCCGACTTGTTAATTGAAAACAACTCGATTCCAAATCGATTCTGGTCCAGTTTTTGTTTAATATGCGTTATTATAATTGCGTATACTACTTACATCACGTGTATACAATTTAAGTTATAACTATAAAAAAATTACCAATAAAAAGGTATGGAATTGGATTTTTTTCATTTTATGCTTTTTTTTTCCGATTACAAACACTGTTTACACATTTTGATTCTTTTTCTCGTGTTTGTTTTTTTTTTTTATTCAACAATAATTGCAGTTGGATATTGGTAGTATAATGCTAATATTACCGCAAAATTCTCATAACATATTATTATTTTGTAATTCATATGCACACTGTACATCATAATATAAACATTATTCGTTTCTGTATATTTAGTATGTGTAAAATACGACCAATTCTAAATCTAATTTACGTTAATGATGTATTAACTTACGCGCTAACGTAGCAATATCCGTGAGTATTACGTGGTGTAATACTATATTATAATAATATTTATATATATTTCCTCGTATATAGTACTCGTTACGGTATACCCATATAATTCCAAACGGTTGAGAGGCGGATGGTGGACGTTTCGTCTGTTCGAAACAAAACGAGTTAAATAATAATAATTATACATTATACTGTCTCTTGACGGTTGCTTGACGATGCGTGTACAGAAAAATAATGTTGTCCATTACCAGAATGACTTGACGAAATAATAAAATCTGAAACTATGGGTAAATACATATTGCCTGATGGATGAATTAAAGCGATTGAATAAAAACGATGATAAGTGATTGTTTAGGAAAAATATAACAAATATAATTGTATAATGTATTTTATTTTTTTTAACGATAAAAACACATATCTTATATAACTGTGTAAAATAATATATAGTTTAGAATTGGCTAACTTGGAGATATCGTTCACTTTATACATGACTTTTTTAAAGCCATTGTCATTAATATTTTATATCAAAAGATAATTTTAAATTTGATTAGTAGTAAAATAGATAGGTACATTAGATAGGTATGTACCTAGTAATGTTATCTAATGAACAAGTAGTTGAAGCTTTTATTAAAAAATAAAAATAAATAATTATTTCCCACTAATATAGTAGTATAGTACATATTAAATAGTAATAAACTAGTATTGAGTATCTATACTAAATATAATATACATAATGGTTATTATATTTATATAGCACATTTTTTATGAAATCTCTGCAGCCATGTAAGTAAAAAAAAATAAAATCATTATTAACATTTTTTTTTAAAATTCTTACATGCAATAAGTAAAAATAAAAGTACATGTGGCTTATATTTAAATAAAATAATTAATTAAAGTAGTATTTCTTCATAGTTCCTAGTAATTAGTATCGGTTCAATAAAATTAAAAATTAAATAAAAATAAAATCTATTCTAAGTATATGTTATTTATACGTTATTCATGTGATTATAAATGCTAATGATAAAATTAATACAATATTAGTATAATTGAATAGCCATTAGACTCAAGCAAATCGGTTGAGAAAATTGTATAAAAATCTATTTGTGTAAATGGTTTATCAAAAATATAAAAAAAATACAAAAAATAAAGTGGACTAATAATAAAGAGATAGTTTATCAAACTTATTTTTAAAGTAGGTATATGGTTAAGTCAATATATTGGATGCATTTACCGAACTTTTTATTGGAATAAATTAAATTGCTAATTAAATGTAATATTATATATCTACGAGCATATTAGTATAATTTTAATAAGTTAAATTTTTAATATAATTTATTATGTTATGAAAAACTTTTATTATATTCTCTGGAATTAATAACTACCTATATTATATTTCAAAAAAGCGTATTAAGCATAGTTGTTAAGGGTTGATCAAATTATGATTATTTAATAAGTTATATTTAATCATGTTTTAAACATTAGTTTACTTGAGAAGTGGCGAAATTCTGTGTAATTTATTTATTTAATATAATTATTTTTATCAATACGATTATAGAATTTACATTAATTTGACGTAAAAAATGAGTTATATAAAGTTTAACATGATACCGCTGACAGATATGAATAAAGTGAAATTACGTTTTTATTTATTGTCCGTATGTTTTTATGTATAATTTACATTATAATTATTATAAGTTTTTTAGGTTATTGCCAGATTATTGGCTTTGATAGACCATTTTGGTTGGTTGCCTTGAGGTTATAAGAGGTGTATATCACAGCAGTTAAATTTGACAGACGACACGCGTGTTTTACGTTAAATTCCTTAAACCCGTTTCCTTTCCTCCTATCACCAGCCCACGTGATTACCACACCAACGCCCAATCTTCTCATTCTACATGTAAAACACATCATATTCTTTTCATCATCAGTACTACGAAATTAAAAGTATATAATACTAGACGCGGAAAGGAAATAACAGCCTGGAACAGTGTCATCACACGGAGAAAAATAATTACATTAAAAAAATTATGAAACACAATACATATACATACACCTTTATCTCTGTCCATTACCTATATATATATATATATATATATGCCTACATATTATTATATTATACAGTATGTATTGTACACCTAAATTAGACGTTAAATTTATGGAAAATAACAATTGATACTCAATTTTAATATTTTTCATTTTAAAAATTTTAAATATAATGTACTTTTATTTTAATTATATTTTCTCTATTGATGTACATAAATTGTACTTATAATCTATTCTATATGTTAATGATACCGCGCACATTCCAATTAAAGTCATCGAATAAACTATTACGTTTTTGAATCTGTGTAGGTAACTAACAATGATATAGAGTTATATATACTTATGTGGATTGCCGCAGTCATTCATGAAAAATGTTTACGATGTATAGAGTTATAAATTAATATTTGGGATACATTAAAATACACATAATATTATAATTTATATTGGACAAACTATTAAAATTTATAGAAAAAATGGTTATAACATGGTTGTATATTATTTGACAGAGTCCAATTAATATTTATTATCAAACGTAAGAATAATATAATAATAAATAAGTTTATACCTACCTACGGTTTTAATAAATCTGACGTATTTATATATCATAATAATATATAATGTACTTTGCAGATAAAATTGAGTTAGTTATGGTAAATCATATGAAAAATACAATATTTTTTATTGAAAGTGTATTATAATATATTTTCAATAATTATTACTAAATTTGGTATTTTGGCGTTGAAGTAGTCACTAAAGGTATTATTACAAACTCAAATTTATTGCTACTTTAATAATTCGTTGTGTACTTATAATATTTACTGCCCTTAAATATAATTTATAATTTTATTTCAAAATTTTTTCTTAGTTATTTTAATTTTTATTAAAATCATGTAAGTTGTATCAGTGATTTTCGAGCTCATGGCCATTTATTTTTTTACTAAATGCATTGTTTTCCTATAGTTGTTGATTCATACAGGTACAAAATTTTACTTTTGTGATCTGTTAAAATTTTTTTGGCACCACTGGTTTAAACGATTAAAATAATATATATATTAAAATAATTTAATTGTTTTTTAAATTATATTTCAATAATATTTCATAACTCACAAGAATATAATATTTATGAGGAACCAACATGATTACAATCCATGAATGTTTTAAATAACCAAAAAGCTATTTTTATTGTGATGTTTATAATACAAGTATTATGAATATCTATTTATATTTACAAATATTTCTGTAAAATAAAGCATTGCAAAAAATATATTTTGTCTATTGGTGTCAAAACTTTAAAAAACCTAGAACTTTATAATATACGATCTGATACAATTATATAAATAATTGCAAATAGGTACTCTCCATGTTATACTATTATGGTAAACAGCCATCATAGTGCTACATGATAATGACAATATGACATACAAATATACAATATAATATATATATATATTACTCCAAATCTATGCAATTTCCGATTACACGAAATCAGCAACGCTGTTGTCAAAAAACGTGAAATCGGCAACTTGAAGTACAAATACTGCGTAAAATCGAAAAGATCCTTTTTAAAAAATTATAAAATATAATTCAATATAAATGAATGTGTTATATAAATGATCTTACATAGAACACTGGAAATATAATAAAATATTATTGTAATAATAAATTATGTGTACAAAAAAAAAAAAATAATCGAAAGTTATAAAACTATATTTAGTGTTATAGGTTATGTATTTATATTTAGATACATTTGGGGCCAGGGTGACACGTCTAATTACACATCATGTCATTTTTCCTACATGTGCATTTTTTTTTTTTTTTTTGATGTGCGATTTGTGAGGCAGGTACAACGTCCATATCCTTATCTGTTCTTAACTGACCCGTTCCGGAACTAGTTTCCGTAAAGAACATTAATCTGGTCAAACGTCTGCAGCGGTTAGCGGACAGTTCTCCGTAGCGTCTAACTGTTCCGCTCCAGCCGCGTGCTCAGAATTCCTATTCTTCATTGATGCATTAGACGAGGAAATATTATCAGTCGATGATTTTAGTAACAGTGATATAGACGAAAATTAAAACGCGATCGGAAAGACGGCGGTGCGACTAACGCCGGGTAAAAGATAATGGTTAGGTAATGTCAATGAGCACGCGTACAATTATTGGTTATCTATTTAGATACCGACTACTACTATTTGTAATTATGTCATAATAAATGTGTTACCGAATTCATGAAATCGACAAGAAATAGTCTGTCTAATTCATGAAATCGGCAATCAAAATTTATCAATTTCACGTTTTCGGCAACAACGTTATATTGATTTCATGCAATCGTCAATTTCATAAATTCAGCGTTACATATTATTATGTATACAGTAAATTTATTAACTGCAGTCATGTATTGTATCATTTGTACCACCTTCTCATCTACCTATATAATAATATGTACATGGACACACGTGTAAAATCCTGTAGAGCAGGACACACGTGTAAAATCCCGTAGAGCATTTAAACCTCGAATATAATATAATAATAAACGAATTACTTCTATACAACGATGACAGTAAAAACATTTACACATAACCTGATATGTTTTACTTATTAAAATAATATTCTGTTTTAGGGCGAGTGAACAGATTTAATTTGTAGGTAACTATATGTACACGCGCAATAATATTTGTAACACCAAAAATGTACCTATACGTGTAAATCAGGGGCATCATTTTGGTTTTGAATTATTTTTATGGTGAAAAATGTTTGCAGGCAAATTTTAACTCGTCATACCATATTATATGATATCTACTTATATTTTTCTTGTATTTTATTAACCAATTAAATTTAATTAAATAAAATAAGTTTCATTAATAACCATTTATTAATTATTAATGAAAACAATAGCCTAAGTTATTAAAAAACAAAGTTAAAAGTTATTACCATTATTTTAGTAATTAGTACCTATAAACCACGATTTGAACAGAAGCTGTTCTATTTCGTCTCCAGTTATCAATGACAGTTTAAAGTAGAATTCATATTACAAACATATACGACTTTAATATGAAATTAATGATGGATATAAAATAATAAATGTTAAGAATTAAGATAAATTGTTATATATATTGTATTATGTAATACCTCCCGTTGTACAAATCTATATATGGAAAAACTCTTATTAGCGCTTGAAAGTGAACTTCAGTTAGTGTACACAACAAACGTGCATTATTATTTGAATTTTCGGTAGCACGTGCCGGTTTACTTTCCACGGGGGGCCTCAGCCGTTGGTGTACCGATATGATAATAATAATATGTAAATAGTGCCGTCGCCATCGCGTCGTAGTCACACGGTAGCAGACCAACACCCGTTTACTACTGTCGACAATTTGAATACATATATGGATGGTATATCGGCCGGACAGGCCCGAAGAGCCCCTGTTGAGTCGGCGACTGCGGGAGGTTTGTCGCTTCCGACCTCCCGCAGTGGACATTACATACTGGCTATAGACCTAGCTGTTATGTATCATCACAATAATACGTGTTAGAACATCCGACCGTGGTGGTAAGAACGATGACGGCTGGTCAGAAAATTGATTTGTGTGAACAAATAAATTCACACGTAATATTTTGATTGATATGCCATTATTATTATATTGTATTCAGTTTACTTTTTAAAGTTCACGCAATGATACTTAGCTGAACCGATGATGTGTTTCTTTTAAAACGAAAAGCCATTTAATTACCTCAGCATAATATCATTTGTTTGGATTAATAGTAACTGGGAAAAACGTATAAGCATTTATGTAATATATATATATATATATAATATAATATTTTTGATTATAAAATGACGACGAAGAAGAAAATATATATTTAATTTGCCCATCACATACGTGGGTGGTTATGGAAGAAATAATAACGCTCGTCGTATCATTTATATTCATGCTGTTTGAAATTTTATTTTCCGCGCTCATTTATGGGGTTATAGAAATTAACATAGGTAAATGAACATGCATAGCGGCATATATATAAACATGTAGACAATCTCACATTTATCAACACGTGAAACGAGAAAAAAACTCGCTGCCAAGTGGAAATTAGGTATGAGAGCAGTAGATATATTTATAGCAGGAAGACATAAACGATTAATATAAATAAAACAAAACTAACGCGGGCGGTGAGTTAAATTGGAAAAAATATATAAAAAAGTAGGTCCATCATAGGGTTAGGTTACGCGCGCGTTTTATACCTATCTAGAAAAATGGAGTTTTAATTTACAACCGACAGAATGAATTTATCGCCGTGCCTGGAACCGCAACGAAAAATCTTAATAATAATATTATCTCGAAAAAATGTGTATACTATACATATTTAATATATATATATATTAATATATTACGAGCCGTCGTCATTTTCTTTCAGTGTTTTTTTCACCCTATTCCCCTTCGCTGCAAACACTATCTCCGTCTCTGTCGTCTTTCTCTTGTTTTAAACAACAGTCTAAATTTCTAATTACGAAACCACGTCAAGGTGCAGGACGCGTGCCCTCGGGTCAGACATTATGGTTTTAAAATATTCAAATTGTTCTTTATTATAATCTTGGCGCATAATGTATAACATGGAAAAAAATAACTATACAAGAACCGATGATCCGAATACTTCATGTATCAATCTCTCGTCGGCAGCTCTATCCCTCCTCGCACACTTCTCCAACCCCCGTCACCGTCCAACTGTAATTTACTATCGCACATTATATTGTCCGAGGTATGGATGATTTATCGATGATAAGCCGCCGTTGCCACCGCCGTCGCCAGCCGGCTGGCGATTTCAACGGCAGTCCATAAATTATATGCCGTTTCCTTGGATCATCAGAAATGTGTGCGTTCCAGGACATTAGTTACAATATAGCCATATTAAATGTACAAGTAAAAATGAGTTAAGGTTATAATATATATTATTATGTAGTTTATTGGAATATCTTATACCTAGCTTTAAGATATTCCATATTTGATGTAGGTAATAGTATGATAATATACAATAATTATTATAAATTATATTAATATTCTTTGTTAAAAAAAAAAAAAAAAAAACCATGTAGGTGAGTAATTTGATAATATGATGTAGAATGGATAGTAGATAAACATATAAATGACTTTATTCGCGAACTTATAATGTATTAGTGTATTCATTATTACTTATAATGTATAAGTCAAATATTCATATAACTGATTTTAAGATTCTTACCTATTCAATATTTTTTTTAGATGATAAATCTATTTTGACACAAATTTAATACAAATATTATATAATAGATATTATATGTACAACGCATTAAGAAATAATTAATCTTTTATATTATACTAGTATTATATATTTACTATTTTTTTTATTTAGAAAAAATAATTTTAACTGTACCCCTATAGGTTAAAATTATTAACATAGTTAATTTTATGTTTGTCATAGTTAGGTCTATAATTGTATAATATTTGTTATTTTTATTCTGTTATAAAAAAAAGAAAAAGAAAAACTAGTAATGTAATTAATAACTGTTACACGTGTACAATATATGATATAGAATAATGTATTTATTTCTGTTCTAAAATAACAAAATTCAATAAATAAGTAAAAATATTAATTGAATCTTTAAAAATATTCATGGAAATGAGTATGACACGTAATTATGGTTTAAGTAAACAAACATATCTAGCTATTTGTATAAAACAATATAATAATTGGAATTCCTTCTTTAATCATATAGGTACTATCCGTACCATTTAAATGTTTGTTTAAGTATATGTCAGTAAAAAATGTATAGTCTTTCAGTATGATTAAGATTGAATGGTAAGCCAAGAAATTCCTATACTTATAGTTTTAAGAGTCAATACATATTACACAATTTAGAGGTGCGTAACAAATTGTATAATGTATGCGTAAAAAACTAATATATATAAGTAAAAGAATATATATATATGTGTGCGTACTATGTACAGCCTCCGGCAGTTTGAGAAACACAACAGTGTATCAAAACTTTAAGAAAACATTATGCATTTAAGTAATCATATAAATATTATAAGAGACAGACGAAGGTTTTTTGATAGCATAAAATTGATCAGTATACGCACAATATTTCTCTCGATTTTATGTGTAAATGTTATAATAAGACTAATAGGTACTCGAAAAATTTAATCTGTAGTTTTGAATCGATACACGTTTATATTTTATGAAAAAATTATTCCAATTTTATTTAGACTTATTTGGGAAGTCGATTTATTAATTTGTATGGTATATTAATATTTTGTAAAAATTGTTTTAATTTACTTTGGATTTTAGTGTTTAAAACAATTGTACAATAATATTAACTGCATCTGACAATATGAAAATATCAAACTTTATTACACCTACTACAGCTGAAAAATATCGCACGATAGCAACTATAATCTAAGTCACGTTTACTGAGATCACTGTACGATATAGAACTGTGGCTTTAATCCTTAAAACATAATATTATAATACAAAGTTATCATTGCTGCTCAGTTGATTTGTATGATTTGTACCAATTCCCATATGCCTATTTAAATTTAAATTTAAAATACAAACAAGAACCCACAGACAGGCAGTCAGACAGACTACGTAGTTTAAAGAAAGAACAATTAAATTAAATGAAAAAAATTCGTACGCATACTACGTGTGTATATTATATATATATATATATATATATATTGTATGACCACCAGTATACCTACGTTGATAATGGGTTTACAACCTTCAGAATTGCATTCATATAGCAGGTGTATACAAACACACACATATATATACATATATACTATATTTATAAATATAATAAGATATACATATATTGTAAAAACACACATACGTATATCTCATCGGCAATAAACGCGTTTAAATGGTATGTTTCATGAATAAATTTTACAGGGCTAGAAACCAATTTAAACGCACGCAATACTGGCACCGAACACAATAAATCTTTGAGGCCGCGTGGTTTTCATTGACCAATTAAAGAATTATTGAAACAAAATATATAACGGGAACGAAAAAAAAATGTTTACATCAACCTGCAGAGAGCATAATGGTAATATTGTATTTCTCAGTGGTTCGATGGCGCGGGCAGAATATTGTACATAATATTATTTTGTAAATATATGTATATATATATAATTCTCAACTGTTTACAGAAAGGATTAAATGACTTCTCTTTTCCAGTTATGGTGAGTCTATATTTTATAAAGACTAACAATATAAAACTATATTTTACTTTTTTAATCTAAGGCAAAATAAAATAATAATTCAATTTTTTTTAATGTTAAGTTAAATATTTTAAATACGAGTATAGAAAAATTGTTTGCATTAAGAAATTGGAATTTTTAGCATTATGGTGATTTGTGGAGTTTTATATAAAATATAGAGTTGATTATTTGATAAAAACGATGAAATATAGTTAAAAGCACTATAAATGAGTAATTAATTTGATTTAAATTTGAAAATTAGTCATTTCATTTGTCAGAGACCAAAAGAGTAAAATATAGTTTTATAGCGCGCGTTTTTAAAAACAATTTTTGTGAAATATTTTTATATACGAATACAAAAAAATTTTTTTGAATCACAAAATAGATTTTTAATTTTATATTCTGCTGCAGCATAATATTTATTGAAGTATAATAATACGTAAAAATCAAATTTCGAACAAGTAGTTAAGTTACAACTTGCAAGTATTTAAGATTTAGGGAAATGGAATAGACGTCTTACATATTTGAAGATACAACTATGGTACAATACTTAACTTGTTTAAAATTCAAACATTTAAAAGTAGTTAAAAGTTATAACTAATTAACTTATTGTTTAAAATTCTGCAATTTTTATGTATCAATATAATTCAAAATATATTCTACTTCGGAATATTAAATCAAAAATATACCCTGTCATTTAAAAATTAATCATGATAAAAAAGCGATTAAAAATTGTTAAGAATGTAATTTATTCAAAATAATTTGCAAGAAGATCAAATAGTGTAAAAATAATATTTTTTTAAATACTAAAAATTTTTTAAATAACGAATGTACAGTATAAACATTTGAATGAATAATATGCTTAGTGTTTAAAATCTTTAAAAGTACAAAGAGTTAAGTTACAACAAAAGTTTAAAGAACATATAAATATATTAAGTACGTGATACATATACATATTCGTTTATGTGATTTAATATGCGTGAGTACCTGAAATTGAAATATTGTTTATTAAAATGGTATTAATATTTACTAAGTGTAAACTTAATAATACAAATTTATTAAAAAAATTAATTTAATTTAATGCTTTCTAAATATTGACTCATTAAATACTTTTATAATTACTCATAAAGTATTTTAATATTTCGTAATTTCTTAGCAACACTTATGTTTAATATCTATATATTTACAATGAAAAAAAATATTCTATGTACTATGTAGCTAACTATTAAATAATATAATATAACATGTATGATATGTAGTGTATTTCTATTGTGTAAATTATATACATAACTGACTAAATATATAAAATTCTCAACATTTAAATAAGGTCATTCATTATAATATCAAATAAACATCGTTATAGAGTACTATTCACGATTTTAATAGTTAATTCCACTCAAATCAATAATTGAGCACCACAATATATAACGATAATTAAAATAAAACTCGTAGGTCCCAAACTGTATTTTTGTGTCAGACTGTTATTATTAAGTACTTAACGTTAACTTGGCCACATAAAATAAAATTATAGAATTATTTACAGTATTTTACGTTGTTCTATACATTCTTTGAGGATAATCTTATGTCAGGGAATGAAATTGAAAATGTGTATGACATTTTCCTTGCGTCAGAAATTCTCAAAAGTCATGAGAAGATATAAAAAAATATAATGGGTTTTAAGAGTAATTAATTTTGTGAGGACATTAATTTTGATTGAAATAATAATTTAAGTATTTATCATTCCTTTTATTTGATTTATCGTTCGTTTTTTAATTACTTTAATTATATTAATCTTAGCGTCTGAAATAATTTAAACCAGAAGTTTTAGAGTATACGTCCATCAATATGGTATGTCGTGAATTTAGTATTATATTGTTTACAACTAAATGAGATAGTTATCGTAGTACTTGAAGAGATCTTTAAGATGCAAGATAAGTTTTCTATTTTTCTTACTGACATGAGATAATTATCAAAGTGTGTACGGAATAATCTGAAACGTATTATGTAATACATATCAGATTAATTATGCACGTACATTGTATAATAAACATAGTTATCACATGCTATGTTATACTTCAATCATTTATGTACAAAACACCTGTGCGTGTTTTTTTAGCGTGCGTTAAAAATGTTAGTTGTTTCAACCATTTACGTACAATACTGACTAAAGACAATATTAATGATATTTAAATAAGTGCAGCATTCTGCGTAAATGAGCAATCGAAACACTCGAAACATGTTTGCGTGGGTCTTGATAATAATGAACAATAAAATGTTAAAATTATTATTGTTATTGGTTTCTATAGTACCTAGACTAAAATTAAAATTAAAATCCTGAGTCGTTAAATTTATTTTATAGCAGCTATAATATATTTTGTTATACGTCATTACTCATTACTCATTTCAATAAGTAGACACTAGACACATATTACAACAATATTCGAAATCGCCCTGAAAACTAAGTTTTTGATGCTTTATCAAAAAATAATTTAATATATTATATTCTATTTTATTCTTTATGATTTGAGAAATATTAACCCATTACATTTATGTTTGTAAATAATATCAAAAGAAAACGTTGGTTAAAACATTTTAATTGGTACTATACAGAAGTTATAAATAAAACATATTTATACTAACGAACGTCGATAAACGTATACAAATAATAATGATGTTTATTTTATTCGAGTTTGAATAAACGCAATATTTAGATTTAGATTTCTGAGAAATATTTTTACTGCAATGCTTTTATTAAAACTTAATGATTCGTAAACTATAAGTTGACTACTATAACTATATTATTTAGTGCTTATGAAGGTATAAATATAGAAATAATCAAAATCAAATTATGCAAATTCAATCAATTTTTTTCAATCTTTGAGCAGTATTTAAGTATTTTATATTTTGTTTAAAAATTATTTTTTGATAGCATACCTATAATATATATTACATTTAAATAGTTTTATTATTATCCTTTTTTTAATTTATTTATGACTAAATAATTATTTACATTTTATTATATTTTCTTCTCACGTTTTTTTTCTTATTAGTTGCTATTATTCAAAATACTTAAATTAAGATTATAATTAAAATAAATATGAACTCTGAAGAATCATTTTAGTGTTATAGGTAAGGAAATGTTAATTTGTTCTTAAACATATGCGTTATAAGTGTCCAAAAACCGCCAGAGTAGCGGTTTCCCACCCTTTTTCTGTGTAGGTAACTATGCCGCTTTTAAATAATCAACCCCATGCTGGTTACATATTTTAAAATGATAATTACATTTACCAATTTGTAAGAATTATTCTATTGTTATACACAGTAAGACAAACAGCAGTAAATACTGTACCTACAGTATACAAATATAAAAAATAAAATGGAATTCTACCCAATCAATTACTTACAGAATACGCTTTTACTGTTATAGGTACACTTTTTTTTAGTAAGTAATTTCAGTTTTTAATATGTTTATAGTATAGAAGATCAAAAGGTTCAATGTCCAATACATTAAAATACAGCAGCTAATTAACTGAAAACAATCATTTTTATACCCGTCTTTAAATTATAACTAAACAAATTTAAATAGGTACTATATATGAATCCAATTCCAAAAGATATTTTAAAAAGTATTTCAATATTTACACCATAACGAATAATTCTAATTTTTAAGTTAAAAATAATATGTCGAAGTTATATTTTAACATATTAATTGTTTTGAGTATTTGTTTGCTTTTAGTAACAGATATAATTTCACCGTTTTTTGAAACACCTACTGCAGCAAAAATTCTTAAATATATACAGAATTGCAACCATTGAATTATTGATCACGAAAAACGATGATGCATAATAATTATATTATGTGAATAATAATGAGTAAAAAAAAAAGGACTAAATTATAAATTATACCCAACATTTTTGTGGTATGCTTACTTTAGAAAATATTTAAATACTGGCAATACACCAAATACTAATGATGATGTTTTAATAAAATCATTATAAAAAGTATAATTAATTTTATTTAAATATTTAAAAAAATGTTTTATGATTGTATGTTATTTATAAATTTATTGTGATGGATATTAGTGCCTATACTTGTTTTTTATTTTAGTTTATTTTTTAGTATCAAAAAAAAAAAAAATTAACGGTCGTTAACGAAAAATATTCTACAAAAATATAATATAATAATATACAATAGCTTAAATTTATAAATTAAATATAGTTTATTATATAATATTAAATAATATTTTAGTATTATGTATAAAAAAATATATTTCAACACTATACATGATCCGTGCATTTGGAAAACCTCTGCCTGATTTTAATCATCCGAGAATTTTATAAAATAATATAAATTCAATTAAATCTAAGAAAAAAAATAAATCGATATTTTTTTAATTCAGACTTACAAAATAAAAATATGACCTTGTTGGTTATTTATTTTTATATCTAATGGTCAAAGCTGTCGCTACATTGTAAAAAAAGAATATACTTATAGGGACCTAAATTATTGATCTTAACAATAAAGTATTAACTGTAAATATCGTGATATTCGAAAAATAAACGTCCAAACCAGTACTAACAGGTACCTGATTTTTTCGACAATTGTAGATAAAATGTTAAAAAAAAAAAATGAAAAAATAATAATATCAATCCTAATAATTGATGAGTTAAACTAATAATTTCGGGACCCTTTAGAAATCAGAAAAATATATATTATACAGACAGTATATTTAAAAAAGGATAATTTGTGTAAACGATGTTTAAAATATATATAAAAGGTTCGAACACGCGATTGATCTACGACTTACAAGTAATTTATATTTTATGATAAACGGTCGAAAATGATTCAGTATATAATCTGTTGTAATTGAAGATCTACCGCAATGAGAGCGCTGGAAATTTTCGCATCAAACACTGTAAACCGCATCTTACCTATATGATATCTATTATATATATAGGTATATATATATATATATATATATATTGTATTACATTTTTGAAAAAAAAATATCTCATAAAAAAGTAAATAACATGTTACCATTTAAGAGTTATAGAACATATTATTGCCGTTCGCAAATATAGTTTTGAACACGTGCTATACGTATAGGCGCGCGACTTTCGATCCATAAGAGTGTCGGAAGATTTAGTGGTACATTACCCGTTTCCCACGGCTTCAGGGTTCAACGTGCGTGTATTAGTATATCTGTTTTTTGTGTGTACATGTGTGTGTGTATGTGTGTATCAGTAATTACAGGTATAAAGTCACACAGCGACATAAGCACGTCGGGGTTATAGAGCAATGTTTTTTTTATTTTTTTATTATCTTTATGGGCGTTATACAAAACGCACTAATGTTGGGTGTGTATAGCTGGTCGGGGCTAGCTGACCAAAAAATTGACGCCATTTACTTAAAACTATCATCATCATTTCCCGTCTATAAGGGTCGGTTCCACCCCCGGTACGATCTAACTGTCTCCGCACGACGCCAAACGTATCATTTGCGTGGTCCAAATGCCCCATAGTATATGTATATATATATATACATGTTCATGGGGAAAAAGCGGCTTTGTTTGATTATGAATAAACAATAATTAATAGACAGGGTCGTTATGAGTATATATATATAATATATATACATCCTCTTTAGATCTTATACAATAGAATTATCATTCTTGTGTATATATATATAACATCCTATATAGACGGCACGCCTTCTGGAATTCACCTGTCTTCTCGATTGAGGACCTATTGCCGCTTTCCTATAGGTTTATTGATACTAATAATTTACTTTAGTAGTAGGATACATCCTCAAAGTTAAAAAAAAACCGTGTTCCAATATAATATCTAAGTACAAATTTTTACTTAAAATATAATTTCTTAATTTGACGTTTTAATTTTTTTTTTTTTAGTTAAATTTTTGTTATTAAAAACAATAATAAATACAAACTCACCGAACATTTTTGATTGTAATGATGCTACTTCTGTAGAATGACAGCCAATGATTTTCACGTCTAAAAATAGTTTAGTTAAATCATTAAAATATATACATTTTGTATTTTTTATGATTTAACAAGTATTGAATAAAATAAGAATAATTATTTTGATTAAAGTTTTATTTTTGTACAATTTATTTAATTGTAATTGGAAATTATATGTTTAAAGTACGTAATTTTAAGCTAAGATTATGTGATTACTTTTTTATATTTAATGTAAACTATTTTCAAGTATATAATGATAACTCATAATGTTAAACATTATATTTTATTGTGTTGTGTATGTATGTAGGTATCATAAACATACCTACTATGTTTATAAAAATGCATTATATTAATGAATAAATATTGCGTTTTTCATTGTCAACAAATTATTGAATTAGTAATTTATTTTTATTTTGTACAGCACATATTTAGTGCGTAACTATTTAAACTTGGTCTGATAATTAATGTTATGATACTGTTAATATAAATATTTTTACTGTAATACAGACAATATGCGAGTACAACGTGAGCTAATTAATTTAGTCTGTTTTGAATTTTGAATAAAAGTGTTAAATCCAAAATATAATATACAATACTAATGAATGGTGAGTTATTATTTAGGAAATAATTGCATTTAAATGTTTTAAAATATATTCTTGAACGGGAACCGGGAAAAGCATTAACTGATACGATATATTTTTTAAGAAAATGCCGACTGAAGTTTTTCGTGACGTACTACTATACTCTAGATTACGGGCCCTCAAGCATGGGAACTACGACATTTGCAACAACTGCGGAGAAACATTTCAAAACGGTAGTCACCACTAAAATTGTTATTCGAATGGAAAACGGCGAATTTGCATTAGCTTGGGTAGTTTATCCTGCGGCTTCAAACCAGTGAGTGTTGGGTAGCAGACGCGCGCGTGCAATTAATATTTTTAAGATATTTTCATTTTACTTGCCGCCGTAAATTCATCACATAATATACGATAAGTACATGGTACTTCCATTTCATATTTATATGTTTATAGAATATATTACATATGTGCAGGAGTATATAATATATTATTATTTAATTTTATATAGGTAAATGATATTACAAAATTGATTGTGTATATTATATACTTTGTTTCAAATTTTATTTTTAATGGAAGTTATAATTAAATATAATTTATCTTATCGTAAGAATACGGTTAATTGTATTTAAGTCATTAAATTTCATTAAACTTCTATAATTCTTAATGTTTTGTTAAATAAATTTTATTGTATTTATCTAATGAAATAATAGTTTATCTAGTTAACGAATCTGCACGAAAAACGCATTGAAATATTTTTTTAGTTTTATTATAAAATCGTGAGTATATAGTGAGGTATATAAAAATAAATATGAAAAAAAAACTTTTAAACAAACAATACATTTCATGTTATAAAGGAGTTACGATAACAATTTGATGTAGGTATATTATTTATTTTTATTCTAAAAAATATTTCAGTAGTTAAATTGAATTCATGAATCACTTGTATTGTGGTAATTATAGAACATTTTGTAAGGAACAATAATATATTATTTATAGCTTGATAAAATTTTTACAAGTCACAAATGTTTGTGAATTATTATATGTAGGTAGTCAAAAATCTCAAAATGTAAAATTTAAATATTTAATAGGATTTAAAATTAAATGTCTGTAGATTCCACGTAAATTATTCTTACCGGAATTGAGGGGAAAAAATTATATTTAAGTGACTTAAAATAAACTACAGTAATTGTTTATGGTCATTTGAAAATATAATTTTAAAGCTATTAAATATTTTAACGTTAAATAATTTTTTTTTCATCATTGAATTCTAGTTATTTTTATAGAAACATGAAACTTTTCTCCTTATATTTCAAAATATTTTAATTAATTTTAAGTTTATTACAAACTTATTTATACCATTTTACGTTTTACGTCAATACTGACTTACGTATATGCGATCTATTTGGAAAAATCTAGTTTATTATAAACTCACAGTAATAAAAATATAAATTATCCTTTGCAATAGAATCTGATTCACCCATCTCATTTAATAAGAATTGTTGTTGTTTTTTTTATACGATTTAAGATTAAATTCAAATTGAATACGTCCATTAGACTGACACATATACAGTATAATACACTAACGTCACCAACTTATTACTTAATGACTATACGCCAAAGTATATGCCAAACCTTTTGGCAGCAGTAGCTTTTTTGTTGGATTTATTTTTAAAGTTAATTAATTAACGTATATTTATTTATTTGTATTTGTTTTTAATAATTACAAAATCTGTAGAATTTTTAGAATATTTGTAATTATGCGGTAAAATACAATGACATGAGTTATGTGAGAAAAGAAGTAACTACGTAAGTAGCGGTTGCACTTAAAATATGAACATAATATACGAATACATAGGTATATATAATTAAACTTTAAAATAAGTTTAACGTTTTCATATTTACGAAGAGCAAGAAAAAATAAATAAAATTATCAATCGTTCGTGAAAGTTCTGGATGCGTATTCGAATATCGGAATATCGTATTCACCTTTTATAAGCCTATTATAATATAATATTATTATTCGTGATCTATCGTCACGGGTCTTATATGATTTTATATAAATTCAATTATCGAAATCATAAACCATGTATACGATATAATAGAACTAAATAAAGTTATCGTTTACCTATACGTTTTATTTATTTTTTTGTTTTGTTTTTAACATGGACAACTTAATCGACGTTGACAAAACTGTATCGGTCGTGTGCGGAATACGTTCAAATTCGTTCACCCGAGAACGGCGGCGGGGGCGTTGTTCGCGAAAGGGAGGACCTGACCGCCGAGATCGATGTACCGGTTGACAACCGGATCGGCCGCAGCCATACTGCTATTATGATGATAATATTATGCACGCGCACACGACTCGTACACGTTATTATTATTATTTATTATGATTTCACTTACACGCGTAAAACGGACAAAGTCGTCGGTGTGCTGTCGGGCCCGCGCGTATTGGTCGGCGGCGCCCGTGTAACCGTCTCGGAGTGGGAGCTGCCGGACAACTGGTTTCACCGCGTCGGGTGGTGAGCTTTTCGCGCGGCCGACCACCACGTCATCGCGGTCGAATCTTCGTTACCAAGGTAACGTCGCCGCTGTGCGCGCATTATATTGTGTTGTATTGCCATTGCTACGCGCACGATAAAATAAAATAATATTACGATCACCGCTCGGCCGCGGGAGTAGGAGGTGTTGGGTTCGCACGATTGGTCGCGTACACATTTTAAACTATTTATTATTATTATTAACACTAGGTAACTATTAATGTTTTAAGCGCTCCGTCCGTCTTTCTCCTATAGATTGTCGGTTTGCCGCGCCTCGTCTCCGCCGCACGATACACGACGATATAGATACCACGACGTGGTAGGTGGTATAACGTTATAACCGCGGTATAGAGGTGACCACACGATAATACCTACCTACCATACGCGTACCACACCGTCGTCGGTTACGGTTACGATATCGTTTTGGCGACATCGCCGCCGGTAATGGTCGACTGCATCCACCGTTGTAGCGCCGGGCCCGCGTGGAAGGACGCCGTCGGGCGGCTGCGACGGATCGAGAGCGACGATCGGGCGTTCGTAGTCGCCGCCCCGAACACCGAAAGAAATCTGGTACGAGCAACCGCGGCCGGGTTGTACGTTAGGTATTATAATATTCATTTATATAATATAATTCAATATTACATTGCGCATATTGTTGCGAAGCGCTCTTGGTATACGACATTCGTACAATATGTACAGCGCCATAGGTTCCGCCCGTTCTCCATCATCGGCTGCCGCCGTCTACCCGCTAACGGGTAGATGGAATAATTGATATTTTGCGCGCGATGTGAATAATTACACGCCAATACAATAAAGTGCCGCAAACGTTATTCAAATTTTAGATCGTCGTCTTTAAAACTCAGAAAAAAAAAAAAACAGTCGTCGAATCTCGTGCAAAATTATTGTTATGACTACCATTTACTGCAGGTATACCTAGCCATTATATGAGTATCTATAATATACATATAAATACGAAAATATAATTATGATTGTTATAACAATGTTATCTAATAATACGTGGATTGTTTAAACGTTAGTCAAGAAAAATATCTGTTCGATGCGAACACGTCAGTGGAGTAATATATAGGTTTAAAATTTAAAATATAATTAACACGAAATGTACACATTATTTGATCATTTTAAAGCATCGATAATATACATTTTGACATTAACTATACATTTCTGTTCATCATTTATAGTACTTAAAGATTTTTTTTTTACCTTTATAAAATTTCTATTGAAACAGGTATTATTATTATCATTTTTCGACAGTAACACATAATACATTTTTGTACTACACAACTTATTTTTATTAAAAAAAAAAAAAAAAAAAAAAAATCATAATGGAATTTATTATAATAATATTAAATTTTCTAATTGAATTTATTCACCAATACCTACATATTATGTATAATTAATAATGTTATAATTTATATACAAAATACATTTTCTTTGATGTTTTGATTGTAAACATTCAATATTGAAAACACAATTTCAAACAATAATGAAACATTTAAAATACCAATTATAGGTATGTAGGTATAGGTACTTAAAAACAATAAATATACTTGTATTATAATATGTAGGTACTTATATAAAAATATGAATTTTATATGTATTCAATTAATTTCCCCTTAATTGTTTTAAGATATATGGTAACTTGTAACGAACTAACAAAATGTCATGACTACATTATACAACCACAGTTACGAATTTTCATAAAAAATGTATTAACGTGTACTTTTGGTCGTATATTTGAGCTCAAAAAAATTCTTATTAATGAAGATTTATCAATATACACGTATGTTTAAGAAAAACGTATTATTACTTTATATAGTATATGTATATTTTAAAATTATTTTTGCATAGACCAATAATTGAAGAATTGAATAATATGAAAATAACCTATGACGAGTTTGAATTAAGAATACCTCGATTTTTTCGGAATGAGAGACGACTATTTTTAGATGATATGGATAACAAGATTAATGAAATAAATAACCGTATTGTGATGGAAGAAAACAATGACTTATTAAGCGAAATACAAAACGAAAATATTGAAATAGAAGATGTAAAGCTATCTAGTGCTAGTTTAGAATCATCGGAATCTCAATTTGATGTCGAAAAATTTGTTTTTGATGTTCAACCTGTACCTAAATTCCACAAAATTACAAGTGAAGACAATTCAAAGGAATTGGCTATAAAATTCATTCAAAAACATATCAGAGCAGTAAAAGATCGTGTAACTGTTAATGAATGTATACATGCATATCAATTTATATTAAAGGAATTAATATTATTGGAAATTTTTTAATTATTTTAAATTTTGTTTAATTTAGTAATCTCTGCTAGAATAACTAGAAACAACATAATTTCTGGGAAATATAAACAGCCTAGTAAAGAAAAAGGTAGAGAAGCGGCAGTCAAGATTCAGCGATATTGGAGATATTATCGATTAATGGTTCAAACTAAAGCTAGGAAATTAAGACGACATATTCTACTTGGTAAATTTATAATTATAATTATAATTTGTCAATGAAAAGAATACTATAAATTGATTTTTTCTAATCTTTATTGTAAATAAATAATTATTGTTTCATATTATCATAACTAAAGCTATACTTATTAAATTAACTATTTATTATTTATTTACGAGTAATAAAAAAAAATAATGAATTGTATAGTTTATATCATGTTTTATACTTATACTATAAAAATATACTTCAATTAATAATTATAGGTATGCATATCACTAGTGAAAAATTAAACTTTAATATTAATTATGAACTAGAGGATACAATTCAAATACAGCAAACTGAAGCAGACTTCGAGTATCGTAAAGTTATAACTAAATTAGAAGAAAATTTTGTTCAACGTGACAAACATGAAATAATAGAAGAAATCGAAGATGAGCTTAGAGCGTATGTATGGAAATATTTTGAAATGTGTCATCATTTACCGACGTGGCCAGATTCAAAACCTATCATGTTCTCTGACGATAATAATAATGTTATTGGATTACCACCGATAAGTAAAACCAATTATTTGCACACAATTGTATCATAATTTATAATATTTATGTTGTATAGTTTTATCACCAGCCATTTTAAAAGAGTTAAATATACCAGATATACGTTATAAGTCTGCATTAAAACAACGATTACCGCTTGGAGGTTCGGCTATTTTTCAAACAGGAAGGTGGATGACTATAGAAATGGCTGAAATACTTGCTATGTTAATTATAGAATTTGAAAACAAACCAGCTAAAGAGAGAAAAGAATTAACCAAACAATTAGTTGAAAAAAATAAAACTGTAATGTATACCTACATGAAATACATATAATTAATTTACGCGCATAAAAAAAATAAACAATATCCATAATTTATACCTAAAATGTAGGAAAAAGAAAAAAATTTAGAAAACGCAAAAACGAAAGAAAAATTAACAGCAGCTATTAAAATTTTGGGCGTTGTTTTGGAACCAAGTGAATTAATAGAAAAGTTTAAAGACACATTTAATGAATATGATAGTAATTGGGCGTTATATGATGAAGTGAAAAATGAACCTAGGGAAGATTTAATAAAATCTGAAATCTATTCAAAAGCTCAATTGGAACTTAGAGCTTTAGTTGATGAAACTATTAAGAAAGAATTAATTCTTTTAAAAATGGCATATGCTCAAGATTTAAGTAGAGTTCTTATTAAAATATTAAATAATTTTTAAATTTTAGTTATGTATATAATATTATATAAGTTAATTACAGAAAAGAAATACAAAGAGCCAAAAAAAAAAAATACAGAAAAGTCTAAGAGAAAAATTAAAGAAAATAAATCAGAACTTAGTCCAAATGAAATTTTTGAAGAATTGGTTAAAAATAATCTAATTAAAAAGTCGGTATCCTCAAGATTCATCGATTTTCAAGGAGAAATTTCATTAAGTGCTTGTGTATTAAGAAACGAACCATATTATTCTGATCCACCTTATGGCTTAGGCGATATACGTCAAGTAAATTAATTTAACTTGACTGCTAATGTTTAAGTCAATACAATTTGTTACTCATGATACTCTCTAAAAATTATCCATATATTTATATATTTTTTATTAAAATACTTTCTTTTTTATTATTATTATTCAAAGAGTTTTTTGAAGTTATATATGTACAATGGCTCAACAATAATAAGAATAAATAGTAAATAAAATATATATTTATTTGTTATCATTAAATTTTAATTAATGTATCATACCGGTATAATATTATCAATAATATGTAAAGAATAGGTTTAAACTCTAGATTAATTTATACTTGTATAGATTATTAAAGAGTTGTGTGTAATCGGTTTGATTTTCGAAGAACTTCGAACATTAAAAAATATCAAATTTAGTCGATCATTATTGATAGCTGGTCCCGAAAAGTCTGGTAAATCAATATTAATAAATGCAATATGCACAGAAACTGGATCGTTAAAGATCGAACTAACACTTAAAAATGTGTCAGAAAATTATCCAGAACTTCCAAAAATAAATCAATTAGTTAAAAATGTTATTAAGGTAATATTACATGAAACGTTTATTTAAATATAAATAAAATCTTTTACATTTTATATAGCTTGCTAAAACATATCAACCAGTTGTAATTGAAGTGGATTTAGCAGATGTTCCATTTTATAAAAGTATCCCAAATGATTTAAAAGTATACAAACCAAATTTAATGCAGAAGTTGTTGATAAAACTTATGAAATCTTTAAACAAAGCTGATCGTATCATAGTGATAGGAAAAGCAAGGAGCCCTTGGTTAACTTCCAAAACAAAATTAGTATGTATCAACACTCAATCCGCATATAAAATATACATTAAGTTTGGTAATGATTATTTAATAGTATTATTATTCTATGATTTATGAAGCAAATAATTTTTTTTAATTTCAAAACATAACATCATACGCAAACAATAACAAGGCATATGTATAATTAATTAGTGAAATATTTATTCTAAGAAAGAAAACAATACATTCATTATTAACTTTTAATAATTTTCAAACATTGCCTACTTGTATATGATGTTTTAAGTTAATAACAATATTTAACTTTCATGTAAATATAATTATGGTTAAGTATGTTAAAATATTTAGGATGTGTGTATTAGTGATTTACAAGTAGCTAATAATTAATTAAGTCATGGTGAAATAAGTAATTTATAGAATAGGTGTAATAATAAATTTAAAACAATAACTAAAGACAATTTATTTAGGTACTATTTGAATAATAATAAAATAAAAAGTTAGAAAAAGAGTTTTTTTATAACAATACTTTTTTTAATATTTATACAGTTTTGAAGTTTATATTATGTTTCCTCTTAATTTCATACACTAATACGTATACACACACATACATTATAGCTCTTCAGCTTTTTTAGATTTAAGTTTTAATTTTAGCTGTTCTGTGTGTTTGTTCCATAAACTATTTAATCATATTTATAGAGTTAAAATGATGTATTAAACAATTATTATAAAAAAATTTAACCATTATTTATTTATTATTTTGAATTAT
Organism: Melanaphis sacchari; assembly: GCF_002803265.2. NCBI lineage: Eukaryota > Metazoa > Arthropoda > Insecta > Hemiptera > Aphididae > Melanaphis > Melanaphis sacchari. Next base: position 4,007,248 of record NW_020270976.1, on the reverse strand, counting down.
AAAACGAAAATTATTTTTCTTCAAAAAAAAAAAAAAAAACAAAAACAAAAAAACACTGTACTCAAGTTTATTAAATTTTTATTAATATGTGCATTATAAGTACATAATATGTACTTATATTATTATTATAAAAACATAGAAATAAAATATTTTCAAAGATAAAACTATCTTATTTTGGATTTATTTATAAATATATTTTCATGTTATTTTTTATTTTTTTCAAATGCACTATTATTAATATTATAATAAATAATAATAATGTAATCTATATAACATATATTGATGGCCATATAGAGAATTTAATGTATTTTAAAGCATAATAATTAATAAGATTGTTGTTTTCAAAATTATTATTAAGTATTAAAGGAAAAGGATAAGAGGAGGGGATATCACCATAAATACAACAGTTTTGAGATATCCTTAGATATATTCGTTGTTCTGGTGAGTTTTTCTTATGTACTGTATAGGTCCGCCCATCGATATTTCATTTGAACCAAACTACGAGGCCGTGCTCAGTCGAATCGCGACAAGCATCTAGGACAATGTTTTATGTTGTATTGCTTTTTATCGATTATTATACACATTCGTGTATGTGTGTGTGTTGTGTGCACCTAAGAGTGTATAAAAAGAACAATAATAACACAGTGCGTGTGTGCCAAGTCCAGAGATTTTTACTCATGATATTACCAAACGACGACGGCGGCGGGTGGACGAGAGGGATGGATAATGGAAAAAAAATGCTTATATAGAGGAACCTGTAAAACCCGATGTGCTCGTTACACTATAGAGTATAGAGCGTATACCATATAATTATTCCATTCATTAACCGCATACCTATGACACGGAAAATCTCCACATCCCATCACATCCATTGTCTCGGCATTTACACGGACCTATAAAGCTTGGTCTATTATAATTATGATTAAACGGTTCTTGTTTTATTTTATTTTATATAAATGATATGAAATAAATATGATTCATTGCTTTACTCGTTTGTGCTCTCGTCTTTCGCAAGGGGTTAATTATGTCACGTACCTACGGTTCAAGTAAAATGTTTTAAAAATTAAACATAATTATTTATATTATTAATAATATAATTGTATATTCATCAGTTTTGGATTAAATTACTATGAACAAAATACATAATCATTCTTAATATTCACGTGAAAATATATCAAAAATAAATAAAAATGATCTCTATGTATACTCAAATTTTAGCTTGCCATAGGAATAAATAAAATTAATTAAAAAAAGTTAGAATCTCTTTTGTAGCCATGCAATTTTTTTTTACGTATCTTAATATCTTATACATCGTTGTTTTGTTTAAAATATCGTATCTTTCATTATATTATTCTAGTTAATAAATTTGTATTATTTCCAAAATCAAATTTTATTACCCGGTTAAATATAATGGCAAGTACTTATATTTATATTAAGATTTTGAATAATTTTATCAAATATTGTTTCTTATTGACGTATAGAGCATATTATACACGTATTGTATACAAATAAATGATTTGATTGGAAAACTATACTCATAATGAGTACCAATGATTAGTAAACCACGAAAGAAAAAAAAAGCAATATAGACTTAACTTAGTTATATTAAGTTATATTAATATAATCTACATTAATGTAATTATGTATTATAATATATCTACTGTCAGTTGTTATCAATCTTCAAAATAATATCACTTTACATAAGTTATATTATAGTTAAAATATTTATGTATCCAAGCAACAAGGGTCAAGGAATAATGTATAGTTATAAAGCGATAACTATTATCTATTATATAATATTATTATGATTCAAGAAGTTTAAAATAAACGAACAAATTAATAATAAATAATAAAAATTAGTTTAATGTAAAAATAACATAATAATAAATAATGTCATTATAGGTGATTAAACCAAAAATATTGTTATTGAAAATTGAATTAAAAATATATATTTTTTTTCAGTCAAATATATTTGAGACCATCGTGTTCACTGTACCTGACGACTGCACTACATTTTTATTTCTCAACGACTTATTAATGAGCTATCCAGTAGTTAGCCGAACATTTCCAGTTACACCATTGGCCACAATGTTGGCCGGTTACTCAAGGCAGATGATAGCCGACATTGTAGCCAAAGTAATGACCACTGAACGGGTGCTGACACTCAGGAAACATCCATTGGATCCCGCTGAGTTTGTACCCGTAATATTAGAATACCCGAAGCAAAACCCTCAACAATTTGAACAATACTATAAGTGGTATAACAAATATGTATCTATAGGTGTAAGTAAGGTATTAGAAATGGAAACGAAACTAACATTAAACAATAAAAATACTAAGAACGAAAAAAAATAAACATTTTTTTAACATTTGAAATGTGTAATACTAATCAATTAATTAACGATATATACTCGTAGCTTTGGACTTTCATGAAATAACTATAGTACTTTGACTGCACAAAGGTAGAATACAATTTAAATAATTCAATTTTTTCCAACACTATTCTATGTTTATTCATTATTGATCAATTTATAATATTAATTTGAATATTTACAAGCAATGCGTATTATAATAATCTGATTTTTATAAGGTAAAGTTGGATACTGAGGTATAAATACAAATATACATGTATTCAATTAAAAATATGGTAGAGGGGGGAGGTAAATAAGATAACTGCTCTACTGTCCAATAGTTGTCGGATTCATCTTGTTATTGAATAAATCACTGTATTGAATGTGTCAAATCTAAATTTAAAGGACCCAAAAACGATTCTAAGCAAGGCGGTCTATCAGCTTATATTCCTATCTATTAGTATATTTATATCGCTTTAACAATACCTAATTTATATGACTGTTAGTAATGCAATAGCTGGTTGAAATAATTTTGGCAGAAAACATTTAATTTTATTATATTAATAATATTTAATTATTGTAATAGTATATATTTCCGTTTTATTATATTATTATTATTATACATTTCGAGTCAATACCGACTCGTTATCAACGTAGAATAGAATAAATAGATTTATGACATAAATAGGTGATAGTAACAAATTAATCTTAATGTTATAAAAATGTTATTGTTTACAGGTATATAATATGATAATATTTATCGTATAAATATTGCCTAATTTCATCTAAATTTAAAATTCAAGATTAGATTTAATTTTTTACCATAAACCATCATCAAAATTAAAAATTGAAACATTTTTACTAGTCATACAAAAAGTGATAACAGATACGCAAAATGAAAATAAATTGTTTTAAAATCTAAAATGCAAATTTTACGATAATATTCGCAATATACGTAAGTAGATACCTACACTTAATAATATATAACATAAAACAATGTTCTCAAAAAAAAAAAAAAAAAATTAAAAAACAACAATAAGTTATTTTATAAACAAGTTCTTGCGGTTGATGATCTACGTCGATGAAAGAAAAAAAAACTTTAAGTTTGCTGAGATAGATATAAATATATATGTATAGTATGTTTTTACATAAACTTCAATTTGCTTATAAAGGTATTTACAGATAATTCGACGATAATATATCGAAACTTTGACGGGGGGTGATGTGTAACATTAGCCGTCTGGTGGTGGAAAAAACGAGCGCGAGAAAAACAGAGCGAAAAGCGCTTGCACCGGCACGTAACTCGACTGTAGTGCGGTAACGAAGTATTCGTTTTAATAAAATCGGACTCGCGAGTTTTTTTTTTTTCTCCAATCCAATTCGGCGGCGGCGGCGGCGGTAGATTTTATTACGCGGTCCGCCGGTCGCGCAACCCCCTCCGTTGACATCGTAAGGGGCAGGCGGCAGTGTAGACTATACGACGAAGTGCGCGAACGATGGTGCTCGGGAACTCTGGGGGGGGGGAAGACTGGTGTAACGGAAAAGTGCGGTGTGCGCGGCGCGGCGTGTGGTTGCCAAGGGGCTGACTGACGTGCGTTGGACGCGCGTCGGCCGCTCGGGGCGCGACGGTTGGCCAGGATTGGGTGCGATTGGGGGCAGTGACGGTGGGTGAGTTTGCGCCCGGAGCGCATTGATCGGCGCGAAGTTCGCACCGCGACCCGCGCGCTAGCGTATATACACTCGCGCAAAAGCTCAATATGCCTCCCCCCCTCGCTCGCGTTTTGACCCGCTAGAGCGTCGAACCGACGTGCGCGCGCGTAAACGCACACACGCTGCTGGCCAACGCGCGACATAATATAACGTACTCTCTCCGCCACCGACCATTTTGTTACACTGTAGTGGCATAACGTCGCCGATGTTATAGCATATATTTATTATGATATTGTTGTTCCGAACAGTAAGTGCATATCATTAAATTTCATTGTTATTTGTTAGATATTATGCGTATTTCAATTGGTGTTGTGCACACTGACCGGTGACCAGTGTACTATAATGTCGTTGGTTTTTAATTTATGTTACCCTTATAATAATTATTTATCTTTGACCTAAAGTAGCAAATATAGAAAAAAAAATAAAACGACCTGTACGCATAAAACTTTTGTAAGCATAAATAACATTAAAAAAAAAAAAAAAAAAAACAATAAAACAATATCAAGGCACAGAATAGCTGGGAATACCTTCCACATAATGCTCCGGGCGTTCCACTGGGTTCAAAAATTATTTTTTGTGAATAAATCCAAGTACGTTATACCAACAAAATTATCGTGAAAATAATTTTCATCAGAAACCTTTACATTTCATATTATTTAAAGTACCTACCTTATTCAGTGTACATTGCGTGAATAGGAATTATTATTAAATAATGGATAGATATTAACTACTTTTATTTGAGCACTTGAATGCGGACGACGTTTATACAAATATACCAAATCAAGACTTTATTTGGATTATGTGCAACTAGAATAGAATTTCAAATAATAGCCATTGAGATATTCTATATAATAATATATAATATATTATAGATATATATTTGTAAAATAGTCACGTACGTCGTTTGTAGTTTTTGAGTGTGTATGTCTTGTAAAATAGAATTTAATTATAACATGAAAATTAAGTTGCATCAGTGCCTAAATTCATTAACTATAAAAATATGATGATTGAGTTTTTAAATAATAACTTTTTATGTACACAAAAAAGTATTATTATTAGATCCTTTGCGGAATATGTCTAAAAAGTCATATCTACAGTTATTCAAATTCCATAAAAACTCATGATATTTCCGATATGGAAATACCAATGTCCAATGTACCTATTATTACTATAGCCTAAAGATTTTGTACCTTGTTTTGCCAATGTACATTTTATCAATTCATTGTGTTTTTTATTAATCGTTTATACCTGTACTTTCGGATTTACTTAACATAATTTGATAATAATATTATAATAATAAAAAAAAAAGAAAAGAGGAGGCGAGTGTGAGAACTACACCTAACGTATAATACTCTTTACAGTCAATACCTCTAGGCACTCCAGAAATTCATACTTTTAGCATTAAGTGTTTCACAAGTCACGACCCCATTGTTTGGAGTAGTCTTATTACTAGGTTTGATATGGAAAAAAATATAAACCTAACTATAGTTGAAGATCATTACACTGGTCAACCTTAGCTTAAGAATAAATAATAAAAAAAAAGTTTATAATATAGTAAAAATGTAAATAGGTGTCACCGAATTTAAAGCATTTACAATATAAGTACGTTCAAAATACAATTTACATATATATATATTCGATTGGAACTTTCCAGTTTTTATTGAAATTATACATTTTATTCGTAGTTAGGATCAGAAATTTCGAATACATCTATACACTTTTCAAACAAGTGTTAAATTTATAGTCAGCATCATTAATGATTGTTATGGATAATTTTTTTTTTATGTTTAATTTTTGAAACTAATAAATTACAATTGAATCGATGATTACAGAAACGACATGAGTCAACTTTTTAAGACTTTCGTATAATTGATAAAAAGTGTATAATTTAAATAATTATGAAAATTAATTATTTAAAAATGAATACTTGTAGAAATATAGTATGCACTGATTATACATAATTTGTGTATGTAAATAATATGATGTTTTTTTATTATTGATTTTCAAAGTTTTCTGACTCATGATGTTTCACAAAAAATGTGACTCGTGTCGTTTTTGCAATCAACGATTCAATTAATAATAAAAAAAAAAAATTATAATTTATCCCGCTAAAAATATACTGTTTTATATATATATATATATATTTAGCTTATATTTTACTGATCATAATTCATACAATTTGTACAGAATATGTATATATTATGTTGAGCCGAATTTATGAAATTGCCGATTACATGAAATCAATATAACGTTGTTGCCGAAAACATGAAATCGACAAATTTTGATTGCCGATTTCATGAATTAGACAGACTATTTCTCGTCGATTTCATGAATTCGATAACACATTTATTATGACATAATTACAAATAGTAGTAGTCGGTATCTAAATAGATAACCAATAATTGTACGCGTGCTCATTGACATTACCTAACCATTATCTTTTACCCGGCGTTAGTCGCACCGCCGTCTTTCCGATCGCGTTTTAATTTTCGTCTATGTCACTGTTACTAAAATCATCGACTGATAATATTTCCTCGTCTAATGCATCAATGAAGGATAGGAGTTCTGAGCACACGGTTGGAGCGGAATAGTTAAATACTACGGAGAACTGTCGGCTAACGGCTGCAGACGTTTAATTAGATTAATGTTCTTTACGGAAACTAGTTCCGGAACGGGTCAGTTAGGAACAGACAAGGCTATCGACGTTGTACCTGCTTCACGATTCGCATATCAAAAAAAAAAAAAAAAAAAAAATGCACATGTAGGAAAAATGACATGATGTGTAATTCGGCGTGTCACCCTGGCCCTAAATGTATATATAATACATAATCTATAACACTAAATATAATTTTATAACTTTCGATTTTTTTTTTTTTTTTTTTTTTTTTTTTAATTTTTGTACACATAATTTATTATTACAATTAGATTTTATTATATTTCCAGTGTTCTATGTAAGATCATGTATATAACATATTATTTATATTGAATTATATTTTATAATTTTTTAAGAAGGATCTTGCCGATTTCACGTTTTCAGCAACAGACAACATGCGTTGCTGATTTTATGAAATCATCAATTTATCTGCCGATTTCATGTACCTAATCGGCAAATTCATAAATTCAGTGCAACATATTTATGAAATAAATTTAACTTTTTTTTTTTTAAATTATATTAACGCATGAGACCACATAAATTGCCTATAGTATTTCAATTTTATTCTTTTTATGCTAATGTCTATGATCTTTATTCTTTATTAATGAAATTTGAATGTAATATATATAATATAAGAATCTAAAATATTATGATGTACAACTAATAGTAAAATAACAAAATAGTTTAAAACATCACGTAGAATATTAAAGATATACTGTGATCTTGGAGTTACTAGTGTTTCGCCTTATATAGCTTTTAAAATGAATCTTATTATACGCCTGTATGTATATATTTTTCTATAGAATTTTTTATCATTTAACATATTTTGAAATAATGAAACGTATATATAATATGACTTACACGTTATACTTATGTTGATAAACACTATAGATTATTTTTGTATACATTTGATAGGTAGGTTAATTAAAAACGGTTTAATGCTTTAACGTTGATTAAAAAATTCAATAGGTATCCTGTATAATATTAAACACAGCTTTGATTATCATGATTTAAAAAATATTTTATCACTTTCAAGCAAAATATAAAATTTAATTATAAAACACTTTACTTAATAACCCGTTAAAAAGTAATTATATTTGTTTGAATAGATTTTAAAAAAAAAGTGAACATTTTTAATATTGTATAAATAATATATTTTTTAGTGGGTCATGACTCATGATTAACGAAAACTAATATTTCTTATTTTTTATATTTATTTTTAATTATTTCTAATTCAGCATATTATTATTTTAGTCGTCTTCTAGTGCGATATACCTATCAACAATCAATTTTTGAAATCACGCTCAAAATATGATGACTACGATGCTGTATGATTTTATTATCTTTATATAACTTTATTTTTTATGTTTATAATAATATTTATTTGTTTTTCTTTTTTATCACGTGAAACTTATCAAAAATGCAAATAAATAAAATAGAACGAGTTAAACCTCCCGCTGTGTGCACTTTAAAAAGTTTATTTAATTTAATTGTCTTGACAACGGCCATCTGCCTTGTAACAGTTATTAAAATCAAAAAACCATTAAACTCCTTTTTATGAATATTTTTTTTTGTCACAAGCCTTTTTTCAATTAATTTCCCACAACACGAGATCTTTTGATGTCTGTACATAGTTAATTGATTCATCTCGTAGGTACATGTATGCGGTTGTTTACATGTCATTTACACACGGTCTTGATCCAACAACCCTCTAAGTCGGTGAGATCGACCCCTTTATATATATATATATATATTACAAAATAAAATTTAAATTTCACAGACGAATTGGTTTTATAAAAAATCAATTTTGAATTTGCAATTCGAATATTTTGGGCGAGAGCGAAAAATATACACAGGCGCACCCTTTTCGATGATGGTGACGCCACTGATGGCCTCATAATCGTTTTATTCGCGGCGTCTTTGGTTTTCCATCCCAAATGTCCGCTCCAATTGAACTCACCCCTATCCTCTTCAAAGTTGGTTTAGTATTCAATTTTCATTACGCACATATCATTAAGGCCCCAGATGACGGTTAACCCCTTATTGTCACTGTAAAAGTATAAAATCAATATCTTAAATTTTAAGCACGTCATGAAGTTGTTGGTTTTCAAATACTATACATCAGGATGACATAACAATAATACCTTGTGTTATGGTTTAATATCCTCATTTTCCTTCCTTAATAGTATTTATTTGAAAATATAAATTTTTAATATTTTTTTCTAGATCATCGAAACTTTAACTTAGCTGATAGACACATATAGTATGTACATATATTATAATATCATGTTGAATTAAAAGTACTATAGGTAAAAAAAAATTTAAAAAAAAAAAATGATTTTTATCTCAAATAATAATTCTTCAACTTAATTTTTTTAGCCAATAATAAGCTATAGTTTTGCTTTATTCCGAATTAAGTCGCACAGTGCATATGTATAAACTATGATATATATATATATATATAATGACATAATGTAATCCTTACTGTAGTCTATAAAATGCTAAAATGGTTATATTAATTATCGAAATGATATAATACATGTAGATTGTAGACACATAAAAAGCGTATTGTTTGATTCACTATTTGTTCATTGAAATGTTGTGTGAAAAAACCACCCTTCTTAATCCTCCAGTAACGCAAATGGTGTATTTATATATGTGCGTGTGTATTTTACAATCCATTAGGATTAGGTCTTATCCAGATAATTGTTTGTAAATCACTGATGGAGCAATTGAACTGAACAAAGCACCCCCGGAATAGGAGTTTATAACTTGCAATTAGTTTGTAAACAAAAAAAAAAAAAAAATAGACATAATAATAACAGCACTACCTTTTTCTCAAAAATACAATCATTTAAATGTGTTTGATGAACAACAATTTATTTTATATTAATTGTCATATTTATTATATATGATTATTACTCATCCGTCAATGACGATATTAATAAAGGTAAACAAACTGAGTTTTAACTAATTTAAAACATATTCGTAGGTATAAGTTTTTAATAGTTTGCATAAAGTTTTTGTTTGGATTGCGTAAATACAGCACTAGGATAAAAGTAAATATAATCCGGTCAATTAGTATTTATTTTATGGTGTAACTTCATTTAACAGAATGCAACGGGCGTTATAAAAATAATTAACGATTATTTTAATTATTTTGTATACCTCAATTAATAAAAAACGTGACAAAAATAATGGCTGTATTCAAAATTCAAATGAACAATATCTTTTTTATCTTGCCGAATATATTATGTACGATTATACATAGTTAAATGTAGCGAGTGCTAATCGCGATTATTTTATTTTATGAATTTTATTTAGAAACGCTGTTATAAGATTTTATTTTTTATAGATATATTATAATGTGATAAAAATATGAGATAGACATTTTTTTTTTTTTTATTTTAATCATTATTAATGCATCCTTTTAGAAAAAAAAACAAATCAAGTCGACGCGCAAATCGTTTTCAATGCTACAAACGATATTTTAAACGACCGTGTGACATTATCTGATGACCCCGAGGTGCCGCGTTAAAAAGAAAATATTTCTCGACGTGCGGTGTACCAGCTGATGTACGATCCGATATATACTCAGCAATTTGTCAAAAATCCAGTAGTGCGCGATGTGCTTTCGAGTTTTAATTATAAGTACGCGTCCGTAAAATATACAAGTGTTATGCGCGTCTTATACTGCGATATAATATGTCTGTGCTAGAAAATTAGCGGTATAGGTATGTATGTATACTACTTAGTTCAATCATTTTAGATTTTTTCCATTTGGAGTGCCGCGCCGGTTGGCTACATATATCGACGTATCGTGCAATTTTCTGTCTTCAAAATCAAAACTAGAAAACTTCAATAATTTTTGTACGGCTTCAATAATTGTCGTTCAACTCGTCAACCGCAGATTCGAATCAAAAACTATGAAATCCGTAGGCAGCGGCGGCGACGCGCGGAATGTCGAATGACGACCACCACTAGCTGCGCACCGCACGACGGCGTCATTCGAATCGAATTTATGTAGTATCTCTCTTCTCCGTACGTGTGCATTCGTATATTATAATATTATACGCGAGTATAATATTATTATTATTTTTACGTATATATCAATATTATGCGTATACATACATAATACGGTATTATGATTACGGGTGTCAGCGCGGCGGTATGAATATATATATATATATATATATATATATATATAAACCCTCAGGGCGGTCGGCACGATCCTTCCAGCGCCACACTATACTATACGCGGCTCTAATTGTACGCATTTCATTTCGGTTCTCCGACTACCGAATTTATTATCATATATTTATATATTATTATTATTATTATTTTAAACAGTAGTAGGTAATTTGCTGTTGTCGTGTGTACGTAAAATACATATATATATATATATATATATATATATGTGTGTGTGTGTGTGTGTGTGTGTGTGTGTGTGTGTGTGTGTGTGT